>NW_020174922.1:3620558-3935903 GCF_003031525.2 Neophocaena asiaeorientalis asiaeorientalis | reverse complement strand
GTGGGAGGGAGGGAGACGCAAGAGGGAAGAGATATGTGGATATATGTATATGCATAACTGATTCACTTTGTTTTAAAGCAGAAACTAACCCACCATTGTAAAGCAATTATACTCCAGTAAAGATGTTAAAAAAAAAAACCCTGAAAAAAAATAGAGAGGCAAAAATCCTCAACAAAATATTAGCAAAATGAATCCAACAACACATAAAAAGGATAATACAACACGATCAAGTTGGAATCATCCCAGGGTCACAAGGATGGTTCAACACATACAAATCAATGTGATACAGCACATCAATAAAAGAGAAGAAGAAAACCACATGATCATTTCAAAAGATGATAGATGCACAGATAAAATTCAACATCCATTCATGATCAGAACTCTCAGCAAAGTGATGACAGAGGAAACATATCTGAACATAATAAAAGCCATTTATGACAAACCTGCAGCCAGTACAATACTCAATGGTGAAAACCTGAGAGCCTTCCTGCTAAATTCCAGAAGAAGATAAGCATGCCCACTCTCAACGCTTCTATTCAATATGGCATTGGAAGTTCTAGCTATAGCAATCAGACAAGAAAAAGACACAAAAGGTATCCAAATTGGAAAGGAAGAGGTAAAGTTGTCATTACATGCAGATAACATGAAACACTATACAGAAAATCCTAAAGACCCCACACAAAAACTACTAGAACTGATAAGTGAGTTCAGCAAGGTAGCAAGATACAAGATTAACACACAGAAATCTGTTGCATTTTTCTTTACACTAAAAATGAAATATCTGAAAGACAAAGTTAAAAAAATTCCTGTTTAAAACTGTGTCAAAAAATAAAATACCTAGGAATAAACTTAATCAAGGAGGTGATAGATCTATACCCTAAGAATAATAAAATGGTGATAAAGGAAACTGACAATGATCAAAAAAACTGCAAGATGTCCCATGCCCTTGGATTGGAAGAATATTGTTAAAATGTCCATATGACCCAAAGCAGTCTACAGATTTAATGTGATCCTTATCAAATTACCCATGACATTTTTCACAGAACTAGAACAAATAATACTGAAATTTATATGGAACCACAAAAGACCCAGAATTGCCAAGGGAATCCTGAGGGAAAAGAATAAGACTGGAGGCATAATCCTCCCTGACTTCAGACAATATTACAAAGCTACAGTAATCAAATCAGCATGGTATTGGCACAAAAAACAGACATACAGATCAATGGAATGGAATAGAGCACCCTAAAACAAACCCACACACCTATGGTCAATTAATCTTTGACAAAGGATGCAAGAACATACAATGGAGAAAACACAGTCTATTCAGCAATTGGTACTGGGAAAGCTGGACAGCCACATGTAAATCAATGAAGTTAGAATACTCCCTTGCACCATATCCAGAAATAAACTCAAAATGGTTTAAAGACTTAAATATAAGACATGACACCCTAATATTCCTAGAAGAGAATATAGGCAAAATTTTCTCTGACATAAATCATAGCAATATTTTCTTAGATCAGTCTCCCAAGGCAATAGAAATACAGGTAAAATAAACAAATGGTATGTAATCAGACTTAAAAGCTTTCACACAGCAAAGGAAACCATTAACAAAACAAAAAGAAAACATACAGGCTGGGAAAAAGTATTTGCAAACTATTCAACCAACATGGGATTAATTTCCAAAATATAAAAACAGCTCATACAATTCAACAACAACAACAAAAACAACCCAACCAAAAAATGGGCAGGAGACCTAAATAGACATTTCTCCAAAGAAGATATACGGATGGCCAGTAGGCACATGAAAAGATGCTCAACATCGCTAATTATTAGAGAAATGCAAATCAGAGCTACAATGAGGTATCACCCCACACTGGTCAGAATGGCAATCATTAAAAAGTCTACAAATAAATGCTGGAGGGTGTGTGGAGAGAAGGGAACCTCCTACACTGTCAGTGGGAATGTAAATTGGTACAGCCGCCATGGAAAATAGTACAGAGGTTCCTCAAAAAACTAAAAATAGAGCTACCATGTGATCCAGCAATCCCATTCCTGGGCATATAACTAAACAAAATTATAATTCGAAGAGATACATGCACCCCAATGTTCACAGCAGCATTATTTACAATAGCCAAGCAGCACTAATTACAATAACCTAAATGTCCATCAACAGATGAATGGATAAAGATGTGGTGTATATATACACAATGGACTGTTATTCAGCCATAAAAAAGGGGTGAAATAATGCCATTTGCAGCAACATGGATGCAACCAGAGATTATCATAATAAGTGAAGTCAGAACGAGAAAGACAAATACCATATATGATATCACCTATATGTGGAATCTAAAACACGACACAAATGAACATATGTGCCAAACAGAAACAGACTCACAGATATAGAGAACAGATGTGTGGTTGCCAAGGAAGGGGTGGGGGAGGGAAAGATCGGGAGTTTGGGATTAGCAGATGCAAACTCCTATATAGAGGATGGATAAACAACAAGGTCCTACTGTATAGCACAGGAAACTGTATTCAATATCCTGTGATAAACCATAATGGAAACAAATATGAAAAAGAATATATATATGTATAATTGAATCGCTTTGCTGTACAGCAGAAATTAACACAACATTGTAAACCAACTATACTTCAATAAAATTAAAACAAAAGTCTACAAATAATAAATGCCGGATATGGTATGGAGAAAAGAGAATCCTCATACACTGTTGTTATAAAAGTAAACTGGTGCAGCCACTATGGAAAACAGTATGGAGGTTCCTTTAAAAACTAGAGTTGCCATATGATCCAGCAATCCCACTCTTGGGCATATATCCAGGAAAGATGAAAACTCTAAATTGAAAATATACATGCATTGTAATGTTCATATCAGCACTATTTACAACAGCCAAGACATGGAAGCAACCTAAGTGTCCATCGACAGATGAATGGATAAAGAAGATGTGGCAGGGGGAGGGATAAATTAGGAGTATGGATTAACCGATACACACTACTATACATAAAATAAACAACAAGGATTTACTATATAGCACAGGGAACTACATTCAATATCTTGTAACAGCCTACAATAGAAAAGAATCTGAGAAAGAATATATGTATACATGTAGAAATGAGTCACTTTGCTGTACACCTGAAACTAACAGAATATTGTAAATCAACTATACTTCACTTAAAAATATATCATTAGAATGGATTTGTCTTTAAATCTGCTTTGCCAAGAGTCTCCGGTGACTAGTGCAGTGGGAAACATGGTCAGCACCTTCAAAGTGGTGAGATGATCCACAAAAAGAACCAAAGCAGTGGAGACAGGGGCTTGACTCAGAGGTCTCTGGGTAAATAGAAGCTTCACAAAGCCTCCCTAGAGACTTTAGCAGGTAGGCTTGGGCAATGTCCAACCACTGACGTATGATGAGAGTCACACCATTTTCACTGAAATCTCAAAGGAGACGATGACCCAGCTACCATCTTGGTTACAGGTCTGAGAAGTGTTTCCATCCTTTAGGACATTACATGCTCCTGAACACGTTATTCACTAAATGACACACAGCTGGCATCTTCCCTCTCTCCTTCCCTTTCTCCTCTCCACAAGTCAAGAAAAAAACAATAATAAGAAAGTGTTGAGGTACGTATGATGTCTTTAAACCATTGAGTGAGATGGAAGGAGGAGAACTTTTCCAACAGTAGCACGGCATTCTAAGTGGGTACTAGAAGGAGGGAGTAAAGTGCAGTGTTTGGCATATTGATAATAGTACAAAATTAGGAACAACCTACATTTCCATCATTATGGGGTGGTTAAATGAACCACAGTTCATCCATACTATAAAATGTGCTATGCATCATTTCAAAATAATTTTGGTATATTTACATGTACTGATATGGAAAGATCTCTAAGACCTATAGCTAAGTTTAAAATGCAAGGTGAAGAGCAGTATCTACAATTTCTATGGGAAGAAACCCCACAAAATATAGTTACATATTTGAATATGTAAGTACATTTTCCCTGGGAAGGGCAAGGACTCAGTAAAAACCTGGAGACCAAACCTATTTTGTTTGACAAATTTTAACCATGAGAATGTATTCACATAGTGCTTGTATGATTAAGGTAAGTAAGAAGTTTAAAGTATATAAAAATGTAAAAAAAAAAGGAGTGCAAGGTCAGCACTTCTGGAGGTCACTAGGATTCACACTTAGAAATAAAGACAATGCCGATAATGTAAATGTAGATAAAAGAACTCACTACTCAAAGGTAACCCAGCAATACTGTCTTTCCTCACTTCAGAAAAACCCAGACGGTGGGAAATGTGACTTGATGATATGCACGCACAGCATGTGACCTTTATCCTCCTGGGAAATCTAAAATTTAGGGCCTTGCCATAGGTCCAACATCTGATTGTAAGTCTGCCACAATTACACCCACTTTTAGGTGTGTCGTGAGGAAGCAGTCACCTGTTTTCACTCTTATTTTTGACACAACAGAGAGTTTTCAAATAGCCCGTGGGAGGGTCCATAACTGATCTCATCACTGTGAAATTCTCCACGAGGAAAAGTCACTGAAGATGAAACAAATAACGGGTCCCCCTACTGGGTGTGAGGACCACACAGACATGGGCCATATCCCATGCTGCTTACTGGTTCATGTTCTCTATAGCCAGATGTCTGACTTTGATGAAGTTATTCCCTATTTCCTTGTCCTGTGTGAGTCTCCTGATGCCTTCCTCTTCTGTCTTCTATGAATTCCCTCTGTCTCACATCTTCAGTCTCTCTCTTTCCCCTCGGTTCTTTCCTTGTATCAATAACATGCCCAGTCTCAAAGAACACTCCCTCTTCAAGCTACCACCCTGTGTTAGCGGCTCAGGCTGCTAGAACAAAATAGCATAGATTGGATGGCTTATAAACAACAGAAATTTATTTCTCAGAGTTCTGGAGGTTGGAAGTCCAAAATGAGGGTGCCAGCGGTCAGGTTCTGGTGAAAACTCTTCCAAGTTGCAGATTCTAATTGTATCCTCACACGCCAGAAGGGGCACAGAGCCTCTTTTACAAAGGTGCTCATCCCATTCATGAGGGCTCTGCCCTCATGACCTAACCACCTCCCAAAGGCCCCGTCTCCTAATACCATGACCTTGGGGCTTAGTCTCCAACACACGAATTTTGGGGAGACAAACTTTTAGAGCACAGCATACCACCATTGACTTCCTCTTTTGCTGGCTGATCATCTAGGATGTCTAGCCCCTCTCTTCTTCACCAGTTCATCCATTTGTTCCTCAACCTTCAGTCATTTTTTAAAAATTAATTAATTAATTTATTTTTGGCTGCATTGGGTCTTTGTTGCTGCATGCAGGCTTTCTCTAGTTGTGGCAAGCAGGGGTTACTCCTCATTGAGGTGCGCAGGCTTCTCATTGCGGTGGCTTCTCTTTTTGCGGAGCACGGGCTCTAGGCTCGTGGGCTTCAGCAGTTGTGGCTTGCAGGCTCTAGAGCACAGGCTCAGTAGTTGTGGCGCACGGGCTTAGTTGCTCCGCGGCATATGGGATCTTCCGGGGACAGGGCTCAAATCCATGTCCCCTGCTTTGGCAGGCGGATTCTTAACCACCGCGCCACCAGGGAAGTCCCCAGTCTCATTTCTTGACTGACCACTCTGTCACTTTGACAGAGATCCCCAGAGTCCTTCCTATCACTTAATCAAATGGTTTCTTCTCTGTTAAATAGACAACTGCAGTTTCTGGCCGCAGCATGCTTGAAACTTACCTCTCTTTGCTCCTTTGAGATTTCTCCTCCTTGCTTTCCTTCCTCTAATCATTATTTCTCAGTGGCCTTTAGGGGCATCTCATTGGCCTTGTTCTTCCTGCCCTTTCTCCCTCAGATCTTAATCCAACCCCACATTCTCAACTGTCTCCTTTATGATGCTGGCTCCCACATCTACTTCTCTCGTCATCAGCCTGTCTTGGTGTTCCAGGCATACCTGCTGAATTTCTCCCACAGGTGATATGATTTTGGTATTTAAGTCTTGGCCTGCTTAAATCTAGAGTGGGAGTCCTGCTTCTCTGCCTCTTAGGTTCCTAATTTAATTCACTCTCCAGGATTACAGCTATTGTTTCTCTCTCCCCCAGATCACATCAGTAACAACACTCACATTCCTTCATTTGACAAATACCTCTCCTCCCTCTCTACTGCTCTTGGTTCTCACTTGGATCATCACTGCAGCCTCTCAAGTGCTCTCCCTGACTCCCGTACACCAGTGTGGACATCCCAAGGAATCATCCCCAGGTCTTCAAACCTCAATCTCTTCCAGAATAAAGTCTAACCTCCTTAGAATAACACTCAAGACCCTTCACAATTTGCTCCAACTTACCTAAGGGGCATTATTTGTTCCCTAAGAGACTTCTCACTAATACCTATGAATCTAAGAAAATAAAAGCCTCCCTAAAAGTCTCTCTCTATAGAGACTAGGAGATCCTCTGGAACCTCTAGAACCCAAGATCTCAAAGAATATCTGGAGACTGGGCTTTACCTGCCTCCAGGGATAGGGCAGGAAATAATGACTTGCCTTATTCACTTTAAGCCCTTTGCTCCACTGCCACTTCTTCCAGCACAGGCTACCTTGACATCACTTCCTCTCATCAAGTCCTCATCTTTGAAAGGCTCCCCTTTTTTTCCATTGGGGTATAGTTGCTTTACAATGTTGTGTTAGTTTCTGCTGTACAATGAAGTGAAATCAGCTATATGTATACATATATCCCCTCCTTCTTAGATCTCCCTCCCACCACAGCCCCCATCCCACCCCCCATCCCACCCATCTAGGTCACCATAGAGCACCAAACTGAGTTCCCTGTGCTATACAGCAGGTTCCCACTAGCTATCTATTTCACACATGGTAGCGTATATATGTCAATCCCAATCTCCCAATTCAGCGCCCCTTAACCTTCTGAGTCTCCCAGCTGGACTCCTCTCAGTCTCCAAGCAATCATAACCACTTTGATTTTTTTAATTAATTAATTTTTAAAGATTTAATTTTATTTATCTTTGGCTGTGTTGGGTCTTCGTTGCTTCACGCGGGCTCTCTCTAGTTGTGGCGAGTGGGGGCTACTCCTTGTTGCGATGTGTGGGCCTCTCCTTGTGGTGGCTTTTCTTGTTGCGGAGCATGGGCTCTAGGCATGCGGGTTTCAGTAGTCAGCATGTGGGACCTTCCCAGGCCAGGGATCGAACCCGTGTCCCCTGCGTTGGCAGGTGGATTCCTATCCACTGTGCCACCAGGGAAGTCCCACTTAATTTATTTTTATTGAAGTATACTTGGTATACAATATTGTGTTAGTTTCTGGTGTATAGCAAAGTGATTCAGTTATACATTACATATTCTTTTTCATAATCTTTTCCACTAAAGTTTATTACAGGATATTGAATATAGTTCCCTGTGCTATACAGTAGGACCTTGATGTTTATCTATTTTACATATAGTAGTTTGTACCTGCTAGTCCCATACCTCTAATTTATCCTCTCCTCCCTTCCGCTTTGGTAACCATAAGTTTGTTTTCTATGTAAATAAGTTCGTCTGTATCCTATTTTAGATTCCACATAGAAGTGATATCATATGATATTTGTCTGACTTACTTCACCTAATATGATAATCTCTAAGTCCATCCATGTGCTGCAAATGGCATTATTTCACTCTTTTTTATGACTGAGTAGTATTCCATAGTATATATGCACCACATCTTCTTTATCCATTCACCTGTTGATGGACACTTAGGTTGTTTCCATGTCTTGGCTATTGTAAATAGTGCTGCTATGAACACTGGGGTCCTTGTATCTTTTTGAATTATGGTTTTCATCTTTTCTGGATATATGCCCAGTAGTGGGACTGCTGGGTGATATGGTAATTCTATTTTTAGTTTTTTAAGGAACCTCCATACTGTTCTCCATAGTGGCTGTATCAATTTACATTCCCACCAACAGTGCAAGAAGGTTCCCTTTTCTCCACATCCTATCTAGCATTTATCATTTGTAGACTCTTTAATGATGGCCATTCTGACTAGTGTGAGGTGATGCCTCATTGTAGTTTTGATCTGCATTTCTTGAATAGTTAACGATGCTGAACGTCTTTTCATGTGCCTATTAACCATCTGTATGTTCCTTTGGAGAAATGTCTATTTAGATCTTCTGCTCATTTTTTGATTGGGTTGGGGTTTTTTTATTCCTGAATTAGGATGTGCTGTGCCTTATCTCTTGCAAACCTGCAGGAAAGTAGGTCTTCTTCACCAGGGCCACCCTTAACCTTTCTTTTTCCTAGCTCTTGTAATTGGTGACCCCAGACAAGTTATTTCTGCTGCCTGAGCCCTCCGTATCCTCTTCTGTAAGGTGGGAATAATATCTCACCTCACACTGTTGTGAGAATTTACTTACTTAGCTACACGTGGCTGTCCAGCTTTCTTAACACCAGTTACTGAAGAGACTGTCTTTATAACCCCTACTGCATGCAGTAGGCAGAGAAAATACATTTTTCCCACTGTCTCCTGATCAAGCACGTTTATTTTTTTAACCAGTAAGGCATTGTCCTAGCTGTTTTTTTTTTTCCCCATGTTCACTCGTTTATTCATTCAATATTTACTGATGACTGTGCATGCCAAGCGTTGTTCTGGGCTCCGGAGATACCTGAGTAAACCACACAGATGGGGCCCCGACTTCATTGAGAGCCTTGGTCCTAGCACAGAGGTGGGGCTACGTCCTCCTCTAGCTACACTGGAATTAGTCTTTCCCAGTGTGTGCTCCCAGCTGGCACAATCTGGTTCCATTTCCCCATTTTCTTTTACTTCGATTTCTGGTGTTTTCCTCCAATGCTCATAAGCTTTTGGCAATATATGATTTGGAAGGAAATAACTTGGAAAAACAGACTAAATGCTTAAAAAGGGTTGCAAAAGAACCCCCACGGTGTTTGACAATTACCAATGCTCCAAGAGACACAAGGCTAAGAAATATTCGTGTTTAACTAAATCCAGCATTTCTCACCAGCAGAAGTCCTCAGCGCAGATAGCACGAGAGCAGGAGGTGCTTGGATCAAATTGCTGTATTGACAAACTCGCCTTCCTCCACGTTGCTACCAGACAAATTATGGTCAAATGACTCTCAGATTAATTTGTTTTGACTCATTCCTCTGAATCTGCAAGCTGAGGTTCTGCTCTTTCGTGAGTCTCTAGTATGGAGCTCAGTGCAGGTACTAGGTAGCCTATGAGTTCTTCTTTGTCTCCTCCTGGGATGCCCTCAGCTCCTCATAGGCTAGGCCACTATCCTACTTGTTTCTGCATCCTTAACCTGAGCACAGGGCTTGGTACACAGTAGATGCTCAGTACATGTTTGATAAATGAACAAAGGAATGAACAAAGGGATGGAAGGGTGTGAGTGGAGATTTTGGAAGCTTGTTCTCAGCATACAAGCTCTGACAGAGCAGGAGGGGAGAGGCTGGGCTGGGCGGGGGTCGTGACTGCCATCTGAGGGCTGGGGCCCTCCAAGAACTGGGGACCCAGCGTCAGTGCCCCTGCCCTCATGGTGGCACAGGGTCATGTCTGTGTGAGGCCGCTCCCCTCCCCCATGGCATAACAGGAGGCCTGCTCTGACCAGCCTGCTTTGGAAAACTGCTTGCACCTGGTCTGGAAGAACACAATTAAAAGACGCCGTAAAAATTGACAGATCCCAGTGCAGAGGGCCAAAAATACATTACAATTCCAATCGAACTATAAATAAAGCCCCTAAATTAAATAAATCTCGCACAATTATGGATTAAAACATGTTTAGTGTTAATGGCCTTGCACATGGACCCTGACTCCCGAAATCGTTGCTGAGGCTGCATGGCTGGGGGATTGCATCATAATTAACACCAGGCCATCCTGGGAGGGACTGGCCTGAGGTTCAACTGTGGGCCTTGAGGAAGTGGGGAGGGGACCGACCAGGCCCCTAGCTTTCTGATGCTTACCTAGCTCCTTCTCGGTGACACTGACTCTTTCCTTGGAAGACTATGACCTGGAGATGGCAACTGCTACACAGCGCCTGACCTTGGACACAAAGGTTTATTCTGGGCTGAGCATGCTGGCTCCCCTGTGTGCTGTGTCCCACAGATCCGTGTGCACCAAGTAAGTGAGTCAACACCAAAAAGGGAATGTTGAAGAAATAGTTCGGCTGTTTGCTCATGCCTATGCTGTTGCCTTGAAGCCCATAAACTGTATGTAATACAATTAACCAGCAATAGTATCATACATTAGAATGTCTCATGTTTTCCTCTAGCAACCCTCCAACTTCAATTTATAGAACCAAGGAGGTTGGTAACATCATGAAGGAGAATTAAAGGTACAAGAGTTCTAGCTACCCCAAACCAAGTCTGAGTCCTAAAATTTAGGAACTCTTACAGGAGAAAACCATGGAGCCTGGAGTTTTCACTCAAGACAGATTCTTACCTGTAACTGAAGCTGAACAGAAGGAGCAAGGTCACCGGCCCTGTGTAGCCGCTCCCGGGAGCCGGGTGATGCTGTGGCCACTGCCGTCAGGCTGCTTGGGGCCCGCGGCCAGCGCTAGCACTGACTGAGCACACGCTGGTCTCTGTCTCAGGGTCAGGTCTCCAAACCTGGGATGATAATAGTATTTATCTCTTGGCCATGAGGATCTGGCACATAGGAAGCACCTGTGAATGCTTGCTGTTGTTACGATCATCACTGTGGAGTAAGCGAGCCCCGCCCTTACTCACCTGCTCCAAATCTGGAGGGTACGTGCCTCATTCCCCCAGGAGAGGGGCTGCAGGCTTGCCTGACGGGCTTGCGGGAGTGCAGAGGGCACACACTCCCTTAGGTGACTAGCTTTTACGTATATAAAAATCTATATATAGATAAAGATTTAGTTCAAGGACTTGGCTTATGTGATTGTGCAGGCTGGTTAGACAAGCCTGAAATCCACAGGGCAGGCTGTCAGGAGGGGCAGCTGGAACGCTGAGGCATGAACTGAAGCTGCAGTCGACAGGTGAAGTTTCTTCTTCAGAGAAGCCTCAGTTCTGTTCTTAAAACCTTTCAACTGGTTGAGTCAGGCCCATCTGGATAATCTAGGATAATCTTGCTTAAAGTAAACTGATTGCAGACTTTAATCACATCTACAAAATCACTTCACAGCAATACCCAGATTAGTGTTTGATTGAATAACTGAGGGCCGAGCCGGCCAAGCTAACGTGTTAAGCTGATCCATCACACCTGGGGTCGTAAGGGTGACCATGCAGTGAAAATCCAGGTCTCCCGCCTCCTGCCCTGGCTGATCCTCTCTGCCCTGTGCACTCTCTTCCTTGTCGTGCCTTCCAGTTGTCTGAGGCAAAGGAGACTAGCCTGCGCTGCTACGAGGTCTTCTCCAAAGGCCTCCTCAGAGGGTGACCACAGGAAATTTCGAGACAGCATGATCTCCAGAAGGATGGGTTTTCTCTTGTAATGAGCTGCAAAGTATCTGGAAAATAGTGGTTTCATTATGTGAAGGACCATATTCAACCTCCAAAAAGAGGAATGAAGGAAGCCTTTCCCTGTGAACCAGGCCCAGAAGATAGAGGCAGCGCTCATCAGCAGCTTGGATGCACCAGTATGGCTGCTGGGTTGTTTGGGGCTGGACCCCATCAAGATCATCAGTGCTGGGCCATTCTGATTGTTAAATAGTTTGCCTATCAACACTGGGCAGAGGTTGGACTTCCTTAGGCTGGTGTGATTTAAGGAGAGTAGCCATTTAAGATACCCCTGACAGCTTAGACAGTCTCTCAGACACAATCCCTTCTGTCAATTCCAACACGGAGGTGAGGAGATGGTCACACCCTGGGGTGGCAAAGATTGTATCATTAGGTTAATGCTGCAGAAATCCTTCTGGAGGGATGCCTGGCCCTAGGGAATCTCACAGCTGACCAAAGTTACAGAGAGACTGTAAAAGTACATGGAGACTGTTGTTTGCAGAAGTTGGAACTGGAATCAGAAGCATGATAGATGGGGATGTACAGACTATGTAATCCAGCAATGGCTAAGCTCTTCTCATGGGTCAAACAAATCTCTCCGATCTCCCTTCTTCCTTATCTACCCTCTGCTTTCTTTTTCCACCACATCTCTCTGCCTCCGGCTTGAGAAATTTCTCTGCTTTTATGAGCTCAAGTGATTAGACTGGGCCCACCTGGATAATCCAGGCTGCTCTCTCTTTTTTAAGGTCAGCTGATTAGTAAACTTAACTACCTCTGTAAAGCCCCATTCACAGCAGTACCTAGGTTAGTGTTTGATTAAATCACCAGGGGACAGGAATCATAGCTGGCTTTGAAGATGGAGGAAGTGGGGCAGGAGCAAACCTTCTCTAAAAGCTGAGAACCACCTCTGATGAAAGCCAAAGGAAATGGGGACCTCCGTCCTACAATCTCATGAAATTGAATTCTGCCATAAGCCTGGAAGCAGATTTTAACCCAGAGCTTCTGGTGAAGCATACAGCCCTGCCAACTTCTTGATTTTAGCCCAGTGAAACCCTGTTAGACTTCTGACCTGCAGCATCTCCAGATAATAAATTTATGTTGATTTAAGCCACCAAGTTCATGGTAATTTGTTACAGTACCAGTAAGAAAACATATATTCTCTCTTCCCACTTTGGGTTAGATCTATGCTGGTGGCCTCACCCCACCATCTCCCTGAAGAACAATCTGTCTGCTTAAGAAAGACACCTTTTGTTTACTATGAAGAACAGATTGGCTCTTCTCTATGTCAGCTTAATCCTTACAGAACATGGAACAGACTCGAATAGTGCCTCACCGTGGCCTCTCAACAAAAGCCTCATTCGTGATGAATTCTCTCCCCCCACTAGAAGGCAGAAATGGTCGCATTAAAAATACTGCACCTCTAGCACTATTCACAATAGGCAAGACCTGGAAAGAACCTAAATGTCCATCATCAGATGAATGGATAAAGAAGATGTAGTGTATGTATACAATGGAATATTACTCAGCCATTAAAAAGAATGAAATAATGCCATTTGCAGCAGCATGGATGGGCCTAGAGATTATCGTACTAAGTGAAGTAAGTCAGAAAGAGAAACAAATACCACCTTATGTCCAGCCATCTTCCCTTGGAGAATGAAGGCAAAAAATCACAGGATGGAGCAGCAGGAAAAATGATACTCCTTTAGTTGTACAATGCGGTGTGTGTGTGTGTGTGTGTGTGTGTGTGTGTGTCAGGGGTACTCTCTGAAATCCTGATAGCACCTGTGGCCTGAACCACACAGTAGCTTGAACTGTTATTTCTCTTTCTACAACTTACCTCCACAGCAAAATTGTAATATTGCAGATAGGGACCACATCTTCAAAAAGAAACTTCCGGAAAAACTGTTTTACTTGTTTTTATCCTGGTTGCACAATGCTCCATAGTATGTTTGTTCCATAATATATAGTAGTTAGCTGTTCCTCTACTGAACATTCCAGTTATATTTGTTCCTTGCTATTATATAACACTACAGTGAGGACCCTTGTACATGAAATTTTGCTGTCTTTTCTCTATTTCCCTAGGAAAGACTTCTGGATTAAGACCAAGAAGTGTAAATACTTGAAAAGAGTTATATATTTCCAAGTTGCTCTCCCCCAAATTAGGAACATTTAACCCTCTCACCAGCCATATGTGGAGAATGCCAGGCTTACGTTCTCTAGGGCTATTACTACATTTAACTCGTTGCTGATATAATAGTAGGGAAAACTACAGAGAAGTTATCTCCTTGTGTTGTGTCTTCCTTTTGTAAATTACCAATGAGGTAAATATATATTAAAAATACAGTTATTATCTATTTGTATTACCTCTTATATTTGTCCATTTAAAAAACTGAGTTCATAGTGTTTCTATCATTTTCAGCGAGTTTTTCATATATCAATGGCAATAACCACTATCTGTCTTTGTTGTAAAATATTTTCCCCAGTTTTACTCATGATGATTTTTGGTGTATAGAAGATAGTTTCAATTTTTTTCTCTTTAATTTAATTTTAAAAAATTTTATTTTGGGCTGCGTTGGATCTTTGTTGCTGCTTGCAGGTTTTCTCTAGTTGCAGCGAGCAGGGGCTACTCTTTGTTGCAGTGTACGGGCTTCTCATTGTGGTGGCTTCTGTTTTTGCGGAGCATGGGCTCTAGGTGCACAGGCTTCAGTTGTTGCAGTGCGTGGGCTCAGTAGTTGTGGCACACGCGCTTAATTGCTCCACGGCGTGTGGGATCTTCCTGGACCAGGGCTCGAACCCGTGTCCCCTGCACTGCACCACCAGGGAAGTCCTCAAATTTTTTAGTTAATTAAATACCTAAAAATAAAATTCCTTTGTTAGTTCTTGCATTGCTTTTACATTTAAAATATTCTTTTTTCTCCAGAGATTATTCACTATTTGGTCTCTTTCTGGTTTTTTATAGACTGTTTTTATACCTAACTCTAATCCAACTAGAATTTATTTTGCTTACTGAGAAACTAACTTGAAAACTTCCCCCCCCAAGCCTTCTCATTTATGAACTTGATTTATTTTTGCAGTATAGGATTCTTTTTTTTTCTGATTATAAAAGTAGTATTTGCTTAGTGGAAAATTCAAATAATTAATAAGCAGAAAAACTAGGAAGGGAAGGTCACCTATAATCACCTCCACATTCCAACAGTGCCTGGTGCTAACAGGTTGGTTGGTTTCCTTCCAGATTCTCTTCTATGTATAAACTTAAAAAAAATAATAATAATGGCACTATACTGTACACAGGTTCTCATGGCGCCATCGCATAGCTTAACCAGGCACTGATGTCCAAGGCCCTCCAGCCCCAAAGACCCTTCCAAGTTGTTTGCTCCTTCCTTGAATTCACGTGTCTACTCACTCAAGCCAGTTCTTTTGGGAGACTCTGGAGGGTAAAGGATAGAGGTTTGGGGGCAGACAGACCTGCAGTGGAAGGCTGCCTCCCCCTGTTATACCTACACTTCTACGGGCAAGAACTTAACCTTCCTGTTTGGCTTTTCTCCAAAATGAAGGTAAATAGTACTTACTCCACAGAGTTGTTCTGGGGTTTATTTATTTTTCCTGTAAAGCACCTAACACAGTCCCCGACCTGAATGGGCACTCAGCAGATGATGTTATCACTACTTCCCTCAGCCACTCCCCCTTTCCAAATGCTGGTCCCTGGGGTTCCTTTGCTTTCCCAGCCACCTTCATCTGGTGATGTCTCCCCACTCTGAGGCTCTCCTTTCTAGGGCATTTATTGCTCCTTATTTCATGTGCTCTCTCCCTTGATGGAGTTCAAGTTCCTTGGGGACATTGTTCCATAAGCCTTTATTTTCCCAAAAGACCAAAGAAGGTCTTTTCACAGGTCAGAATATTATTGCTTTTGGCCAAAGCTATCACAGAACTGACAATCATTGGGTCTTCAAAATACAACATAAGATGAATGTCCAACAAAATCAATGTAGATATTTGAGGGAAAGTAACAATATGTTAGTATTTGTTTCATGGGATAAATCATCAGGCAAATGCACCAGATTTTTCAAGAAGCTTTAGCTCAGTTTTGTTCAAGGGATGTGTGCACATAGAGAGATTTGACTCATTCCATACAGTTGGCAATTTAATTTTTCCTTACGCTTTCAAGAGCTTAGGCTTGTTGGAATCACATGAACATTTCCTGTCGTGGTTCTTAAGTGGGGTAATGGAGTCATGGGTGATATTCAACATAGTATAGAAGGCACTTTGGCTCAGGGATCTTACCTGTTAAGTAGACTGGGGAATACACGGTTTCCATGTTCTCTGATGGCTGTCGACATGGTTTGGATGCAACTTGCCATCACTTCACTATCACATCCAGCCATCCACGTTCACTCAGAATCTGGCTCCAGACTCTACTGTTCTGGGCTCTTTTCTCACCCACCCCTCCCTGCCCCCATGCATTGCCTGTGCCAGCCTGTCTGGACATCCTGCCATTTCCCTCATACTGTCTCTTCCTGCTGTTCTTTCTGCTCTCACTCTCCACCTTCATTTCCTGACAAACTTTCCTCCTCCTACCCCCATCTAATCACAGTTATCTCATCCTTCGAGGTTTATATCCAATTCCTACCACCTCCAGATAAAATTAACTTCCCTCTGGACTGATCTCACAGCACTTTGTCCAGATCCTCACCACCACCCTGACCAGCCTCCTCAGTCTTGGCTGCTGTACCCTTCGTATCTTTCTGTCCTCCAAACGCTGGAGTACTTCAAAGCAGGGTCCTTGGTCCCTTTGCATCTCTGCTCCCTCTGTGCTCTCTCCCGAAGTGACTTATCCAGGTATATGATATTAAGTATTACCATCGATACGCAGATGACTTCCAAGTTTCTCTCTTCTGTCTAGAACTCTCGCTGAACTCCAGGCCTGAATACACAGCCACCTCTTCTAATTTTCACTTGGATACTAAAAGACATCTCAAACTCAACATGCCCCCAAATCATCTCTTGATTTCACCTCCTCAAGCCTGCTCCCATCTGAGGAAAAGAAACGAGCATTCACCCATTCGCTCAGACAAAAAACACTGGCCTCGTCCTTGACTTCTCTCTTTCACATCCCTCATCCATGCCACAAGCAGATCTTTCGGTTCTGGGATCCTCTTACATTTCATCACTCTCTTGACTGCCGAGTCCATCATCTCTTACCCGACTTGCCTCCCAAACTATTCTCAGAAAGCAGCCAGAAGGATCCTGATAAAATGAAAATATGTGATGTCAACTGCCACCCCTTAAAACTCTCTAATAGCTTCCCATCATATGCAGAGAGAAATCCACAGTCCTTGCCTACAAGACCCTACAGGCTCTGGCCGCTGGCTCTAATTAAACACCCCAAGGACACGCCCCCTCAAGACCTTTGTTCTTTGTTTTCTCTGCCTCGTTTTACGGTTTTGCTCAAATGCGCCTCCCCAGGGAGACCTTCACTGACCATCCGCATTCAAAGCGGCAGCACCCCTTCCATCTCCACCATGCTCTCCATCACCTGCCTTATTTTTCTTCCTAGCATTTTCCTGAAACTCTACATTCACCTGTGTAAACTGTTCATTGTTTGCTGTCCCCACAAGAGTGTGAGATCCCCGAGGGCAGGGACTTTGTCTCTTTTAGTCACTGCTCTGCCACAGCGCCTCAAACAGTACCAGGCACAAAACAGGTCCTCAATATATTTGTTTTATATAAGAATGAATGAAGGAGGCTATATTTCAGTTTGCCCAATATAATAGCCTTTTTCACACTTGCCTGTGTCTTCCCTTTATCCCACCAGCAATTTGGGGAAGAGACCATTTCTCAGTCCATTGAATGGCCTGCACTATTCCCTGGCCCTTGATCTGTGCTTGTGGACTTGAGGTCAAAAGGCTTATGCGAGCTCATGAGAGGTGAGATTAACTAGGGCTCACCCGGGACTACTCCAATTCTTCCCCTGGCTTTGAACCGTGGGGCTGTCCCTTTAAGAGGAAGAGGCAAACCTGTGGAGAAACCTGCCTCCGGTGGGTTGTCTCAAAAATGACTGAGCCTAGCAAAGCCATGTGCTGACGCTTTCACCTCGTGGGACATAATGGGGCTTCCCTCTGATGAGCAGACAAATGGGCAAAGATTAGCATCTGAGTTCACAGACGTGATAGGTCTGCTGCATCTTCCTCTCTGCTCCAGCTGTGGGTGACTCTGGGTGAAAGCAGAGGAGGAGAGGCGTCAGTCTCGCCACTCTGGGGTGACGGTGGCACTGCCTGAGTGCTAAGTAGCCGCTCGAAGGAGAAGTGACCACTCATCATTCAGCGGGAGCCACCCCGGGGATGGAATAGCCATAGAAGCTGCGGGATTGGCTGGCGTGTGGGGAGCACTGTCCCAGGAAAGCTCCCCCAGCCACGTGCCTCCCTCCCTAGCAGCAGAGGGAACAAGGTCCCCCATTTATTTTGCAGTTAACCCCAGTTACCATTTCACTTTTCTCCACCGACCTTGCTCCACCGACTAAACACAAAGCTATAAATCTTAGTCAGGACATCTGGGCATGGGGCACCTAAGCAACCCTGATGCTGATTCCTTAAGAAAACTCATTTCTTGTAACGTGAGGCCTGCTGAGGATGGCCATGTCAACTGATTAGACTTTTTACTTGGCTGTATTGATTCCGCTCTACCCCGAAGCGGCCCGTAATGCCGGCTAATGTTATTGACGAGCCATCAGTCTTGTGGAGGAGTGTGGGGTTGCAGCTCTTTCTGAACCACAAAAACCTACTGGTGGACAGTGATGGAGAGAAGGAGGAGACCGTGAGTGGGACTCGTGGGCCAGCTCTGTGCAGGCTGGGATACATTAATGAAAGATGGACGCTCCATGGCCAGAGACAGATGCAGCTCTCCAGAAGCCACTTATTAATGAAAAATTATGAACGCACAGTTGAATCATGGATTTTCATTACTGTGTATGCCCAACACTCTTTCTTGATTCATATTTTGTTGGAAATGAAGTGCTCTGGTTGCGGGTGGAGGCGGGAGGGCAGGGGGACAGCTTCAGGCAGGAACCCTGAAATACTTCCTCTCTCTCTTCCCTCTAACCCACTGGCTGTCCTCCGTTCCTAGCGCCATGTGTCCAAGCTGGGCCCAGCACTGTCTCCAGAGGGAGTTCCATTCTGATCTGTTCTCAGAAGGGCCCAAGTTTTCCACCTCCTATGTCTGCAAATCAATTACTCTTTCAAAAGAGCTCGCCCTCAAGGGCCAGCAAAGTTGGGGCCTACTGACTCTGGTGTGCTGGTTTGGGAAGGAGACCTTTGATGGGGTGTTAAAACAGGTAAGAGGAAACAGAGTACAAAGACTCCCCACTTTTCAAGCTCCTTACAAATCAGACCCTAATTCTTATCTGCAGGAAATTTCCTATGCTTCCTATAGGCTTCTGTAACAAAATACCACAGACTGGGTGGCTTAAACCATGGACATCTCTCACAGTTCTGGGAAGTCCAAGATCAAGGTGCCAGCAGGTTCAGTGTTTGGTGATGGCTCTTTTCCCAGTTTGCAGACAGCAGCCTTCTTGCTGTGCCCTCATGTGGCAGAGGGAGAGTGAGCTCTGGTCTCTTCCTCTCCTTATAAGGGCACTAATCCTGTCATGGGGAGGGGAGTTTCCACCTTAAAAAAAAAAAAAAAAAGAAGAAGGTAAAAAGGCTCCCCCACCAACCCACCCCTGGCTCCTTCAAAGTGAAGAGACTACCTTTCCTCTTCAGCTCATCACCTTCCCCCACCCCTCAAAGCTGCTCTGGCTAGAAGGGAAACCTCAGTGACTATTTAGTACTGTCTCCTGCTGTGTTTATCTATAGTAATGAATCCAATACAAATCCCAGTACATCGATGGTGAAAAATATAACTTATGGGGCCGATATCAGGCTTTTGCTCTTTGTGTTGGTACTAGGGGGGCAGAGTCATGAATTGGATCAGTCCTATGAAAGCTTGAGTGCAGAACTTCCAGAGTCTTAGGCTGAGTGAAGTCAGTTGCGGGATTATTTCTAGCAGGGCTGCTGGGGAAGCAAATGATCAAACCAGGTGTTCCAGCAGTTTTGCTGTGTGAGGCTTCAGCACCCCTTCCCTTTGGTCTTCCCAGCACCTCTTTCATCCCTGCCTCACACTGCTTTTCACGTGTTTGTCTTCCCACTACCCTGTAAACCCCTTGGGAGCCAGGACTGCATCACGGCAACTTTGAATCTTAGTACATGATAGGCACTTCATCAATGCTTGCAAGATGAATGAAGATCCCTATTTCATTACTAAGTTTAGGTCTTTCCCAGAGACTATAACCTCCAACTACTGGCTGCCCATCTCTTCTTAAAAACCTCGTTGGTCTAAATGATCCTTATGTGGAAAATACGTGTTCACTGGTGATTTTTAAAATTTTAATAAAGCAGTAGAACTCTTTGTTCCCCAACAAGACCTAACCTGAACCCCCAAAGTATAAAACAAATCAATCTGGAGCTAGTTTGGAGAAGAAATGGAATGGTAGCCAGAAGAGGCAGTCAGGGATGAAGCAAACTTTATCCTACGGCTCTAGTCACCTGTGCATGTCTGAAGGCAGAGTCTCCAGCGGCAGTGGATGTGGAGGGACTAAAGATGCATGGAGGGCGTCACCCCATCCCTGAGCCTCCTCATTCCTGTCACACACGCACACGTGCACTCACTCACACAGTCGCATTGAGGAAGGATTAAAAACAGCAAAATTTGATCTTGACACATCAGAGGGTGATCTTTGCCTGATGGCCCTTTCTTTCCCTAGACGGTAGGAGTGTCACAGATGTCACTGCTCTGTATCCCCTCCAAGCTGGTCTCCTGTATTGACCTGAACCTTTTAGAGCAGCTGCTCCTCTGTGCCAGTGGCTTCGTGAATGGTTATCAGTTATCATCTGGGTGACCTTAGGAAATTTACTTACCCTTCTGTTTCTCATTTCCTTCCAGTAGAGAATGGGATCATAATACTACTTGTTTCAGGGGTTTGTTGAGAGGATTAAATGACTTAATGGATGTAGATGTTTGGAATTGTGCCTGGCACAAAGTAAGCACTGAAATCCTGTTCGATGTTATTTCACCCCTACAGCAGCCCTGCAAGGTAGATGTTTTTTTAGATGAGGAAACTGAGACTTGAGGACAAACAGTTTACCCAGAGTCCCTCAGCTACCAAGTATCAGAGCAGAGATCACTTCCAGCCACACTGCCTCTGGTCTGCTGATACTTCTGAGTCTTTGGAATGATCTCAAGTGAATGGTACCTGCTGGGCTCTTTGCCTGGAGTCTGTGGTCTCTGAGAGGGAAGTCACTGACACCTGTGTTTTCACACTCTGAACGTTTGATCCCTTCAGACTGAGTCTCACTGTTCACCACTGTGAGGTCAAGTGCAAGGCTGGCATCAGGCTTTCAGGGAAGCCTACAGGTCATAACTTTCATCACTGAGGTTAGGTGGGCCATACAGAGCTTGGTGGCCTTGGGGGACATGCCCCATTCTTACGGGAAGGGATTTCGAAAATAGATATAGTCAATATGTACCATTAATAGGAACTGCAGAGGCTGCCATATTCTTCAAGGTAATGACCTTCCCGAGGGTGAGGCGTGTGATACCTCCTGTGGACTCATGGGCACATTTGTCTTTAATCAATCTTTTTCTTTAAGCTAATGGTAGCAAAACTAAGATCTTTCCAACTTGGATTTTTTTTTTTCTTTTGAAAGTAATTTTTTCCTACTGCATACACACACACAAAGAGGAATATTTAGGAAATTGTTAAGATATCGTTATTTTGCATTGAGGACTTTGGGATAACTGGGGGAATACTCCGAGCATAAATGTTAGTGTGCTGGCCCTGGAGATTATTACCCTTCTTAACACACACTTCTCCATTCAGTACTGGCAAAATCGATGTAGCCCCTGCCTTTAGATAGTTCCTGTAACCAGATAAAGGACCACAGTCTACACCAGAAGATGTTTACAGTAAGTGGCAAGGTAGTGCTAAGAGAAATCTGGGAACATAAGGACTAAGCAAAGGTCATCGGTGGTGGTCAGAGTGAGTCTAGAAGTTGACTGGAGTTGTAGAACCATTGCTGCCAGGGAAAAAGAGGGTACAGAGCAGTCACAATCACTGCCTTGGAAACAACTACTGTAAAAGACATCTCTTGGGCCACAGCTAATGACAATTCATTCATGTGGGCATTTTCAAAGTATTCATGGAGTGTCTTTTATGGACATGGCCTCAGACTGGGATTGGTGAACGAAGATGATTCCATCCCTGTCCTCCAGTCTTGGGGAAATGAGACCTGAATGCCTGAAATCACTCAATAACCCCGAAGACAGAGTTTATGTCTGACTGGGGCTGGGGGCGGTCTGGGAAGGGAGAGGTCAGTTTGTGATGATCCAGGGATGAATGCGGAGGCCCTGATAGCAGTGATGGCAGGGGAAATGCAAAGAAACCCTTAGGGGATGAACCCCTACATCTGAGGGACCTGGAAATCAGAGAGAGGGCTCAGGTCACCGGTGAATCCAGATTGTGAGCTGAATTCCTCAAACACCACCGTACCACTGAGAGAAATACAGATGGTGACTGGGAAAGCGGATTGGGCTGGGGCCAAATCATGGCATTTGAGACTTCTTGGTTGGATGTGGTCGTAAGATGACAAGTGGAGATATCCTGCAGGCAGCTCTAGATCAGAGAGTTGCTGACATGGGATCACTGAAGGAAGCAGTCCCGTGCCTTAGAATAAGCACACCAAGAGCAGAGATGAAGAGCCTTCAGAGAGGTAGGAGAACGGGGGAAGTGAGGCACCAGGGAACCAAAGAAAAGGTTTGGAAGGGAGAGTGTGTTCAATGCAGACACATAATTCTGAGAGGTCTGAAGGATTAAGGATCAGGAAATAGCCATTTGGTTTGGAGGTCAGGGTTTTTCTGAGGACCTTTGAGAGAGCATTTTCAGTAGCACCAGGAGGTGGCAACCAGTTAGAGAGAAGGGCTTAGGGAGGGAATGGGAGAGGAGGAGGTTATCTCTGCAGACATAACCATTTCTAGATCCAAAGGTTTGAAATGGAAAAGGAATTATGAACTATGATGTAGGCTAAACAGGTCAGTGGGGTCGAGGTTAAGCCTCTTCAAGTTGGCTGAGTGCTGTGTATTCACGTCAGATGGATGTGACCAGAGGAACACGAGAGAGGGAAGACCAAGAGTGGGCAAAGGTGAGCCAGGGAGAAAATGCTTTCAAGAGTTAGGGTGGATGACCTGAGGGATGACCTCAGCAAAGACAAGAAGACATCTAGATTACAGGGACGAGCGTGAGGATGACTGATAGAGGAGAGGTAGGAGGCAGGAGGATGGAATTTCTTGTACCAAGTGGCTTTCTCAAAAGTAGGAGATCAAAGAGCCGCTGGCAGGAAATTCAAAAGGTGAGGGGTGACCACCGGGGGGTGCAAGACAGGGTGCTTCCAGGGTCCCCCCAAAAATAGCGGTCAGAGCGACCACTCACCTCCTTTCTCGTCTGACCAGGAAGTCTGAGTACCTTCCTGAAGCATCTATGGGCCCACTTCACAGGAGAGGTTGGAAGCAGCTGAAGTAGCTTTTCTCAACTTGACTGAGAGGATCAAAACAGAGGTTGGCGAGGGTGTCCCGGGAGGAGAGGGGGTGTCTGCAAAAATGGAGACATTTTCAGAGTGGGCGGCTCCATGCACCACCACAGACTCAGTCTAGGCAAAGAGCTGAACAGCATCATAGGTGGGGAGGCCCAAGAGGTGGGGAGTGAGACTGTTCAGAGAACTGTGAGCTTCTTCACATCAGAGAGCTTAAGCTTCGGTCTAGCAAAGCCCTGTGTCTAGTAACCCATGGGTCCCTGGGACCAACCCCGGGAGCCTGTGGTGGAGACAAGGTAGTTGATCCTAATGGGAGCCAGGTGCTTAGTAATAATAATAATAGCTAAGACTTTTGGAGTATACTGCTTTAAGCCCTTTACATATACCTCACCGAACTTACTAACGACCCGGTGAGGTAAGTCCCATTCCTCTCCTGTCCTTCAGATGGGGAAATGGGGGCACCACGACATTAAATGACTTGCTCAAGGATCCGTAACCCATCCATGAATCTACGGTCTGGACCCGGCAGTCTGATGTCTCTCGGGTGGCAATGTCAACATCGTGATCTCAAAGCTCGTGCTGAATGTCTATGCTGGGCAGGGTGCTATGATAAGTGGTGAAAACCAAAAGAGGTGGGTGAGTTCGGCTGAGCCTCAGTGGTTAGCAGGTTATAGCAGGGGCACTACCATCACTATGAAATAGTAACTAATGTCTTTCCCAGGATTTCCTGTTTTCTTTTATGCCACGTACCCCCCGCCCACCCTGATTACTTGAATAAAAGAATACACAAATGAAGAGATGGATTTAAATAAGTGGATAATTACCTTTCATTCCTGGCCTATTAAATGTGTTGGATTCATCAGTTTTCTGAAACAAAACAGAGCAGTACAGTTACTACCAGTAAAACCGGATTGAATTGTGTTCCTCCTAGCCTGTCTTCCTCCGTGAGCAGCCAACTTCCATCATTGTCTCCGGACTCAAGGGCCAATGCAGTTCAATGCCTGCGGTCGGTGGTCCAGGCAGGAAGGACTCAGCAGCGCCTCAGCTCAGTCAGACCCGACTCCGGGTCTGATACTAAGTCCTCTGGATTGTTCTGACACAGGTCTTCTGTCCCACTGTGTTCTTCACTGTACCTGCCTCCGTGCCCTAGTTCTGGCCTTCACCATCTCTGATTTGTGCTATCGTAGCAGTCTTTGAACAGACAGACAAGGGGGCTTTCGAGTTAGATGGATCTAAGTTTGATCTTGGCTCTACTATATTTATTTGCAGTTCAACCCTTGGGCAAATGTCCGGATTCCTTTGACTTCAGTTTCCTTATCTGCGCAATCTGTAGAACAATAGTTGGCCTCGAAGGTGTGTGAGGATGACACGAGAGTGATCACATTAAGTGTCTAGCACAGGGTCATCTCAGATGCTATTATAATTCATGGATATTACTGTTAGATCTCACCTCCAAATCAGCCTAATACATCAATGCCAGATTAATTTTCCCCGAATACAATTTTGATCATGTCACTTCCTATCCTTCTGCAAATGCCGCGGTTGCCAATAGAGAAAAATCTGTTTGTAAGGGGAGTTACTTACCTCATTTTTCCTATCTCGATGCCAGAATCTTAACAATAGTTGGCCTCGAAGGTGTGTGAGGATGACACGAGAGTGATCACATTAAGTGTCTAGCACAGGGTCATCTCAGATGCTATTATAATTCATGGATATTACTGTTAGATCTCACCTCCAAATCAGCCTAATACATCAATGCCAGATTAATTTTCCCCGAATACAATTTTGATCATGTCACTTCCTATCCTTCTGCAAATGCCGCGGTTGCCAATAGAGAAAAATCTGTTTGTAAGGGGAGTTACTTACCTCATTTTTCCTATCTCGATGCCAGAATCTTGACAAGAGGCGGGTAGCTCCTACTTAGCCCACTCTTGTTGTAAAAATACCTGGAGAAGTTCTTGAATTTATAAAGACAATTACTAGGGTTTGTTAATCATGGTTGAACCCACCCAAAGGGATGAGACCAACATAAGTTTCAGTGTATGGTTACGTTATGCATTCTTACATGATGGGATAGTAATTTCTGGAAATGTCAACAGAATTTTCTCTCCATTATAATTTCTCTGGCTCTTTGCCCCCTTCAATTAGGCTGGTCTCTCTGTATTCATTCCCTCAGGAAAGAATGTGATAGGGGAAGGAAGAGAAACGCGGAACCTCTTCTTGGCTTTGAGTTCCAAACGCTGAGGCCCTGTGGGGAAAGAAAGAACTAGTTGACAAAAGGTAGAGGAGAAATTCAGGATTAAGAGCAAGATTTTCCTGCCTGTACCCTATTAGAAAAGTCCCTGGGATTAGGGAAATAGAGGAAAGGGTAAGTGATGGAGGAGATCTGCAAGCGGAGGGGGGAGGTGTACCTCAGCTACCCTCACGCTCCATCCATGCAGTCAGCCTACCCGCTGGTCCTCAACGGCCCAACCAGGGCCCTGCTACCTCTTCTTCCTGCCATCTACCTAGGAATTCCCTTCCAGCATGTCCGTGACCAGCCCACAGGGAGGATGCTCTCTGTACTCTGAGACTTTGCTCCACCCCACTTGACTAATTCTGTGTGAACTGTCCTTAAGCTCTCCTCTAGGCTAACAGGGGTCCAGACAGATCCTGTTACAACTGTGCATTACGAACCAAATCACACACAGCTGGGCTCTGACTCATTAACTAAAGATGTCTCTATTCCAGTCAGACATGAATGTATTCTCCTCTAAAGAGTGAAGCTATAATAGAGAGAAGGCAGGGAGGGAGTGGGGTTATTTTTGAGATGGGGACCCTGCTTGGTATATCTTGAAAGTGATGCCACAGAGGTGTTAATACAACTTCTGATATGATAGAGAGGTTCTTGCCCCTTCCTTTCTGCCTTGGGGTCTTCTCTCTAGTGCCAATCTCTGGGTTGGAACTTCCACAGGGAGGCTGGGTGCTAGGAACAGAGCCAGATCCAGTTACCTGGGAGAGGCTGTTGGTGGGTTCAGACAGCCTGTGAGGCCTTCTGTGGTAGACTGTTCCATCAGTGCCCCCCCCCACACCATGAACCATGCCTCCCTGTGGGGTCCCCTCTCCTACGCACTCTGGGCTGGGCCTTGTGACTTGCTTGGCCAGTGAGACGTTAGCAAGCAGGATGCAAGCAGACAGCCTTGCCCAATGGGGCTCATCCTCTTGGGACCTCCCTCTTGGAAACCAGCTACTATTTGGTAAGGAGGACAAGGTAGACTACCAGAGGAAGAGAGAAAACTATGGCACGGTAGCTCTCAGCCAGCACCAGTCACTAGATATGTGGGTGACACCTTCATGGACATTTCCCCAGCTGAATCCAGCAGCCTAAGGGATCCCAGCAGATACACATGCAACAGAGTTGAGCCATCCTCCCTGAGCCCTCTCCAAGTTACAGAATATGAGCAAGTAATGGCTGTTGTCATCCCAAGCCTCTAAGTTTGGGGTAGTGATTTGTGCCGCAGAAGGTAATAGACATTCTTTCTAGGGGATGCTTTCCCTTCGAATTGCAGGGACTTTCCACAAGACAGGGACCTTGTTCATTTTGATCACTATATCCTCAGTCCCTAACAGACCATAACAGATGTCCAGTAAATATCTGTGGAATTCATGACACGAAATCAAGCACCCAGCATCTACACTGCATTAAGACGCTCTTTTTTCCTGGCTAGTTCTCTCCCTTTTAAACAGTGAGCCTTGAAGCTTCCATTTATTGTAAATGAATGGCTGGCAAATTTCTAAATATATATGTAACAGCTTGTTAAGTGGGACTTTGACTACTGTCTGTGGAATTGTGGTTCACCGAAAGCTGAGACCAGTGAGTGACAAGTATCCTTGCATTCCAGAGACTGGTGCTACATACATTTGCTACACATGCTGAGATGACTAAAGTCTTTTCTGATACCTTGTTCCATTCTTTACTTTCAGCCTACATAAGAGAAACATGGAGAGTCACTAGACAATTGTGATTAGGGGCCAGAAGCTGGAGCCAGACAGCCTGGGTTCAAATCCCCACTGGGCCACGTACCAGCTGTGAGACTCTGGCCAAGTTACTTAACCTCTCTGTACTTCCATTTGCTCATCTGTAAAATGGGGGTGATGATAGCATCTACCTCATAGGGGTGCTGTGAGGATTAAATGAGTGCCTGTACAGAGACTGGGCAGTGCTATATATAGAACCTGGAGAACAGTGCCCAGCTCATAGCAAGGGCCTGTATCAACTGTCACGAGTATCATCACAGTGAAGGAAAGTCTCTTTGAGGAAAACTGGCTGCATTTCCTGGTGGGTGAACCCCAAGTTTGGGGTTGTTTGCCAGAGGGGAACTGACATCTCACGTGTCGCCCTGCCCCACCCTCCAGCTAAATGACTGTTGAACTGAAGAAATATCTTGACCCTTCCTGAGCTGTGGGAGTGGACACAGTGAGAGAATTTTTTAGAAGACATAACCTGTCCCCTTGGCAATCGGAGGCACCAAGACTGGAAAAGTCCTAAGGGGAAAGGCTGGCAGAGTGAGGAGAAAGGGCTGAGGCAGATGTGGTGCACAGCTCCAGGCTTTGAGGGGTGAGTACGCTAAGTTTCCCACCAGCTAAGTGGACACTGCGGACAGCCTTATGAGTAGAGCCCCCTTGATTGTGCCATGCCCAAGAGGATAGCCTTTTCAGTGCCATGAGAGCCTCACAGGGAGAGGTGAAGAGGAGGTGGCACCTGGGAGCCTGAGGCCTGAGCTGGGGAAGGAGAGGAGCTTTGAATTGGATGAGACATTGAAGTTTTTAAAAATTAAAAAAAAAAAAAGGTTTTGTTATTGTATGGCAAGACTATTTATTCTACTAATTGTGAGTTTCTAAAAGCCAAGAATAAATTTTTATTCCTTGTTATCTGCCGTAGAACCTGTGCCGCATGGCACAATGCCTTGCACATAACATACAAGCAAATATTTAAATGGAAAAAAATGACATTCCAGGGACTTTAAAAAATATATAAATTCCTGAAGTTTTAATATTAAAGTTGGCTGTACCAATGAGCCCAGTTTGTTTGCCCCAGAGAATCCTGTTTTGCCTATCCATAGGGGACTTTGGCTGGGTGAGGGCAGAGCTAAGTTGCTGATGGAGAGAATGTATTCATTCACAAGTCAGTAGAGGACTTCCTGGATGCTGGGGCCAGCACCAGCATTTCAATCAATTTCTGAGAATGAGACTTTTCTAATGCCTAAAGGGGACTGGCAATGTTCTGGGCTCCCTGAGGTACCATCCTGGGAAGACGGGTGCAAAATGAGCAGGCAGAAAGGAGAAGGTTGAAAAAAATAAGGCTGTCGCTGTAATATATTCAGTTACACTGACATCATCTCATTTTATCCTCACAACAGCTCTGAGAGGTAAACTGCTCTAGTCCCACTTTACAGAGGCTTAGTAATGTTGACTAAGTTGCCCCTGGTGCCATATAAGGAGGTGGCAGACCCGGAGTTCAGGCCCTGACTTCTCTGACCACAAGGTAGAAGCTCTTAAACACTCCTTGAGGCAGACATTGCCTCGCAATGCTTGCATCCTCAGTGCTTGGTGCTGGCCCCAGCATCCAGGAAGTCCTCTACTGACTTGTGAATGAATACATTCTCTCCATCAGCAACTTAGCTCTGCCCTCACCCAGCCAAAGTCCCCTATGGATAGGCAAAACAGGATTCTCTGGGGCAAACAAACTGGGCTCATTGCTCTGGCAGACTAGGGGAGAGCTGTTCTGTTTCGCTGTAGCTGGTCTTGGGTTCTTCTGATGCACCTGCCACCCTTCCAAACAGAAAAATGTCTCCTGGAGGAGAGATGGTAGCAGACATTGTGCCAGACTCAGGGCTCAGGCTGCAGGAAGGAAATCCGGCCTCAGCCATCTTTCCAGAAGGTTTCACCAGAACGAAATTATCTGGTATCAGGAAATGTCCCCAACAGCCGAAAAGACTTGGATAAACTGGCAAATATGCCTGTGTCTTTCTCCCTTTTCCCTCCATCCAATGACTGCGTGAGACGGATGATGGACAAGGGTTCCAGGCTGGTGCTTTGGGGGCTGATGATGTGGTATTTTTAACCTACATCTTGCACAGGCAGCTGACTGCACCGGTGGAAGGAAGGCAGGTCCAGGGTGAATAACCCTGAACAGAGATGGGCCAGGATTCCCAGCACGCTTGGCTTGGGTGTGTTCTGTACTTACATCTGACCGTGGGCGTGTCTGATGTTCTGGGAATTCATATCATTGCAAATAAAAGCTCAAAGCCACACACTGAGAAGATGTCTCAGGAGGTTTGGAAAAACTGTTCAATTTCCCCCGAGCTGCCCGTAGAGCAACTCCTCCCTAATTTCATTTGCTGTTCACAAAGGATTTTCACAGATATCCTTTCATTAGATCCTCATAACAACCCCCCAAAATGGATGGGAAAATATTACTGTTCTTATTTTGCAGAGTTCCCAGAGCCTCACTAAGATTGAAACACTTGGCTGGGGTCAAACAGCCACGGGTGATGATGGCACTTCACCCAATTCTGGCTCTGTTCGCCTCTCCACTCCCTACCCCAGGACAGCCCTGGCCACTGGTTCCCAAGCTCCAGCCTGGGCCAGGACCTGGGGCCTCATTTGCTCAGAAAGGGAGGTCAGGTACCTGTGAAAGTTGTGTGTGGGGTTTGCTCCCACGATGTCACTATTTCAAGCTCCCATTCTGGTAGAACTTAGACTTTTCCAGCATCTCTGACCCAGCAATTCCACTTCTTGAAATTCATTTTTAGATAGCATTCAAATCTGGTCACAAAGATAGATGTCTAAGGTGTTCATCATCATGGTGTCATTCATAAAATGGACGCATTGCAAATAGCCTGAATATCCAAGGAGTCCAGTTAAATAAATTTAGATGTATTGAATCAAGGGAATATTGTCAGTTCTTAACAAGCCACACAGTAATGATAGAAGGACACTGAATGACATGGTGAGTTGTTCATGGTCCTTCGTTAAATAAAAAAACAGGTTACGATGTTTCAGGATGGTCCCATTTTTGCTTTAACAAATATTTATATCACTGCAAATTAACAAATACCCAGAAAGCTATACACCAAAATGATAATGGTGGCTATTTCTGGTTGACAAGATCATGGATGATTTTTATTTCTTTTCGTTGATTATCTATGTTTTTAAAGATTTAAAGTACTCTACATTCAACATGAATTCATGTTCCAGTGAATAGCCATCTGGGATTTCCCCCTGCAGCTTTCGGGGATTACCCTCAAAACTTTCAGGCCCAATGTGTTAGTGCACGGCTCCCCCAAACTTCCCATTCCCCCCTCTTATTTCGCGACATCTCGGCGCTTACAGGAGTTTCCTCGGTCTCCTGGCTGCTCCGCCAGTTGTTGGGCTGCACCCCTGTACTTGCCCAGCCTCAAGACCAAAGAAAGGGCCCGGAGTCAGCAACAGGGCCATCAGTGGTTTAATGGGTGGGTGAGCTTACACGTCTGAAGCGAGGTCCCGGAGCAACACCCCCCAGTGTGTGGCCAGCAGGACGGGGTGGCGGTCTTTGCTCCTGGTGGGGAGAGGGAGGTTATAGGGGGAACTGACGTCAGCTTGGCTCATCAGTTTCTAGGAAGACCAGCAGAGGGGCACGTCCCTCACCACCCGTTTGATAAGCTAACAGGTACAGATATTCTGATCTAAAGGTGAGTACAATTATTAGCTGGGGCCGGGGCAAGTACGTAGGAAGGTCTGTCCTGTGAGTATAGGGTGTAAGTGAAGCAGGTGCTGGTGGCGCGGGGATGTACAGAGAGCAAGAGAACCGTTATCCTGGGGGGCCTGACCATACACACGCTTTATCTAACTTAACCTTCAACACCATTCTGCAAGGGAAGCTTTCCGATTTCTGGAGACTGAGGTTTAGAGAGGTTAAATAACTTGGTTAAGGGTGTGCAGCTAATTAGTGGTGGAGTTAGGGGTTAGACACAGGTCTGCCTGAGTACTCTGCCCCTGTTTCAAACCCTGATTGCCTTTCACCACGGCTGACCATGAATGCCTTCATTTTCCAAGGACTCATCCCAGGGGCTTGAATGGCTTCCAATGCCTGCCCTGGTTGGAATTTAAGCCTGGTGTCGACTTGAGGAGGTGGCTGAATTGCCAGGAACAAACCTGAAGACCTGATTTCCTGAGCTCTCCATCACCTGGGGGACCCCAAGAGGATGAAAAGACACAGTGACCTACGTACACTGTGCTGTGCACAGGCAGTCAACCTTCCCCACCTGCTTCCCATGTGCAAAGTGTCTGGATCACGTACTGCTTTGGGTGAGGACTAATCCATTCCAGGGAATCCTGCAGGAGTGGAGTAGAGAGACCTTTTGCAGCAAAAGGAATTTTCGAGTTGGCATTTAAAAATTTGAAATCCAAAGGAATGCATAAAGGAAACAAAAGTCAAAAACAAAATAAAAGTCCACTCATCGGCTGAGCTCTGGGTATCAAATATTCTCTTTGTATTGTGCAGAGGGGGGCATTGTGCATCTGGGGCTGGAGTTTTCAGTTGGCCATGCAGATAATGCTCCTGGGCACTCCCTTTAAAAACTCAATCAACACGATTTCTTTTTTTGCAGGTACGCGGGCCTGTCACTGTCGTGGCCTCTCCCGTTGTGGAGCACAGCCTCCGGACGCGCAGGCTCAGCGGCCATGGCTCACGGGCCCAGCCGCTCCGCGGCATGTGGGATCTTCCCGGACCGGGGCACGAACCCGTGTCCCCTGCATCGGCAGGCGGACTCTCAACCACTGCGCCACCAGGGAAGCCCTCAACACTTTTAATTTGTGTTCCCTGCTTCCTCATTCACAGTGGAGGGGATGGTGCGAGGCTGAGCAAAGAGCATATTACTCTTACAAGTTAACATGCAATATGCAGGGGATTACTCTGGGCTCACTCAATACCACAACCCAGAGCTTTATAGAATTCTATTGATCTTAGCTAAAGCTGTTTAATTTTTTTTTTGCTTTAATTTTCCTTCCTTATTTGCTCATTAAGTTGAGGTGAGGAAGAGGCGGGGGACTGATGACTAGTCACCATCCCTGGATTTAAGGCTGGTTTGACAGACCAGGAAGATGGTCTGGCCTCGCCCACTGGCAGCAGTGGCATGGAGTGGGGGTGACTGTAGGGAAAGGGGGTGTAGAGTGTCCAGGCCCCCATGGAGTTTCCCTGCTGCAAATACTCATAGAATAAGGACCCTTCGTGCACAACACGGAGGGAAAACCAGAGAGTGAATCTGACGTGGATACGACCCACAGGGAACTTACCTTCTAGTAGCAGAGCGAAGCATATTAATCCACGATAGGACACAGGTGTGCCAGGACAATCGCAGGCCATATTCATTTCTGCTGTTAGGGGGGGCGCGAAAGAATGAAAATGTAATTTCTCCCACTCACCCCTGAAATGTTTGACTCCAGGGGAGTCCCCACATAGGGTCACTGGGGACTTGCGAGGACTTGGACGGTAGGGGGAGTCGCGGCTGGAGCTTGGGCAAGTGCGGGAGGTGAGGGGGAATGGCTAAGGCTGATGGTCTGAGGGTAGAAACTTTGCCCGGCTTCCTTGCTGTCCTTCCTGGGCCACGTGGCAGCACTTCTGAAAGGGCAGCCCATGGCTCTCTGGATTGATTATTAGGCTCTCATGCTTTGGGAACCTGGGTAGGGGAGCAAGCTGTGGCTGCAGTGAGCCCTGCAGAGTGCACCTCTGGAGCCTGCCCGCTGTAGCAGGGCCAGCTGGTGGCAAGGACTGCTGCTGAACTGTGGTACCCTATAGTAGGAGGAGCCGTGGTGATGGTGGCGGCCACCAAAGATGGAGAACCAGGCCCATCTTATTTCCTCGAGTCCTAACATCCTTGCAGGACCCAACACAGAATAGGAGGGGAACCTAATAATAATGAGTGGCGCCCTGAGCTTTCCTCTGCGACGCACTGTGCTAAGCTTTCTACATACACTGCTTTAACGAAGCCCCACAAAATCTCTCTGAAATAGGTTCCATTCTTATCCCCCCCCCCTTTTTTTGTTTTTGTTTTTGCGGTACGCGGGCCTCTCACTGTTGCAGCCTCTCCCGTTGCGGAGCACGGGCTCCGGACGCGCAGGCTCAGCGGCCATGGCTCACGGGCCCAGCCGCTCCGCGGCACGTGGGATCTTCCCGGACCGGGGCACGAACCCGCGTCCCCCGCATCGGCAGGCGGACTCCCAACCTCTGCGCCACCAGGGAAGCCCTCAAACAGCTTATTTCTGATGGAAAAAAGTTGCTTTTTTGAGGGGTGGTGCTGTGAATGGACAAGTGAACATGCGAAAGGGAAGTAAGGAGTTTCTTGCGGGCAGGGTGACCAAAACTTCAGCATATATCTGGAGACAGTGGGCAGTTCCATTGACTGTGGCATGGAATTGCAAAGTAGTAGGAGATAAGATAGGAAATGAAGGTTGTGTTCAGATTGTAAAGGGTTAAGGGTACTGGACTCTATGCTGAAGGTCAAGGTGGCAAAAGGGTTTCATCTCACGTGCTCTATGTGATTGGCAGTGGCTCCCTGGACTGCTCTGTGTGCGGGATACACAGAGTCAACGGGAAAGAGAGGTGGATCATGTAGCAGCATCCGCCATGTGCTGACATTCCACAAAAGACTCTGAGAGAGGACAGTGAGGTTGGGCCTTGGTGGGGTGATCCATGCCCCAAATTCTTACTAAACATCTGGTCATTCTGAGGTCCAGAGACTGATTCTTTCATGGTGTCAATTATTTCTATCCCCCCCACCCCCATACCAGTTTTATTGGAAATGCCTGGAAATAGTGAAACCAAATATATTTGGGGGTAGCTAGAGAGCTCTCACTGAATATGCTTCTCATCTGGAACTGCTGAGTCTGATCCAATGTGCAGAACACTGCATGGGACTCCAGACCACCGAGTTCTGAGCTGAGCTCTGCCAGTAGCAGCTGGGGTGTTTTAGGTTCACACCTGGATCTCTCTGAAGTTGTCCTACATCACAGAGTTTTTGTGGGGTGAAAAGGAAGTAATATTTGAAAATACCATGGCAAAGAGAACACACTCTCCTGCTTAAACACCGTATTTTATCAAATAAAAAAATGCCATTGTTTGTAAGATATCCTATCACTTTATGCATCATTGAGAAAGAAAAAAAAATACTTCAACTACAGTACCCCATCCAGTGTCAATTATATTCTGTTATCAGGGATGTTAAAGTGCTGGAGAAACAGCATTTTAGAATCAATGAACATTGTGACAAAGATCCAGCTCCCAGTGACTAACTCCCATCTAAACAAGTTAAAAATGCATTTGCTTGGGTTACAGACCAGTTCATTAAAGCATTAATTTCCACGTTACCTAGCCCAAAAATCTGGACTCCCATTCTTACTTGGTAACTGAAGTTGGAGAAATACGATTCTTAAGGGAAGACTGCCCCAATTTACAATGACTATGAAAACACCAGTTTGACTGTTGGTCCAGATATTACTGGCTCTGAATCATATAAATTGTCAAACAGCCTTGATTAAACACTTGCTAGAAATATGTTAAGGTCAGGGAGCCCTGTGATTCTGTGTGTGACACAGAAAAGCTGTGTTAGATGTCAGCTTGGGGCTGGAAATTGTAGAATGTGAGGCCCAAGTTGATGCTCAGAAGCCTGGAATTCACCCTCTTCTCTGTTTTATAATTCTTGGGAATAAGCTATGTGAACACAAACTATCTCCTAACCAAGCAGGCCCCCTCTGGGGAACGTGTACAAATGCTCCCGGGGGAGCTTCAGGACAATCTGCTTGCTTGTGTTTATTCAAACTTGGGGAAAGAGTTGTGAAGAAAGGTAGGAGCACGAACTAGTCAAGACATGTGGTTGCAAAATGGCGGAAACTCAACTTTAACTGGCCTCAGGGGAATTATAAAAGGTCTGAAAGATGCCTGGAGACCTGGAGACATGACACTGCCAGGACGACTACTCTGTCTTTGCCTCTCTCCATCTTTCATCTCCTCCTATGCAGACCAGCTACCTCCACTGGGCTGACAGCTCCCCGGGTCCCTATTTACAGCTTTACCACCAAAGGGGGCCTGAAATTCTTTCTTTAGCTCTAGTTTGAAACATCCCAGGGAAGAATCCTGATTGGCCCAGTTTGAATCAGGTACCACTCTTAGAGAAATCAACTGGGGTCAAAAGGCTAGAGTACTATGGTTTTTGACCCCGACTACAGATACAGGATTTGAGAGAGGAGAAGGAACAATGTCTTAAATGGGATGGGCTGTATCCCAGAAGAAGGGAAGGGTTCTGGCAGACAAATGATAGATGCATCTCAATTACCATATTTATTCTTGCAAAAGCCCTTTCATTGCATGATATGAAGAAGAAAAGTCGTTTGAGGTTTAGCTAACAACAAAGCAATCTTATCATCATAACAGGCCCATTTAATCCATTAATCAATAATGGGACCTCCACAAAACCATATCTGCTGCCTTGGTGAGGGCTAACATGCCATTCTATAGACAACATACCCTGAAAGGCAATGTGTGTCCTCACTGCAGAAATTCCGAACCTTCAAAACACTGTTATTGGAGAACTTAGTCAAGTCCTGTCTGTCCAACTGCATTTGTACTTTGTAGAAGAGTGTGATGAACTATAATGCTCAGAAAGGCTAATTCCCCTACTTTAACCTACAGACAGACCTTCAAAGCTTCTTCAGAAGCCCAGTTACTTGTGTGCCCTTGACCAAAGACTTAACCTCCTCTTCTCATAAGAAACCATCTATGAAGCTTATTGCTGTGATCAACGATGCTGCAGAAGATGGAGTCTGTTACTTTACAAGGATTCTCAGGACAGCTACTTGATTGGTCTCAGCACCAGGAGTGGCTATGTTGCTTTCCTGAATACCTTTCCTGGTTTATTTTTACTTTACAGACACTAAATCCCAAGGCCTTTCACGTTTCCCTCCTAGTGGTGGCTGCTAGGAAGCTCGGGGCAAGTTTACAACCCACCTGTAGTTCAAATTTGAATCGTCAATGGCAGGTATTTAGTGTACAAACTTACCTCTGGACTCCGTCCTACTTCCCTGACCTTATTTTCCCTTTGCCTCGTATTTTAAAACTTACATGAGAGTTATTTAATCTTGGAACAACATTTACATCTTTATAAGCCAGTTAAATTTTTTTAAGATTAAGGCGGCGCTATGAGTAATTATTTGACCTTGAGCTCAAAGGTTTTGAAGCCTCTCAGGCAGAAACATCTCAGTGGAGTGTGCCAGCGAGTGTGTATAGTGCCACTCCTTCTGGAACACAGCTCATATCTTGGGGACATCCTTATGTTGTCCCTTTGCAGGGGTTTCTAAACTCACCCACCCATATTTTGGTTACAAGTTACGTTGTGAATTTACTGATTTTTCTTCATAACATTTTTGGCCACAAAAACAGAATATTTGACGTTATTTTGTGTTCCTTTCCAAGACCTGGGAGGTAAATTCACTTCCTCATGGTGATGAAGTCCAAAAGAGAATTCAACTTCTCCTACAATATTATTCTATGTTTTAAAAATATCTTCAAGGCTTCACAAGTCTGTAATTGCTGAGAGATTTGTAGTTAACAACAAATCTCAAATATTTAGGCTTAGAGATTAAAAATTCCAACAATAATAACAAAGATAAAACGATTATTATCTGCAATAAATGATCCATAGCGATCGCTTTTAGAATACTTGATAAGCGACTTTCACTTCCATGATGGGGAGTGGGGTTGAGAGACTGAAGAACTCAGTCAGATGTAAGGGTGGGAAAGTGGATAATCTAGAGGAGCCACTCATTTCTCAACTGGGAAACAAGGGAAACGCTCCTCTGGGATGCTGGCAGCTCTTTCCAGTCATTTGCTGCACGGTCCTGCACTTCTCTTCCGGGAACCTCTACGGGCTCATATCCAAGGTGCACATCCGTACCAGTCCTGGTTTTCTGAAGCTTCTCCATGACACTGTAAGCGAGGCAAACGCTTTCAATGTGATCTGTATCATGTACTTTTTTGTGCAAGTTCGTATTTTGGTTGAAATGACAACCATAAATATTTAACATTCTAAAAGCTGTGGCTTTCCAGCCCCAACTGTCTGATGGGAGACATCGCTGCATGCATTAATTTACAACCCACTTTCATTTCAAGCTGGTCAATAATATTTCATAAGGTAGGAAACCAGACGGCATGATTGTGGTGGAGAGACAAAAAGAGCAGAGAGTGGTTTAAAGACCTAAGACCAAATTCTAAGAGGGGGGAAAGAAACTGTTTTCTGTTTGGGACTCTCTTTTTTTTTTTTTTTCTTAATCTGGACAACCTTTTCTTTTTCCCAAACTGAAGAAACTAACAGTATCATTTTAAGATGAAGAAGCGAAAGCTCTCCTTCTTGACTCCTCCCTTCCCCCCACTCACGCACCTGGACACACTCACACACATGCACACACATACACAGAGCAGAGGATGTCCTAATGAGCAGCGGTGCCCTTCTGCTCAAGGACCAACAGAAAGAGGGAGGCCTCTGCCCACCACAGCTGGACACAGTGTGTCCGTGCATTTGACCCAGTTGAACAAAGGTGTTATTTTGAAAAATGACCCTCACTTGACATTTACATGATACCAAGTGATCTATTTGAATGTCATTATTTAAGCGATTGCTTTTCCAGCTTGCAGGCAGTCTAATTCTCATCAATTTCACCTTTAATTTAGAAGAGAAATGATAACCAATGGAGGGAAGAAAAAGAAGAAAAAACAACCCACAACAGAGGCCTGTGTCATTATGTTCCAGAGTGGTTTTTCATTCAAAGTGTTTTCCGTAAATGAGACTTTGAATAAACCCCACACTGACAAGTAAAAGGGTGAGTAGAAATAAATTCTTCCTTTTTAGCTGGGACTGTAGAAAAAAGGTTACTAATAAAATATTCTAGTTATGAAAGCCCTGCAATAGGATCTGTTAAAATACATAAATTTAAATTCAATCCCATGAAAGCAATTGTTATATATCTATATGCTGATGTGTGAACCAACCACTTTGACTGTGTATAATTCAGTGGCTATTGATTTTTTATTTTATATGTGTAATAACATGCTCCTAAGTTCAAAAGAATCAAAACATCAATGTTCAGTGATTTTCACCTTCAAAGACCAGTACCAATGCAACTAATGAAAGCTCAGGCGTCACTGCCCAGCATCCCAGGTGAGGTCCAGGTGCTGAAAGCAGAGCTCAAGGCTAGCAGTCCAGAGCAAACCGCCTTGTGGGATTGACTCCTCTCTGCTTCCTTTCCTCCTGAAATGAATGGCTCACTCCAGGGCAATGGCAGCAGAAGCAGCAAAGGAACAAAGCGAAGTCATGTGTGCACAGTTAGGACAAAGATGGACTCCAGTCTGGGCCTCGAGTCTGGGCCACTGTTGTGTCTGGACTATGCTAGGGCCAAATGCCCCTGAATCTCCATTTTGCCTTCAAAGAACTGGCAGTTAGAATTTGTTTGGTGGTGAATGACTAAAAAAACTATCTAACTAGTTAGATAATGAAGAAAATGCATTGTGTATATAACTGAACAGTCTAGTGGTTAGATTGACACTATGTCAGACTTGATCCAATGGCTCAGATAATGTCACCCAGGACCTGCTTCTCTCTTTCTCACCGGTTAGCCTTTGGAGGCATTGGCTTCATCCTCAAACTGCTCAGAGTGACCTCCTCAGCAGCTGCAGCTTCTCGTCTTGTGGTAACAAAATTACTCTAGCCATGTCCAACTTCACACCCTCATACCTCTCCTCAAGGAGAAAGGAGAGGGTTTTCCTCAAGCTCCCACAAGTCATAGGAATCTCTCTCCTATTCCTGTTCCTGGGGAGACAGAATATGCTGCTTGGCCTAAGCCAATCAGAGCCTTCCTTGGAACAGGGAGTGTCGTCATTCCACATCCAATGGGAACAGAAGAGAACAGAGAGGGGTACGAGCCTAAGAGGAAAATCAAGTTACCTTTGAATGGTGGGGGCAATGGAGGCTTGGATGTAAACAACAATTGTTCACTCCAACAACTTGTAGCTTCTTGTGTAGCTATGCCTTTTACTACACATCTTGATTTTATTTTCTTTTGCCACAAAGTCACCTGAGGAAGTCAATGGGTGACATCAGTTCTGGTTGCAGGCTGGATTAAGACTCAGATGATCCTTTGATCTCCATCTCCAAGTCCTGGTTCATTTTCTCCAAAGCAAGGGGCTGGCACTGATGGCCGACACCTGGCACACAGGCCACCATGTTCCCCTCTTGGTCCTATGGCAGACTTCATCCATCAATCACAGGACTTCCGTGCAGTCCAGATATGGCCCCAGAGACCTATTTAAAACAGCCCGCTGGACAGCCCCTGCAAATGTATTGGTGTCAACGAGAGAGATAAAGTGTATTTGCCATCCCTGGAATGCATCGTACTCCGATGACTCAAACTACCAATGCACTTCACTCATATACTAAGAGCACTCACGAACACGTACTCACACTTTTGTATACCTCAGTGTTTCTCAAAGTGTGGTTTTCAGATCTTTTGCATCAGAATCCCCTTGTGTCCATATTAAAATACATATTCTGGAGATCCACTCTGAAGCTGTGGAATCAGAATATTCTCAAAATAACAGTTTTAAATACTCAATAAGCTACTACACACAGTAGAATAAGGAGCTTCATTCCTACTAGGTCTCTGAGATACTGGCTCATTCTTTGTGAATTCTTGTTTAGCTATGCCTTTTACTACTGTTTATGGAGTAGTAGTAGCAGTTTATGGAGCTACTATGTGTAGGCTCTGGGCTAGTCTCTGTGAATTAGATGAGGATGGTGCAAATAAAGAGCTCCTAGACTTTCTCTGTGAAACATAAGTGATGCTCTGAGGTAGGGGTTAATTGCAACAAGAAAGGACCAGGGCTTTGGGAACTCAGAGACAGACAAGATCACTTCTACATGAGGGAGCTAGAAAGAGAGAATGTCATGCGCTGATGAAAGAAATCGAAGAAGACACAAACAGATGGAAAGATATACCATGGTCTTGGATTGGAAGAACTGATATTGTCAAAATGACTATACTACCCAAGGCAATCTACAGATTCAACGTAATCCCTAACAAATTACCAATGGCATTTTTCACAGAACTAGAACAAAAAAAATCTTAAAATTTGTATGGAGAGAAAAAAGAGCCCAAATAGCCAAAACAATCTTGAGAGAGAAAAATGGAGCTGGAGGAAATCAGTCTGCCTGACTTTAGACTATACTACAAAGCTACAGTCATCAAAATAGCATGGTACTGGCACAAAAAACAGAAACATAGATCAATGGAACAGGATAGAAAGCCCAGAAATAAACCCACTCACCTATGGTCAATTAATCTATGACAAAGGAGGTAGGACTACGCAATGGAGAAAAGACAGCCTCCACAATAAATGGTGCTGGGAAAACTGAACAGCTACGTGTAAAAAAAATGAAATTAGAATATTCTTTAATACCATACACAAAAATAAACTCAAAATGGATTAATGGCCTAAATGTAAAAACAGATACTATAAAACTCTTAGAGGAAAACATAGGCAGAACACTCTTTGACATGAAACACAGCAATATCTTTTCTGAGCTGTCTCCTAGAGTAATGGAAGTAAAAACAAAAATAAACCAATGGGACCTAATTAAACTCAAAAGCTTTTGCACAGCAAAGGAAACCATAAACAAAACGAAAAGACAACCCACAGAATGGGAGAAAATATTTGCAAACGATGCAACTGATGGGATTAGTCTCCAAAATTTACAAACAGCTAATGCAGCTCAAAATCAAAAAAATAAACAACCCAATCAAAATTATATATATCCGGAGAAAAACATGGTTCAAAAGGATACATGTACCCCAATGCTCAATGCAGCGCTGTTTACAATATCCAAGACATGGAAGTAACCTAAATGGCCATCTACAGATGAATGGATAAAGAAGATGTGGTACATATATACAATGGAATATTTCTCATCCATTAAAAAGAATGAAATAATGCCATTTGCAGCAACATGGATGGACCTGGAGATTATCATACTAAGTAAGTCAGTCAGAGAAAGACAAATATCATGTGATATCACTTATATGCAGAATCTAAAAAAAATGATACAAACGAACTTATTTACAAAACAGAACAGACTTGCAGACTTAGATAACAAACTTATGGTTATGGGGGAGGGAGGAGGATGGGTTGGGGAGAGGGATAGAGTGTGAGTTTGGGATTGACATGTACATACTGCTATATTTAAAATACCGGCAGATAACCAACAAGGACCTACTGTAGAGTACAGGGAACTCTGCTCAATATTCTGTAATAACCTAAATGGGAAAAGAATTTGAAAAAGAATAGATATGTGTATAACTGAATCACTTTCCAGTATACCTGAAACTAATGCAACATTGTTAATCAACTATGCTCCAATATAAAATAAAAACTAAAAAAGAGAGAGAGAGAATATCATAGATGAGTTGGCCCTGGAGCCTTTGTCAGGTAGGAATAATTGGGGCCCGGGATGAGGAGAGATAAGACTTATGGGAGGAAAAAATGGCACTGATTGGAGGTGAGAATGTGCAGTAAGGGATCATGAAGAGAGAGCCATTAATTCAATCAGAGGTAGGAATGGGGATCTGAGGAAAGAAGTTAGAAAGACAGGATTAAATTTTCATTACATAGGGTTTTGCAGCTCTGGCTCCAGTGTTTAGACTTTATTTTGCAGGCAATGGGGAAGCACGTTGAGCAAGAGAGTGGCATGGTACCAAGTTATGTTTGAGGGTCTAGAAATGAGGTAGGAGGAAGGAATAGAGTGGGAGCGGCTGGAGGCTTAGAGGTGGTGGAATGTTACTATAATTGTACAGGTGAGAGGTTGGGGGTCCGAACTGGAATCTTGGCAGTGGAAATGGAGGGGAACAGATGTGAGAGACGTTAAGGAAGGAGAGCCATTGACCTTGTTGTTTTGATAGCTTGCCCAGACTATCAAAGGTGTATTAGTCAGGATGTGCTGGGCCATGCTGCAAAAACAAATGACTCTTGAAATCTCAGTATACAACGTACCAAAATTTTACTTGCTTATGTTGCACATCCCAGATTGGTTGGTAGGGGCCTCTGCTACACTCAATCCCTCAGGAACCCGGGTTGAAAGAGGCTCTGTTCTATTTTTCTGTACCACTTGAAGCACGTGCCTTCTGAATGCTAAAGAAGAGGAAGAGAGAGAGGAATGGAGGAGGCACAAAGACCTTCAACTGACTTGATTCAGAAGTGCTCAGCATCACAGCTCCTCATAGTCTGCTGTCTTCAACTAATCACATGGTCCTAGTATAACTGTAAAGGAGGTTGGGAAAAGTAGGGAAGCACATGGAATATTTGGTGGCCTCACTTTTTCAGCTATACTAGGGTAATTTCAGGATTTCACCAAAAGTCAGAAATTAAGAAATCATATACTTGAGTTGCCCCTAAGAACATAGAGGTAAATTGGTAAGAGGAGAGACTGGAGAATAAATTTTGTAATTCACCCAGTCACTTGTAGGAGTAGTGTGATTTCGGGCACATGGGAGGTGGTACGCCTTGAACCTGACTGGTTCTGTGTTAGTTGTTAGGAGTTAGTCAAAGGAGCGCCTGACTGTGATTATCTGTAGTAGTGAACACGCGTCACATAAGACAAATAGACACCCAGTTCATGTGCACGTGCGTATGCACCCCCCCCACACACACACACCCCTGGGTTTTAATGAACACATTTTCACGTAAAACAAAAACAAAACCCCCAATTCCAAATCTATTTATCGTTTTCAACGACCTCAGAAATACAAGTATTTTAACGGGGTAAGAAGACGTCTGACAATCCCCAATACAGTAAGTCCCCTCCATACGAATGAGTTCCATTCTGAGAGCGTGTTCGTAAGTTCAATTTGTTTGTAAGTCCTACAAAGTTAGCCAAGCTACCCAACTAACACAACCGGCTATACAGTGTTGTACTGTAATAGGTTTATGATACTCTTCACACAAATAATACATAACAAACACAAAAAGTAAAGAAAACATTTTTAATCTCACAGTACAGTACCTTGAAAAGTACAGTCGTACAGCACAACAGCTGGCATACAGGGGCTGGCATCGAGTGAACAGGCAAGAAGAGTCACTGACTGGAGGAGGGACGGGAGGTGGGAGATGGTAGAGCTGAAGGATCGTCAGCAATAGGGGACGGAGGGCAGGCTGCAATTTCACTCACGCCTGACGTTGATGGCACAGGTTCCGGTTCCTTGTTGGATTCAATTCTATCTACCCTCTTGAAAAAACGATCCAGTGGAGTCTGGGTAGTAGCTCTCTTTTTCTCATCACAGAGGACACGGGAGCACTGGATTGCATTCTGAACAGCTGCTGCAACCTTCGTGCACCGTTCTACGTCTGGGTCCCGTGTCTCAAAAACTAACAGTGCCTCCTCAAACAAAGAAAACCCCCTTGCCGTTTCCTGCATCGTGAATCTCTTTGGTTCTTCAGTTACTTCTTCTTCCTCTTGTCTCTCTTCGTCCTTTCTCTGGGCCTCCAGTTCCATCAGGTCTTCATTAGTAAGCTCCTCGTGTTGCACAGCAAGGAGTTCAATGAAGTCGTCCTCTTGCAGATCTAGCTTGAAATAAAGATACTGTACTACTGAACTCTATACAGTACTATAAAGCACACAGAAGCACAACCACTTGTAGAGGATGCATGCATGTGACAACGTATGCCAGACATATAACTAACTTACGTGACTGGACGTGCGAACACATGTTCACATCTTTGAAAGTTCACAACTTGAAGGTTTGTATGTGGGGGCCTTACTGTAACTCTTTTCTCTGGGAAAATTCTAAGGCAAAAAGAAAAAACCTTCCTAAGTCTACAATGCCCTTCTCTCCAAAAGAATCGTGGCTATTGTCAAGCAGACACATTAACGCAGGCGACAAATATTTACCATGTGCTCACCGAGTCCCAGACATTCTTTCAGGCCCCAGGGGATGCCACCTTTTTGGAGGTTACATTCAACTGGGTAGAAACCCAAGTAGTCAGCACACAGCTGGAACTTTAACTAGGATTTCATACTCCAAATCCCTTGCACGAACATGTCGTGTTAAAGAGTAGCTTGTTCTCCAAATGAATCTTCCAGCTTTCTTTATCTCCTAAAGCACTACCTCCTTCCCAATCCCCTTTTAAAAACACTGAGCAGCCTAGTAGCACGCTGAACTGTGCTGCTATGAGGGAGATAAAGACAGAAAAATGCTCTCTTCTTGCTATCAGAGGGCTTCGGATCTACTTCTTGGGTGCCAATCTATCTTTTCCCCTGAATTCCCATCACTGATCTTTGCTTTAACAAAATTTCAGGGCAATGCAAGAGCATCTGAGCCACCGTGATTGCGCCACGGCCGGGAAAGAGAAAGCCTCTTTTTGCCCAACCTTATGGAGGGTAGGGAGATGTTCAGAAACAGAATGCGCTCCTGTTCCTCTCATAAATGTGCTTCCAGGATAAATCCAACGCCATCTTCTTTTTGCTCTTGGGGACAGCGGGTCCACCAGAAAATACTTGGAATCACTGGTGCAGAAAATAGAAGTCTCTCTGGGAATAAAATGCTTCTGATCCCAGTCTTTTTATGCCCCCAAGAAAAGAAAAGAGGTCCATGTGAAAACCCCTCCTGGGGTTTCCCAACCAGTTAAACACGAGGGAGAGAAAGAAGAGAGGAGAACATTCTAAATAAAAGCAACGTCTTTGAAAAACTTCAAAGAAACATTTCTCCTGTTCAGAAGTCAAGAGCACATCTGGCCGGTGGTGAAAAGAGAAGTGGTGTCATCTGGGCAGAAATATTCTCTTCAAATATGTCCTTTAAGAAAAGCAAGAAAGGAGAGCCCAAGAGATTGAGAGGGGAGAAAAAATGCAAAGAGGGAAGAGACGTTAAAGAGGAAAAAGAAAAAAGGAATTAAAAAACCCTCCTAAATCTTGTAATGTTTTAGGAGGGCTTATTAGAACGAAAATTAAGTGCCATACAGAGCTGTGCTCCAGTATTGACGGCCTTTATTCAAAGAGCCATCACCCTGTAAACTCACTTTAACAACTCCCTTCAGATGAAATATAAAAATTAAGGACATTTACAACACAGCTTAGTAGCAGATGTAGTCGTCCTGTTGGGGCTTAGATCAAATAGTGATGTAAACCCCAGCAGGATAACAGGTCTTACAAAAAAGTCCTTAACAACAGCCCCCAAAAATCTTGGAAATCTTACAAAACATGTTTCCCATTCTCTCCCAACCTCAAGGGTCCCCCTTCCCTCCCCCAACCCTCCCCTGAACTGCTAGACTCCTTTTCCATCGTCATCCTTGTCTGGAGTTCTTATGAGTCACTCTATACTTAGCAACGGGACCAAAGAAAAATCTGGTTGGGCTTCTGGTTATCTTCTCCAACTAGTCATCTTCCCCCATCACTACCTGTGGGAACACCAGGGTGAGGGATGTGCCCAGCAGTCTGGGAAACAAACTGAAATGTACATATAGCTCAAATGGGGATTGAGGTCTGACCTTCGCCTTGGTCACATCCCCATTTGCCTCTCTTCCTCCTACAACTCTCATTTATGCACCCAGAGGATCCTCAAAGGAGGTTTCCAATTTGATGTGAAGGTTGGATTACTCAATAAGGTGAGAAACATTTATGTCTCTAACAGCGTAACAAATGTGGGTGAAGGACTTTCCCCAACTCTACCCTGTCCAAAGATTTTCTCCAGGATTTATTCTGGGAACTGTCTCCATCTATCCACCCACTCCATGCACTCACTCATTCACTCGCTCAGTATTTCAACAGGTATATCTGTGTGCCTGTGACATGCCAGGCATATGGCAGTGCTGGAGGCATGGACATGGCCGTGCTGTTGGTTATGGTCCTCTTTGCTTTTGAGTTGACACGTCTGGGAACTGGCTTTGGAAAGAGAAAGAGTTTAGGGGAGGAAAGTGGAGAGGGGTATGAGTAAGTGCTCTCTGAGAATTTCTGGTTGCTAGGTCCAGTTTTGCTGTCACCCTAGCTTTTACAAATGAAGCCAGTGACCTCTCTTGTCCACATGGTGTATGGGAAAAGAGTCAAGCAGCCCTGCAGGCCCAAGGTCTTGTTCCTGGATTCTGTTTTTCTGGCAGATGATCATTTAGCCAATAATTTGGGAGTGGTGGTATTAGATGTTTGGCCATAATGTGGCCCTTGGACCGGACAGAGGCCAAGAGGCTGGAAAAAAGGGAAGACTCTAAAGGGCCTTCATGAACAAGGGAGTAAGTCCTGACCCTGTAATGAGCTCTATTCTGAGGGCAGGTCAGGGCCCTGCTTCACTGGAAGCAACCCAATAAAAAACCAAAATAAAATGTTATCACCTCAGCTGGCTAAGCCAACGCCAGTGAGAAAATTGTCCTAGGAAGCCCTGAAAGCAGAAAATAAGAGGCTGGCTTAAATGTCACATGGAACTTATGAAGGTTGGAGAGGGGCTTCCCTGGTGGCGCAATGGTTAAGAATCCGCCTGCCAATGCAGGGGACACGGGTTCGAGCCCCGGTCCGGGAAGATCCCACATGCCGCGGAGCAACTAAGCCCGTGCGCCACAACTACTGAGCCTGCGCTCTAGAGCCCGTGCTCCACAAGAGAAGCCATCGCAACGAGAAGCCCGCGCACCGCAATGAAGAGTAGCCCCTGCTCTCCGCAACTAGAGAAAGCCCGCGCACAGCAACGAACACCCAACACAGCCAAAAATAATTTCAAAAATTAAAAAAAAAAAAAAAAAAAAGAAGGTTGGAGACATTCCAGGGCTAAGTGGGAGCCTTCTAAGGTCGTTCAGTCTAGAGTTTTCCAACACCGAAGCCAACATTTACAGCTTGAACTCGTGCCCTACCTGCCCTCTCCTCCTCTGCTTTACCCGAGAGGTCTGCAGTATGACTGGGTTGCAAATATCGTCTGGTCCATCCCCGTACCTCCCAGCTGGCTTGGCTGGGTTTCATTTCACATGTGCTCTAATCTGAAAACAAACACTGGAAATCAGCTGCGAGGAGGCCATGTTGATATGATCAAAGAAGGTCCTCTCTCTGGATCCCTGTAAGAAATGACTCCAAAGGCATTTTCCTCACTCATACTCACTTGCACATCCTCCCACTCACAGGCATACATATACACATGTACACTCAGACCGGCACACAGATACAGATGGTCACAATCCCAGTGGGTTACTTCACTATGTGCTTGGCCATTTGGTCAAAGACGGGGCAGCATTTACCTCTACGAATGCGAGGTCTAATCTGTGAAGAAAATCTGTGCATATGTAAAGAATCAGAGAAGATAATAGTTACAGCCTATGTCACAGGCGTGGACTAATCTTCGATTAAATAATGATATTCAGATGACATTTCTTGGCAATTGGCAGGCCAGCTGGAAAAATAAGTCAGAATTTCCACAGAGAATAGACTGTTTTGCCATCCAAAGCTGGCCAAGTACAAACAGCAAAGGTTCTAAATACATATGAATAAAAGGTCCCAGCACTCTGGCTTGCAAACACGCTCCTTTTTCTCTACTCACAGAATTGCATACACCAGTTTACAGATGTCTGTGAAGTGCATAAGTAAATTTCATATCTGCTGTATACACTTGTCTGTCCTCTTTCTCCTGCGATATCTCACCTGGGAAACTTCCTAGTCTAGTTCCGCATTCTTCAGATGAGGGAACTGAAGTCGAGAGAGCTAGGCTGCTGGAGGGACTTACCCAAGGTCATGCAGCAAGCCAGCCGTCCTGACTTTCGTTCCAGTGCTCTTTTGAGTACGTTCTAAACTCCACAGAGCTGACTGGTGGAACCTGTCATCGCCCATCATGGGATGGAGGAGCCAGAGTTGCCGGGGCTGATGTGTAAAAGGTACATGTGTGTAACAGGACGTGATGGAAAAATGTACACTCTGGCTCTGGCTAGACCTGGTCCATTGTCGGTATTCGAACAGGAAAGAGATGGAGACCCTAACATGGGTACCATTTACACAGTGGTGTCTGGGGTCAAGGGAAGCCCATAAGGGATGCTACAGAGACCCGTGTAAGCAGTGCCAGAGACCTGAAGGAGGCTAGTGGAGGGAGGCGTTCCCCAACCCGGAGAGAGTAAGGTTGATCTTTGGTGGTGGTGGGGGGGGACTCAGTCAACGAGGGGGACCTGCAGGGAGGACGCTGGGAATCAATACTGTGAACTCACCCTTCTCTATTCTCTCAACTCCTGCTTGTGCCTCCCACTGGGTAAACCCAACAGGAGCTAAAGCCTGGGGGCCATGATGTGGACCATAAACTGAGCCTCCCAGGGGGAGGGAGGGCTGACTGGATCTAGAGGAGCAAATAGAACTTCCCACATGTCTGGGTTCAAATCTCAAGCAGCTTTGCTACTTATGAGTGCTGTGACTTGGGACAAGTCCTACTACTCTCCGCCATTGGGTGCCTCATCTGTGAGCTGGTTATGGTGCCACCCACCCTGAGAGGTGCAGTGACTCTTAGAGCTGGTGTATGGATGGCTCCGAGCTTAACACCCAGCGTATGTGGTCCATTCTGTCTTCTCTCAGCGATGCCAGAGGCCCCTGGATAATTCGGTAAAAGGAACCCGAAGCCTTATACTTTTGCGGATCTTCTGATCTAGAAATTCTAGGACTTAGTCTCAAGGAACTAATCTGGCAAATGCACAAAATTTATAATGTTTTTTGCCATACCACTACTTAAAACGTGAAAAGTGGGAGCAGCCTGACTGATTGTATCCAGCAGGATTCTTAGATGCAAACCACAGCAACTGATTCTTGACGAGTCAGGCAGAAAAGGAATTAACTGAAGGATTACTGGATGACTCACTATTGCCAGAAGAGGCCAGGCTGCCTGGCAGGTGAGAACAATTGACCTCCTGCTGTACACTTGAGTCTGTGGCTGATAATTTGTGGGTGTCGATGTGAACATGAACCTTGCCCCAGACGCCCAGGGTGTTCATACCCAAGAGTGTGGCGCAAACCTGCTTCTCTCTACCAAGTCAAAGTCTTGGTTCTTAGGCGTGTTCTGGAGGTACAAGCTGGATGAGGTAGACGTGCTCGGCAGCAGCATTTGTGGAAAAGACTTGGAAGCGTCAGTGACCAGCGAGCTCCACACCAAGCGTAGACTTAGGTTCTTCAAGGAGCCTGTCAGTGCACCCCAATTCACGAAGTGCATCCTCTAAGAGGTCACAGATAGACGAAAGTGATCTTGGGGGAAACTGGACCTGGGGGATGCTGGTACCTTTGACTTGTACCTGCCTGTGCTTGGCAGTGTTGATGCCACACCCAGGTCCCCTTTACTGGGCCAGTGTGCCCACCTAGATGCTGCGACTCTTGGTCGTTGACAGCTCAGAGCTGCTCGCCTTCTCAGTTGAGCTGACCAAGGGAGTGCCTTTCTTGGGCAAGGTTTCTTTGTCCCTGACCCCGAGGATCAGGCAAAGGATTAGACTTCACCTGAGATCACAACCTTGCTCTGCTCTTTCTCCTTCCCCGGTTTTCTTTCCCTTCTCCCTTCTTGGTTTTCCCTGAGGAGCACCCCCTTGATAAATCAACTGTACTCAATCCATATCTCAAGCTCTGCTTCTAGGGAAATGGGCCTGAGCCACTATGACTTCGATTTGTGCCTGGTCTTGAACTCCTTCTTGCACGTGTGCCTGCCACCTGACCTCTGCCATCCTTTTGCTCCCAGCCTTTACTCTGACTATGGTCACGAAGCCCAGTGTGATAGTGAAAGAGAAAAGGTACACAGTGTTGGGGACAGGACTGGCATTCATTCAGGGCTGCCATTTGGCTTTGGTCCTCTTGCAGAAAGAGGCACATCTCAAGTGAGCAGACTGGGGTGCTCTCTCTCCTCTGAGCCCTCTGCCTCCACCACCGGCAGCTAGGGTAACCCCTCTTGTCCCATGTGTCACACTCTATTACAATCTCCTGTCTCCTTGTCTTCTCCCTGGCGAGACTGTGAGCTCTAGAGCAAGGCTGAGCCTTGGTCTTACTGAAACTCCGCTTGGTGTCTGGCCTCAAGAAATGGCAGTGATCATCATTACTGATTGGCACACAGGTAATCCTTGTCATATGAATGAGAGAATCTTCAGAGGACAGGTTGCCCACTGCGCAAAGGGACAGTACCACCCTGTGGGGAGAGTGGATTTGCCCAACTGCCCGCTCAGTTACCAGAGTAACCCACAGACGAGCTTAGGCTGAGAAGAGAATGAGCCCAGATTCTCATCACCCACAAGTCATTAAGCTGTGATTAGAAAAAAGGGAGGAGAGAAGGGAGGGACATTTGTAAAGGGATACGACATCTGTATTCATCCGTATTCAGATACCACGACCAGCCCACTGGGCCACCTTTAATGAACAACATATGTTACGGGTTCTGTGGACCATATTGGATACCTGCTTTGTGTTAAGTGTTATACAACACAAAGATGACTTCATTTGAGGTCCCTGTCCCCAAGGACCTCACAATTTCAAATAAATAGGCCATTATAATATGGATAATGTTTTAAAAATAAATTTATTTACTTATTTAGGGCTGCATTGGGTCTTCACTGCTACACACGGGCTTTCTCTAGTTGCGGCGAGCGGGGACTACTCTTCGTTGCGGTGGCTTCTCTTGTTGCAGAGCACGGGCTCTAGGCGTGTGGGCTTCAGTAGCTGTGGCATGCGGGCTCAGTAGTTGTGACTCGCAGGGTCTAGAGCGCAGGCTCAGCAGTTGTGGCACACGGGCTTAGTTGCTCCACGGCACGTGGCATCTTCCCAGACCACGGCTCAAACCCATGTCCCTTGCAGTGGCAGGTGGATTCTTAACCACTGTGCCACCAGGGAAGCCCAATAATGGATAATATTTGAGTGTTCACTATGGACCAGGCATGGTTTGAGGCACATCACAAATATTAGTTCATTTAATCCTCTGTGTAACTGTCTGAGGCAGGTAATTTCACAAATGTAAAAAGTGAGGCACAGAGAGATTTATTAACTTGCCCAAGGTACACAGCTCTTAAGTGGGAGAGTCAGGATTTGAACCCACAGCCTTTTCACTTCCTTGCCCTGCAGCACGCCACAGAACAATAAGCTGTGAATTAAGTGCCATGAGAAGCCCGCTCTTCACGTGGAAAACCTTTAACTAATATCCTGCCTGCACATCAGAATTACGGTGCCCGGGATAGAAAGCATGCCTCCTTTCTCCTGATCATCACCCCCTTCTCCTCCTTCTGGCCGACTCTGTCCCTCTCAATGCACTACCATCCCATTATCTCCATCTAGAACCTCAGAGTTGTCCCTGATCCTTCCTTCTCTCATGTCACCTGTAACCTGGTGCTAAGTCTGCTGAATTCTAGATGGGCAAACCTCCACGACTCAGCCCCTTCTCCCCACGCTCTTGGCCCTGGCTTAATTCAGGCCCTTCACCTCCTGCTTGTATCACTGCAATAGTCTCCCTTATTCCTGCTTCAATATGCCCTTCACACCACTGTCTTCCTCACCTAACCCCAACCACACTGCAAGCCTTAAGGAAGGGCCTGGGACTTTGGTCAAATCCACCATGGCAGGCTTGGGTTCTGCCTTTTTAAGAACAATTCTGGCCAGGACTAGGAAATGACTCATCTCCCCACGTGCAGGGCAAGAGAGGCCAGCTGTATGCACGGGAAATCACACTGCTTCTCAAAAGTGGATGCCCATATGACTCACCTGGGAATCTTGTTAAAGTACAGATCCTGATTCAGTAGGCCGGGGGTGGGGCCTGAGAGTCTGCATTTCTAATGAGTTCCAAGGTGAGGCCAATCCTGCTGGTCCCTAGATTATGGTTTGACTAGTAGGGTACAAGAGGACAGCTTCAAGAATTAAGGCAGGGGTTTCCCCTTAGGCCAGGACAAGTGGAGCTATAGAAAAAAAAAATCACCAACAGTGTTCTTTATCAAGCACTTGCTCTATGCTAAACGCTGGGCCAAGTCCTTGTTTTGCAGAGTCTCACCCAGTCCTCCTAATAACCCCATAAACTGAATCCCATTATTATTCCTACTTCCTGTATGAGAATACTGAGGTCTAGCAAGATAAAGGAAGCTTTCCAAGCTTACCCAGCTAGGAAATGGTGGAACTTCAGCCTAAACCTTTATCTCTCTGTTCCAGAATTAGTCCTCTTAACCCACCTGCCACTCAGAGAAAGGGCCGAGGAGCCACGAAGGTCTGAAGGTGAAGGAACGGCGGAGAATGAATGCTGTATCCTACCAGTGGTGACGACCGAAAACCTAGCACAAGCTGACATCTTGGGTTCCTGACATGAATTTTCTCTAATCTTTGTGTTATTGTTAAAAATAGGTACTATTATCAGAAATGGTCAGAGAGAGGTTTAGAGGCAGAAAGGAGTGGAACCGAGACTCCAACGTTGTTGCCTGAACTTCCCATTACCTGTAGCTGTAGGCTGTCACAACTGGGCTGCCACAGCCCACACCGTGCTGGCCGAGGCCCACCTGTAGCAGACATAGCAACAGAGCACAGACCCCCGGGGCTGAGAAGCCAGAGTCTGACGTTCTTGCCCTAAACAGAGACTTAACGGCAGAGTGAGATTCAGTTTGTGATGGAAAAACACAGGACTGGGGGTTTCGTCCCGGTTTTATAACAAATAAGCAGTGTGACCCTGAGTGGCCACTATCCCTCTCTGGGCTCCTTTTTTCATCTGGAAGGCCGTGGACAGGACTGGCTATATAATTTGCAGGGCCTGGTGCACAATGAAAATGTGGGCCTTTTGTTAAAAAATTACTACGAATTTCAAGATGGTGGCGGCAGAGCATTAAACCAAGAGTGGGGCCTTTCTAAGGATGGGGTTCTGTGCGACTGCATCAGTCACCTGCCCAGGAAGCCAGCCCTGGCCATGGGCTGGGACGGTGCGGTGTCTAATGCCCCTTCAAGCTCTTCTGTTCGCTAAGGTTCTCTGCTGTTTTCTGTTATTATCCCCACCTCATTTATTTATAATTCATATGTCACCCAAAAATATTTGTGGTGACTCTCTACCAGGCTGTGCCTTTGTCTGGTACCTCCTGGGATCATCTCTCCCCTCCCCACGCCTGCTCGACCACCCACAGGCCTTGTAAGGATTGCTGTCTCGTGAATGCGAGAAAGTGGCCCCGATCTGTTGCCATCTTGGAAGAGCCAGGGGGCAGCATGGGTGGGAGGGACGAGAGCATGTCCTGGAACCCATTCTTCCCAGACAGAGCCTTCATTTCCCAGTTCTTTCCTGACTCCTCAAGAATGGGAACAGACAGATAGTGAGAGAGGGTGAGTCAGCAGCTCCAGTCCTGTCCTTTCCTCCTCCCTGCCCCCCCACCCCCCCACCCAGAGGGAGTGAATACCTCAGTTCCCAAACTCTCTGAGTCAGGGAGGTCACCTTGAGGACATTAGCCTGTTTATCCGAACCATGCAGACCAAGCAACAGCTGCTGACATGAGCCCAGGAGGCGTCACTTCCTGTTGCCAGGAGACCAGATCAGGTGGACTCCCTGCCCCCCTCCTGGACGCCTGCCACACTGTCCAGGTGGCCCCAGGGCAGGGTGGGCATCGGCTGCCTGGTATGGCTCCAGAGACTCAGCCCAGCGCTCGGGAGAGCCCCTGCCAGCGTCTTCTCCAGGGATGCTGAGTGTCAGGGTTATCAAAGGGTGGGAGACCCGACTCTGGAGAGATCATTGGAGCACTGGCAAGAGTGTCTGCAGTGCCGGGGCCTCTCTCTTGGGCTTTGCCACTGATGCTAGGCATACAAACAAACAAACTGGACAAGAAAACAAACAAAAAACTTGTCACCTTGACTCTCCAGGCCTCACTTTCCTCATTCGAAAAGTGGAAAATCCTTTTTGCCCCCTTCCCTAGGCAGAATGAATTGGTCCCTTGCTGAGACCTCAAAGCATCACTTGATCAGGGGACTTAACACGTCATGACAGGATTGTTTTAATATGTATGTGACCCTCCTTTCGGCAATCAGCTCCTTAAGGGCAAGAAACATCTTTTAGTCTTTCCCTGGTGTTCTTTTTAGCCCTAACACCTCACCCTTCTGTGTCTTAGATGCTCAGACTGCATTGGGGATGCTAGTGTACAGGAAACAACTACATGTCACACAATTGTTAAGGTGACAACATTATGTAACCACTCCCAGCAGTGCCTAGGGAGAGATGTAAACAGAGAGAAACCCAAGATCTCTGCTCCCAACGCCAAGACTGAAGAACCGTATTGGAAACCTCCCTGCCCTGCCCCACACCGGCATCCCATCTCTCTCCGTCCCATGCCTGCCACTGACCACTACTGAGTTTTGTCTTTTATCATCTGACTACCGTGGCCCTACGTCCTGTCAACATATGACTGACGTGCACGGTCCAGAACGAGTAGCACTGCTCTCTGGGGAGAGTTACGGGTCTTGCCCAGAATGGCAGTAAGGACATTCCTGGTACTGGTCACTGGGGCAGAGGTGTGAACTTCAGACCAGACCTTGGGAAGGTATCTGAGGACTGAAAGGAGGTGAGGAAATTCTGGAGGCAGCAGCTGCTTCCCATAAGAGCCCTAGAGGATTGAGAAAAGGCCTGTGAGCCCCCTTGGAAGCACAGAGCTCCACCCCCAAGGCAGACTCTTGACGTTCCTCTCCGATACTCCCCTCACATGAGGGGAGCCTCATGGGTAAGTAAAGCTTTGGAGAGTTACAGCTGTGGGAACCAGGAGAAGGTTGGTATTACGGACTGATCCCCCCCACATTCATATACTGAAGCCTTAATACTGAAACTGAGCAGGACGCTGTGGGGCTCCTGGGCACAGAAGCCTTTCTGTGTCCCCCGTTTCCTGTTTGTAAGGAACAGACTCCAGCCTCCACGACCTTCTCTGAGTTCCAACAAGCAGAACAGTTGCTAGTCAGGGAAGGGAGGGGATGCAGAGACAAGGGAAGAGACCACCTGAGGCCAGATTAAAGGCATGCAGGCCCTGCACACACCCTCATCCTCATCAGCCACTCCGCCCTTGAACCATTGCTATAAAACTCCTCACCAAACCCTCCTGGGTTGGGACACACAGTTTTGAGGGCGTGAGCCCGCTGTGGCCCCCTTTGTCTGGCAAAGCAATAAAGCTATTCTTTTCTACTTCACCCAAGACTCTGCCTCTGAGATTCTATTTGGCACCAGGGTACAGAGGCCAACTTTTTGGCATCAATACCCCCAATGTGAGTGTATTTGGAGTTAGGGCCTTTAAGGAGTTAATTAAGGTTAAAGGAGGTGACATTAATCTGATGGACTGGTGTCCTTATAAGAAGAGACACCAGAGAACTCTGTCTCTCTCTCTGTCTCCCTCTCTCTCCACCCCCGACCCTCTCTTCTCTCATGCACAGAGAAGAGGCCATGTGAGGACACACTTAGAAGGCAGCTGTCTACAAGCCAGGAAGAGAGGCCTCACCAGAAACCAATCTTGTGGGACGCTGACCTTAGACTTCTAGTCTTCAGAACTGTGAGAAAATAAACTTCCGTTGTTTAAGCCACTCAGACTATGGTATCTTGTTATGGCACAGTTGGTGTGTTGGTGGGCACCTCCTAGCGTGCTCCAGGTTGGGGACAGATGTCCTAGTGCATGGGCTAAGAAACAGGCTTTATGGAGAAATGGAAAGTATAAGGAGTCATGGAACGAAGGCACAGGTCCCCCTTCTCCCACTGTGCCCATGGGGAAGTTTTCTGGGTTGGCGAGCTTATTTACTCCCACGTAGGGATTCTGTCCTTCCTGAGGGTCTCCCTTCTTACAGGACAAGCAAGAGGAAAACCATGCTATTGGGGGCAGCAATCAGGTCACTTTAGTACAATGCAAGCTGTCCCTGGGGGCCAGCATTTAGCAGAGTTGTCCAAGGACACCAGCTCCCAGCACCTGGAGCCCTTGAGACCCATGACTATGGGCAGCTTAGCTTGGCCACAGGCCCTCCCCCAGGAAATTTGGGGCCCTTGGTGCCAGCAAGATAATCATCCAGACCACTTGGAGTGAGCACCAGGGTCCTTCCAGACGACTGAAGTATTTTTGTTCAGAGCAGTCAGGAGAACAATACTCCCCCTGGGTCAGCAGACTGGTGGAAATGGGAGTGAGGCCAAGCGAAGGTCAAACTCGGCGAAAGTACAGGTCACTTGGTCAACTGCACTCCCGCAGGGCCTCTCCTTCCTAGAACTGACTTGGAGATTCTTGATGTTCTTATTGAGAGAGCAGCATTCCTTCCACAGGATGGACAGATGTGGGGGGATCAGATGTCCAAGGCATGACTCTGTGGGACCCACATGACCATGGATAGTTGAGCACCTCCAGGCCAATGAGATCTCAGGACTCCAGATGCTCCTGAGATGGCCATGGCCTCCTCTGTAGGAGGAAGAGAATGCTGAGGAGACAGGAAGTTATGGGGCTCACGTACTGGAGGGAGGGGCCAGAGACAAGACTCGGCAGCCTTCTGTGCCCAAGCCTTCCAGGGTCTTTTCCTCCCAATTGTTGGCTGCCTTTATCAAAAAGGATATGTCTGGTGAGTTAGGGTCCGGGATGCAAAAGGTATTTGCCTGTGCTCGGCTCTGCTTCTTCCCAAAGATCTTGGTCCCTGAAACAGGTACCACCTGTCGTGTGTGCGTGCACACATCATCGTACGTATGCATGCACGTGTGTATACACGCACACATCTGTGCGTGCGCTGGCTCGGGAGCCAAGAAGAATGGAGACACAACAGACCTGGCAGGGCAGGCTGCCAGGCTTGTCTGAAACCTCTACCTGTGGCCCCATCTCATCTTGGTGCCCGAGCCCAGCTGGCTGCAGTGAAGGCTCAGGCCTGGGGCAACAGAGGGCAGCAGGTACTTCTTTGCTGGTAGGTGGCGCTGTGTGGGCCCTTTGGGAGACGGCATCGCCCAGGGCTCAGCAAGCCTGCCTTCCTCCTCTGTAAACGTCTTCGGCATCTTCAGCGTCCCGTCTCTCAAAGGCCAACTCAGAGGCTCCCTGATCAACCACCTCTCTCTTCCAAATTCTTATAACACGTTGCGCCACACTCTTGGCACGTGCCACAGATGGCCCCCTGTGACTCACGGTTACTAAACTAGGGGACGCTTGAGGGCAGGGACGTTGTCAGAAGCAGTTTTCACTCTGCCAGGGGCCAGACCCCTGCGCTGTTCAGTCAAAGCTGGTGCCCTGCTGGTGACCGTTCTCTCCCTGCTGCACGGCATCATCTTCCTCTAGCATGGACCACTTGCCTCGCTCCTCTGCCTGACATCACCTGTGGAGGTTTGTCTCCATCCGTGCATTCTCTGGAGCCCAACCATGAGCACCAGGCTTTGACCGCCCCCCTCTCACTGCCTGTGGAGTCTGACTCTATGGGAAGGTAGCAGAGAAAGCGAAAAACAAAACATGACTCAGTACGGTTTTACCACTGCCTGTCCTTCCACTAGCCTGGGTAATATCCCAACTTTGGTAGATTTCATCACTTTCTGTTATTATCAAACAACTTCAAAATGTGTATTAAGAAGTCCAGTCCAGTCTAATCCCAAAGCTTCACTCTCTCACCCACTTTAAAGCCTCTCCCTGTTCCCAGCTCTGCCCAGGCTCAGGGGAACAGCTGTGGTTAACTTCACTATTTTCCCTTCTGTCTCCTTTTCTACCAACCATGCAGCTTCTGGTTCCTCAGGATTGGAGCAGAGGAAGAGGCCTGACAGAGAGCAGGAAGGTCCTTCTTGCCTGGACTATTGTAATCTGCCACTTGGGACCACGCGTTGTAGCACACGTACAAACACTGATTCACTTTCTTGTGATGAGTGTGGGTCCTCCTGGGGTCCCCCGCTGTGCCTTTATGTGGCTTGGGAGATGCAATCTCTAGCTGACAGCTTATGACCCGCCCCTCTCAAGCTCTGTATTCTGTGGGGCCACCACCAGCCTCTTTCTCCTGGGGTTACCTGGGCCCTGGCGGGAAGCCCGCTTGGCTGGAGGCCTTTCCAAGACAAACCCAAACGTGCTGCCTTCCTGGGTCCACCTGGCCCACAGAAAATGGCCTGCATCCTTGTCCTTTCTCTGCTTTCGGTGGAAGCACAGTTGTTCTCACTGTCACCTTCTCTGTCTCTTGCAACAGGCTGTCCTCATGCAGCCACTCACCTTCAGGCCTCTCCAGATCTCCAGGCACCAGCACGATATCACCCACTCCCGAGTCCTACGTCAGGCTCTCTTGAGGGCTCCCTTCCTGAGAGGCTCCAGTTAGTTGTGTCACCACGACTCAGATTTCTGTAGCTCAGTAAGCATCTGGCCAGAGGTCTGAGGTCACTCTCTCCTCGTGGGAAACACACCCGTTCTGTATTCGCGATTCCTGAAGCGTCCTTGTCTGCCTGGAGCTCGGGGCACGTCCTCTCTCCCTGCCTGAGGATCAAGGGGCTCAGAGCAGACTGGCCGACAACTCTTGGTCTAAGGAATCCCACCCCATCAGTCTCTACTGACCAATCCCCTTCCGTGCCTTAGGGAAGGGCGGGGCGGGGCGTGGACTCCGGGAATGGCCTTCCAAACTTTTTTGTTTGACTACCTCTTAAAAGGATTTTGAAAAACCATGTAGCCTTCCAAGTATTTTTAAGCATTTTATTTTATTTTACTTTTTATTTTTTGACAATAGAAGGATCATGATTTATTTATAAGCATTCTAAAATGCTCTTACTTTGAAGCAGTTAAGATTGACATCTAAACTGTTTCATCACAAGTTTAGGTAGTTATAAAGGATAAAATTTCTGGTGCCCTGAATATGTTATATGTGCTTTAAATATTTTTCATCAAAACCTTGAAGCTGGGGCTTCCCTGGTGGCACAGTGCTTAAGAATCTGCCTGCCAGTGCAGGAGACACGGGTTTGAGCCCTGGTCTGGGAAGATCCCGCATGCCGTGGAGCAACTAAGCCCGTGTGCCACAACTACTGAGCCTGCGCTCTAGAGCCCATGAGCCACAACTACTGAGCCTGCGTGCCACAACTACTGAAGCCCACGTGCCTAGAGCCCGTGAGCCACAACTACTGAGCCCGTGTGCCACAACTACTGAAGCCCGCGTGCCACAACTACTGAAGCCCGCGCGCCTAGAGCCCATGCTCCTCAACAAAAGAAGCCACCACAATGAGAAGCCCACGCACCACAACAAAGAGGAGCCCCCGCTCGCTGCAACTAGAAAAAGCCCGCGCAGCAACGAAGACCCGACGCAGTCAATAAATAAATAAATAAAAACAAAACAAAAATCCTTGAAGCTGCAGATCTGGGTTATTTAATTTATGGAAAACAGCCACCTTATAACGTAATTCGGCAAAAACCAAACAGCTAGATCATAACTTTGTGTGAAAAAAGAAAATTCTGATTTCACTTTCAGTTCAAATATATAAATTAATAGGTACTGGAAACATGTGCATTCTTACTCCAACATAGACCGGTGGCACAGAGTTTGTGGGGACTTATCACTTGTATGGAGCATTCCCGGCTTGGATTGTTACTGGAATCTTTCTTGCAGTCCTGTGTCTGGGGCTGAGGATTTTATATGCTGAGGAGATGCACCATAGCCAGATTCAGGATGGGCAAGGCCTTTCTTTGTTTTGTGGGAAAACTGGAAGCCACCAGTGTATGCTTAGACACATTGGTTTTAGGAGAGAATGCCTAAAACGAAGGGGCTGGAAAGTGATGTCTTCAAACCTGTCAGTGCCTTTGTACTCTTGTGAACGTCTCCATGTGTCCCCAGGGACAGCCCACTGGAAGACTGCTGGGCTAACGGTGACTGTATCTTTTGTGGTCATCCCTGAGCAAATTCTGCATAGATGGTCCGACACCTCTCATTAGCATGGGGGTGGATTAACACCCCTTGTCTCAGACTTGAGGTCTCATCCAAGATGGGAATGACAGGCTGGTCGCATGTGACCACGCTGGTTGGCTCACACAGGGCTGGGCCCGTGGTGGGTGTGGGTGCCCGTGAGGGTCTGGGACCCATGTCTGATGCTGGCAGTGAGTCAGCTCCTGCAGCCCCTGCTGCCACCGTCCCTCCCTCCTGCCCCTCCTTGTGTGGGAAGGGGTGTGACGGGAATTCTGGGCTGAGCCGCCATGTCCATGTGGTCAGGGCTTTGGAGTGGGTGGTGATGGGAGATGCAGCTGGCCAGCAGGGGCTGGGGGACGCCTCTGGGGGAGGAAGCCTGGGCCAGGGCAGAGTGTGTCGGCCAAGTGGAATCCCCGTGGCCTCATCTGCAAAGCCATTTGCAAGGCTGAGCTATTCCTTTGTCTGTGTCTGAGGACCCCCACTTGCAGGCTCAGCCTGGGAAAATGTGTGCAGTTAGGGCCACTGTGGCCTCCAGAAGCAGCAGAAGTGGGATCGGCAGCTGTTCTGAGCCTCCTAGGAATCAGCCTGTCTGGCCCATCACCAACCTTATGCTGGAGTTGGCCTCTGCCTGGGTGGTGAGCTTGGAGGACACGGAGATGGACTTGATCCAAATACCTCCCACACCAGCCTGTCACGGTGCCTGAACGGCCCACCATGAGAGACAGACAGAGACAGAGAGACACACAGAGATAGAGAAAGAGAGGGCAGCAGCCTTGGGGCTGGCACGTATCACTCCCCTCCTTCATTCTTCAATACTTGTGGTAAGATGACCTTGGGTAAGCCCACTAACCTCTCCAAGCCTCAGTCTGCTCTCTGTAAAATGGGGACAGAATTCAGGGCTGAGGGGAATCAGTTGGGATGGAGAATGTGGAAGTATCTGGCCCACAGCAAGTGGCCGGGAAAGCCTCGTTTCCGAGGCAGAGACGTCCATTATGTCCTCCCTGACCTCTCAGGCTCGCACGTGTTCTGAGTGCTGACCCTGGACCCCATGACCACAGCCTACTGTGCTTGCTGCGTCCTCTCTCCCCAGGTGGCCAACCCCTAGGCTGCTCTGAACCAGTCAGACTTGCTTTCTTGGGATTTGGGGGGAAGAGGACAGAGGCGGAGGGCTCAGGGAGTTGCATCGTGGGAACAGCGGAGAGCTGAGGGGCGGCCTGAGACCTCTGATGCCAGGGGCCCAGACCCCAGGCGCCCACAACCAGGGGCCAGCCCACACCTGGCCTAACGCAGTCACGGTCAAACGTCAGTGGAGGGCTTATTACGACGCAGGCTCCTGGGTCTCTCCCTGAAGAGCAGCTTCAGGGGGACAGGCTGTGTGGGCCTGGGACAGGGAGGTGGTCCAGGTCACCTTGAAGCAGACCCCTGCCTCAAACCCCTCACGCCCCAGGCATTCTCCTCAGACTGATCCCGACGGAGGCCTGGGAAGGGGCAGGTTAAACTCGGCAAGGCTGTCTTCCAAAAACTCCACCTCCCAGATGACGGCATCTTACAACGGACCCCATGCTGAAGGGGGACCAGGGCTCTGGGGACGCAAGACTGTGACAGAAAGGCGCGAGGGGGAAGGTGTGGATTCAGTGCTAGAGGAGGGGCAAGAGAAGCAGGATCTGGACAATTCCTGCGGCCACAGAATATCCAGGACTCACCTGAGCTTGGACTCAGTGTAGTGCCTCTCCCTCCCGGAAGGTGGTGAGCTGACCCTCCTGGGTGTGGATAGGATCACTGCGTACTCCTGACTGCAGTGCTGCCCCAGGCCCACCTTCTGACCACACAGAGCTACTGGCCGGGCAAAGACTAGTTACTAGAAGGACTAGTTGCTGCACACTCAGCCTTGTTGACTCCCCTGCACTTAAAGGCAGCCTGAGGACCAGAGCACTGGGCCAAGAGCAGCTGAGAACAGGCATCAGCACAGCTGACAGCCCCATTTCTCTTCCTCCAGGCCAAGATCAAACGCCTCCTCCAGGAAGCCTTCCCGAATTACTCCTGCTTCTAACCCCACCACCCCCACCCCTTGTGCCTTAGTTTACCAATCAGGCTGCTCTGCCTTGTGTCATGGGTCTGTCTCCCTGAGGGCACCTCCGTATCTCCAGGAACCGCAGCCTCCCTGTCCTGGGCCAGCAGAGGGCAGTCTGTCTGGTCCTGGGAGGCCAAATCATGATGTGACAGTTAAGAGCTTGGCTTTGGGGTCTGAGAGACCTGGATTCAACTCTAATTCTGCTAATGTGAACCCTGGGGAAATCATTTAACCTCACCGAGCCTCAGTTTCCCCATCTGCACACATGGAGGTAATGATAATTCTTACCACATATGGTGTCTTGTGAGGATTAAAAGAAAGAGGTGATACCAATGAAGTATCATCAGGACATTGCACTTAGAACAATTAGAACGTACGTGGAGCTATTATTATTCATTATTATTATTAATGATGATACTATTATTATTAACGACTCACTTTTCCTTCTCCTCTGAGGTTGCAATGTCTGCCATGTGCCAGGTGCTGAGCAGGTGCTGGGGACAGCAGGGTGAAGAGGAGACCTCCCTGCCACAGGACAACTTATGTGACACGTGCTCTCACAGAGGCTTGGCCAGAAGACTCAGCAAACTATGGCGAGGGTGCTCTTCCGGGGCCGAGCTGAGATGGGGGGCAGGGGTGGCCTGCCAGGAAGGGTGACAGCAGGCAGTGACGCTGTACAGGACGCACAGCTTCCTGACACGTGAAGGAAGAGGGGGAAGGGCGTTCCTGGCAGAGGGGAGAACACAAACAGGGACATCACTCTCGGGAGGGTGGGAGTCGCCAGTCACTCTAGGGGAGGGAAGGGTGATGGGGAGAAGGAGAGAAGTAGCTCTGGAGAACCCTTCCCTATCTTCCCAGCTGGGACATGAAAATCCAATCCCTCAAATGTTGATTAAAAGCTCTGTGCCTGGCCCAGGGAAGCTTGTACTGGGACCCCACGAAGCGGCAGGTGAGGCTCAAGGAACTTGCGCCTGCCTAGAGCAGAACCTACCCGGGTGAGTATCTCTCAGTTGACCGTTGTGTCCCTTACAGCCCCTCACATGCAAAGAACCAGGTCCTAAACACAGTGGCCCTGCCTGTGGACCTCTAGAGAATTAGACAGATAGACAAAAGACCATCCGTGGATCTCAGAAGAATGGCAGTGACGGGGCACCTGGAGGCTCAGGTCACACTTGGGAAATCGGGTTTTGCCCCTGCTTTGCCCCTCTGGTCCTCTAGGCCGAGACCAGCTCTGCAGGAAGCGGGCTACAGCCACAGACGTGCCAGACCATGGAGAAGCCGGTGCCCTCACCATCCCCAAAGCCTGTCTTATTATTAAAACTCATACATCACACACCGAAGCAAACACCTGGTGTGAGGGAATTGGAATCCTTCAGCGTGGATGAGATCCATCACCTTCTAAATCAGGTACATCAGCCCGTGAATCAAACACATCACCTCTGGATTCAACGGGCTCCCAGTCGGATTAGAGGCACCACCTCTTGAATCAAAGGCAACTCTGATTGAATCAGAAACCACACCTCACCTAGTAAATCATCTAAATATTACCACATTACAAGTTTGGAACGGCTGCCCCACCAATACATTTTAACAAGACGACATGTTAAAGCCGCTATAACATTTAAACAATTACCTGCAGAAACTAACTCAATACCTCACTCAGGCTGCCCAGTCAACGTTTTGAGCCGGAGAAATCACCATCCGGATGCAGGGGCTTTGCATTCTCGCTCTCTCCCCGACCACCTTCCTTCCCCACTGGAGTCCTTCCTCCTTCGGGCACACGTTGAGGGGAGGGCTCAACGGGTGGGGGCTGTGGAGGCTCCTGACCGCAGCCCTGGGCGGGGGGCTGGCCTGAAACCTAAGGCAGTGTTTCAAAAATCAAAAAATTCATGTTAAAACCCTTAATTCTGGGCTTCTCTTAACAAAGTGCCATTTGCCAATAACAGGCCTACATGCCCACCAACAGCTGAACCCAGTAAGAGTGACTATTCCCAGGTGCGCTTCCAGGCACTTCTGTGCAGGAAAGCCTGCAAATGCCTGCAGGGGGACATCCCAGACCTGGCCACCAGCTGGGGACAGATGGGGCAGCAGCAGCAGAAAAATGGGAGGAGGGAGAGTCAGCACAGACAGCTCTGCAGGCTCCCAGCTCTGGGCTGAACGCTGGGGGTCCACAGCAGAAGTAAGTGGCACGTCCCTGGCCACCAGCAGGGAGGAGCAGACTCAGAAAGCAAACAGATCATCATTCTGATAATCGAGCTAATTGGAGTCAGGCACGTCCTCGGTGCTTTCTTTCCATACATTTTCTCATTCGATCCTTACAATCCAAGAATATTGGTTTTGCTTTTATTTTTACTTTTATGTATGAGAAAAGTAAAGTACAGACTGTTTAAATAACTTATCCCCGTTTTACAGGGTAGAAAACTGAGGCTCAAAGTCATTCACTTGCCTAACAAAGGCCTCAGAGTTAGCAGAGTGGCCGAGTTGGGGAGTAAATCCAAACATGGCTGACTCCCCAGTCTGTGCCCTTCAGGACCTGGGAAATGAGTGTGAAGTTTTGTGGTCGGCCCACGTGTACCACGGACACAGCCAGGAGGGTGCCGGAAGGCTGTGACTAGTGCCCAGGAAGTGGGGCACTGGGTGCCCCTTCCAGGAAGCATTGCAAGACGGAGGGAGGGAGGGAGGCGAGGTGGGGAGAGGTGGGAAAGGGTGCTTGGGCCTCATCCCCAGGGAATAAGGATGAAAGCTTTTAAGAAGGAGAATAAAAAAATCCAGGATAGGACATTCTGGTTGCTATGTGATGACAGACTTAAGGGGACAGGGTATGACTGGCTGCCCAGTGAGGACATTATTACAGTGGTCTAGGTGAGCCTGGGGTGGAGTTGTCTGTGTAGAAATTCCAGAAATATCTGTGAGATATTTTAGGGAGATAAGTTATTGGATTTAGGGAAGGGATGCTGAGGGAGAGGGAGGAACCAAAAATATTTGGCTGGTGACCTACAAGGGCCTGGAAAGAACAGGGCAGCGGCTGAACCAGTGCCCTTGAGAGAGAGGAGGTCTGGAACATGGACAAGTCAGAGAGGCGTCCGGTTGGGGCCAGGTACCATCAGGAGTAGCTCTGTGTGACCAGGAGGGCCATCAGGCAACAGAGAGCTCCCCGGCCCCACCCGCTCCTGCGGGCACACCTGTGGAAGCCTCTCAGCCTTAGGCCACTTTTCTCTCCCAGCAGTGGGAACCAATGGCAAAGTCCTGGAACTGCGGGCCAGTTGGAGTGAGGCCTGTGCTTTGTACTCACCATCTCGGCGTTTCCTAAAGGATGCTCTCTGTGGTCCCCAGATGGTCCTGGCATGTGTATCTCCTGGAGAAGGCAGAGAAAAAGCAAAGCCAGCTGTGGCGAGGGAGGCCAGCAAACAAACTGCTAACTCAGGTCCTGTCGCCCCTGTCTACCTCTCAAAGCAAGGGGTGAGACATTTCCTTTAAAACCCTGCAGTGCCTTGGAAATCAGCTGAATGGCCTTTCTGCGCAGCTCCTAATGTCCTGGGTGCGCTGCCTAGCTTTCTGACAAGATATAAACGGTGGATTTTATGGTCAGCAGCATGGGCCAGTGGGCTAAGGACAGGCCGGGGAGCCAGCAAGGACACGGCCTCGGCGCCTCGTGACCGCTTGACTCGAGGTGTGACCTTGGGCTGGTTGCTTAACCTGTTTACACCTTAGTTTCCTTGGCTGAAAAATGGGAGTCCTGATACCACTGGGCCTCACAGGGGGGCCGTGAGCAGGAGCTAATTGATGGCTCAAGTGCACCCCGGGTGTCTCTGATGCTAGTAAACTGCTAAGTAATCACGCAGCGCCTCGAAGCACTGGCAGCCGACACGCAGGGCACTCTTCCCACACTGAGGGGGCCGGGGAGCGAGGCTGAGGATGCCTGGCTCAGCTAAACGCCAGCCATTCACCTGGCCAACTCTTCCCCAGTGAGCCCCTCAGCAAGGTCATTCTTCATCTCCTGGAGAGCTTTCTCTTCGGGGCTCTGACAATCTCTACTCTCTCGGACCTGCTTTTAACCTTATTTTCTGCAAGATGTGGCTTTTTCTTTAATTGACAGCCTGGTGAACGATAAGTCTGTGGAACGGCTGCTCTATGCAGGACACGCTGTGAGGTGCTTTCTGTGTCTTCTCTCAGGGACTCCTCCCCACAGGCACAATTTAGGCGGACTCTTGCTATTCCCATTTCACAGATGCGGAATGTAAACACTCCTAAATTCTTTCAGTGTATCCTTTCAATGAAGCGTCTCCATCACTGTCTATGATTCTCCATCATTATCTATGGACTCAGCCTGTGTTGTCCTGAAGAGTGAAGAGGATTCAAAGCCAGAATTCTCTGGCCTCAAAGCTCAGGCCTTTCCATCATTCTGCGTTGCCTTCCCTGTTAACTCTTCATTTCACGTGGAGCTATGGGGTGGGGGACTGGGCAGAAACATCACATGGCTGGGGAGCAGGAAACCTGGATAACTTTTCCCATCTCTACGACAAATCTACTGTGAGGCTGGGGCAAATTACATGACCCTTCTGAATCCATGCTTTTCCACTTAAGTCCCTTTTGTTTCTACCACGCTTTGACTCTACAACGTGGCTGCACATCACAGTAATGGGTACCTACCTTCTGTGTGTGTTCTAATATATAACAGATACTAGTATACCTGCTGTGCTCAGTGCAATGGACTGGACTGAATGTGTCCCTTCCAAATTCACATGCTGAAGTCCTAACCCCCTGTATGATAGGATTAGGAGGAAAGACCTTTGGAAGGTGATTATGTCATGAGGGTGGAGCCCTCCTGATGGAATTAGTGCCCTTCTGGAAGGGAATGCAGAGTGTTCTCTCACCCCTTCCACCACATGAGGACACAGTGAGATGACAGCTGTCTATGAACCAGGAAGCAGGTCTTCAGCAGACACCAAATCTGCTGGTGCCTTGATCTTGGACTTTCCAGTCTCCAGGATTATAATAAATTTCTGTTGTTTATAAGTTACCCAGTCCATGGTATTCTGTTATAACAACTCAGATGGATTAAGACACCCAGCTAGGCTAAGTGATCTTTTTGGCCAGGGACTGTACTATGTATCTAAGTCTCTGTAACAAAATGTACACACAGAATGTCCCGGGCCCTACGTTAGGAGGTAGCGTGTGTCCCTACCTCAAGGAGCAGAGTCTAGTGGACTAGACAGACCCATGAGCAGGGGATTCTATGCCCCAGTGGAAGTGGCCCTCCTTTCTTAGATCCACTTCACCTGACGTGTCAGTGGGCAAGAGTTGATCTGTGCCCCAGGGGGCTGCTCTTTGAGAAAACAAGTGATTCGCAACAGCTCATCTGGTAAGGGGGCAGTGGGTGGAGAAAGAGTTGAGCCTGCCTTGAATTATGACCTGGCCCCCATCCTGTAGGGAGGTTTGGCTCTGGGGCTGCATCAGCAGGACCCTCCATCAACGGATACAACACAGGGATCCTGGAGCAAGCCAGTGGTCCTCCCATCCTGGGACTGAACAATGACACCAAATTTCTGAGCTACCCCAGAAGGGCCTTGATGGATTACAAGAAATAATGAACAACACCATCATCTATTTGAGCCAGGAAAGTGATGGTGACGCTGTTTACCCGTGTGCTCCCCAAACTGTTGATGGAACTGTGGAACATTTCATCGGTCGAGGCATCAAACTGCCAAGACTCAGAACTGTCCTCGTTTGGGTGACCCCAGAGTAGCAGCACGGAGATCTGTGTGCCTGTTCTCTGCCATCTCTGCCCCTCTGGGAAGGCTATGCCAGCCTGAGAGCATTTCCCTCCTTCCCAAATACCCCCCCATCTTTCCCCCTTTTCAGTCTGAATAAAGGGTTTTACAGAAATAGAACAATCCTTGGTGACTGGTGCAGGGCCTGCCAGCCCCACCTCTCCTTTCATCCAAATCGCAAGGCCCTGATGCATTTGAGTCTACTTTTCTCACCCCTGTGTCTGAGCTCCCAGGAGAAGTGCCGCAGGAATGTGAGCCTCCTTTAAATCCTGCCTTCCTGAACATTTCCTACTAAATGGGATCAACCATCACTTCCTATTAGCACAACCTGGCCTTTCCAACGGTGACGGGCGGCCACGGGCTGTTCTGTGGATCACTTAGAGTCATAAAAACTGCGCTCAGGGCTACCCCTGCAACATGGAGAGCTCCTGGGAGCAGCAAGAGGGGGGCGGGGGGTGAAACACAGAAAGCTCAGAATCTTCCGCTAAATGCCAGCCCTCCCTGCCCCGCTCTGCCCTAGCCTCATCCATTGGCACTGGGAACTCTCCAGGGACCAGGCCATGGAGGCCAGAGCATGTAAGATAAGTGGCTGCCACCTTTGGTGTCTGTGCCAGGAACTGTCCTCAGATCTCATTTAATCCTGCTGTCAAGTCTAAGATACATTTCAATGTGGAGCTCAGAGAAATTAAGTGACGTGCTCAAGGTCATGGACAGGGCAGAACTGGGATTCCACAAGTCACGCTCTTTCTACTTCTGCAAGCTGCCTTGGAGAAGCTGCCTCCATTTCACCTGCCAGGGAGGACCCTACAGAGTAACTCAGATCACAGCCGGCTTCGCTCAGTCAGGGGGACATCCAGAAGGGCCACTTCAGGGTAGAACAACGAATGTCAGCTCTCCGGAGGTCACACTGACCCTCTCTTCAGGGCCTACCCAGGCATTCAGTGGTTAAAAGCGAACATGCAGGCTTTATTCCTCAACCTCCACGATGTGTGGGAACAACCAGGGTTGAAATTCCAGGCTCAGAAAGCTCATGTGACCCCCTCTGCACGAAGCATGTGGTATGGACAGAAGGGCTGAAGTTTTACAAAAACGAAACGAAATTACACAAAAATCCCAAAGTAGAGCTGCTGTGAACCTGACATAAAGGCAAGCACATGAGAGATGGACCCGCAGCTTGGTCCCCTCACCAGGCTCCAGTCTTCCATCATGGACATTTCACAGGGTGGCCGGTGGCTGGGTCCCTTTGCCAGAAGTGCACCGCAACCGTGGAGCATTCCCAGCTTGGCCTGTGTCCCGTTACTTCCCAAAATGACCCTTTACTCCTTCATTCTTTTGGTACAAGTTTCTGCCAAAGGAACACAGATGGAGAGAGAAAAATCAGGGCTGGGTTTAGAGAGGAAGAAAAAATTCACAAAATGTCAATATATTTATCCTGGAAAAAAACTTAAAATACTATCAAATGATTTTAAGGCTTTTGTGGGAACACAAACACACACACGCGCGCGCGCACACACAGAGAACAGCTGTTTGCTTCTGTCCTCTGCATCTGTGAGCTGTTATGTCAGTGAGCATTGCAGGGGCACCCGGCTCACCTTCAGGCTTTTCTTCCATTTCAGTCCTGGGCAGCCTCTCTTCGTCCTCTTCCTTTCTGTGTTCTTTTTTTCCTCCCACAAACACTGCCTCCCCTTTCTTCCCCATGTCCCCATGTCCTCAAGCTCTCCTTTCCCAGCCCAACAAAAAATAGCTCTGCAGAAAGACTCTACTTCTTTCTGCAGATCACAGGGGACATGAGGATAGAACTTTATGTGTCCCCTTCCTGGAGGCTGCAGTCCCAGGGACAAATGGCTGCGAGTGTGCAGGAGCTCTTGCCTCCGGCAGCTGGTGATGAGCCCTGGGTGGGGCAGAAGGCATCCTTGGGACCCTCACAAGCACTCCACGTAGAGGGCTGCTAACCCCATTAAAAGGACTCTTCCGAGTATAAGCTCTCATCAGATGCTCCTGCCTCTCTGGAACCACCTCCGAAGCTGTGTACGTGCTTGGTGGGTAGACGCCTTTAACGCTGGTTCCTTCTTCATACTCCAAATAACACCTTCATCGCCCCAAAAAGGTGCAGAGAGAATGGGCATGGATCCAGCTGTGGCTAACTGTGTTTGTGGGGGACAGGAGTACTGACCTGGCGAAGGGCTGTCTGGCACGGCAGCTGCTGCCTGAGGTACGGGGGCCGGGTTGGGGCTCTGCCTGGTACACGATGTTCTGGTAGCAGGGAGAGGGCGGGGGGCGGGGGAGGCGACAGCAAGATGCTGAGAGGAGCTGACAGAGGAACATGCCTTTGCCCTTTCCTCTCCTAAGCGACTGGTGCCTGGAATTTGAAAGTCCCCGAATGTGGCATGGCCTGACCTTTGGCCTCTTGGTTACAGCAACTCGAGGAGTGACAGGAGAAACTGCTCAGGCTAAGATGTGTCATAACTCGGACAGAGCATTCCTCACGTGATCTCATTAGGTGCTCAAAGGTGATGTGGGAAGAATCACTCAGCTCCCAGAGAATCAAACCTTCCTCCCAGGATATGAGGGTGAGTGTCGTTGCCAAGGTCACACGGCGTGTAAGTACTGACAGGACCAGAACTAGAACCCAGGGCTTCTAACTCCCCAAGGCTCTTCCCGTGGATCTCCAGAGGTGTGGGAAGTACGGTAGTCCCCCCTTATCTGCAATTTTGCTCTCCACGGTTTCAGTTACCCGCAGTCAACTGTGGTCCGAAAATATTACGTGGAACATTCCAAAAATAAACGATTTATAAGTTTTCAATTGCATGCTGTCCTGAATAGCATGGTGAAATCTCTCGCCCTCCCACTCCGTCCTGCCTGGGGAAGTGAATCTTGTGTCCAGCGCATCCTGCCCTGTGGTCCCTTAGTAGCCAACTCGGTTATCATACCAACTGTCATAGTCTTCAAATAAACCTCATTTTACTTGCTAATGGCCCCAAAGCACAAGAGTAGAGATGCTGGCAATTCAGGTACGCCAAAGAGAAGCCAGAAAGTGCTTCCTTTAACTGAAAAGGTGAAAGTTCTCAACTCAAAAAGGAAAGAAAAAAAATCACATGTTGAGGTTGCTAAGATCTATAGTAAGAACAAATCTTTTATCTGTGAAATTGTGAAGAAGGACAAAGAAAGTTGTGCTGGTTTTGCTGCTGCATCTCAAACTGCAAAAGTTACAGCCACAGTACGTGGTAAGTGCTTAGTTAAGACGGAAAAGGCATTAAATTTGTATAATATTTTGAGAGAGAGAGACATTCACCTAACTTCCATTACAGTGTATTTTTCTGTTCTATTTTATTATTGCTGTTGTTAACCTCGTACCGTGCCTTATTTATAAATTAAACTTTATCATAGGTATGGACGTATAGGAAAAAACAGTACATATGGGGTTGAGTATGGCTTTGCCATCCACTGGGGGTCTTGGAATGCGTCCCCCGCCTCGGATGAGAGGGGATTACTATAATCTCAGAAGTCCAAAGTTTGACAACAAATAGCGTGCAGGCCCAAGTTACACAGACCTTCTCTCAACTGCTTCTATTTAACCAACCTGCTAGATAACAGTTGCTCTTCAGCCCCTTCCTAAAATACGTTTCCTGATGCCCACGTCACAGGGAGTGAGCCTGGCTGGCAGTCGTTTTGTAGGACCTCTAGCGCCTCTACTGTGCTCTTTCCCCGTACACCAGCATGCCCTGCTCCAGCCTGCACTTCTGCCCCCACCAGGTGAACGCATAGTTCACCTTGCCTTATAAGAGTCAGTTGATCTTTTTTCCCAAACCTGTCTTATTCTTGCTTCGCCTGTCTTTGTAAAAGCCTTATTGCAATTAAGTAACTTGATGAAATGTTCTGCAAACAGATGATAAAATGAGAGCGCAAAGAAGAAAGAGTCATTATTCCTATGCAAACTAAGTTGACTACTTTGAGACGATCAAATGGCAATGGGTTGCTGAAGTACTGCTCATGAGTTAGGTGTGGGTAAGCTACCATTAAAGATTGGGGGAAAATGTACACATCTATAATGATTCTTCACTCAGAGGACTTGGCAAGTGTAACTTCTCGCACCACTTTAAAGAAACAGAAACTGCAAATGGTAGATGATGCGTTTACTGGGTGTGGCCTACTCAGGAAAGGTAGCTGGACACGCCCATCCATGGACTCAATACTCAAAAGAAAGGTGCTGGACTTACATCAAAGAACAGTGAATGGATGTACATTTATATGTTTTAAGTTAAAATAAAATGTTGAAGGTGTGTAGCATAATTTTCTCTGATTTCCCTTTTCAACCAGCTTCTTCCATTAACTGACCAACACCAGTCCATATTGTGTCAGATAAAAGGGATCCTGATCTAAAAGCTAGCAGTTATTGAGCAATTATTTGGTGCCAGACATCATACTGAGTGCCTTTTATGTAGCATCTCTTTTAATCCTCACAATCTATCCCTGAGTGAGTTACTGACATTATCCTGCAGTGGTACATGGGCCCGTTTTTACAGGTCCTGGTCTCTCCTGCCTCCCCGCACCCCCCACCCCCCGGCTTCCTTTCTTTTGCCAGTCAGTGGCCCATTACCGGATCGCACCTCTATAAACCAGGTGGAGCGGACAGAATTCCCCGGCTCCTTGGGAAGACTCTGACCTGCCCCGGACAGCGCTATGGGGGAGGGAGTTTCGTTGCTTAGAAATAGTCCAGCTGGGTTCTGGGTTTTGTGCGTGGGTATGAAGAAGCAGACAAGGTATACAGGCATGGACTGGGTGGGAGCTGTGGAAACTAGCAGGAAGTGTTCAGGAAGACTAAGCCCAGCATGAGGCCCTTTGTCATGACGCTGGGCGGGGCAGAGGGGGTGTGAGGTTGGCACTTCTAGGAGCAAGACACTGGAAAAGCCCACCTGAGGCACTTCTTTGCAACAGAAATATACTTGGTGGACTGCTGGTGTTGAGGTAGAAATCTGGTGTCTGTGAAGGTCACTGAGATAAGGATTAGCAGGATGACACAGAAAGGAAGGTTTATGGAGCCACGTACATTGGGCAAACATATTTGCTATATGCGTACCTGGCCAAGGACTTGCATCCGGGATACATAAAGAAATCTTACAGCACCGTAAAAGGAAGACAAATTTGCAGTCCAATTAAAAATCGGCAAAAGATTTGAACAGACGCCTCACAAAAAGCGATGTATGAGCGGGCAAAAAATTCAAGTTCATCAGCCACCAGGAAAAGGCAAACTCAAAGCACAGTAAGATACCACTACGCAGGCACTAAGGGAGCTGAGGTTGAAAAGACCCACCGTGCCGACTGTTGGGGCGCAGTGGAGCACCAAGGGTGGGGCGGTGCAAGCAGTCTGTCCAGGGCAGGGAATAAGGGGGTGCACTGTCGGCAGAGAATTTATAAACAGTAACAAAACCACAGCAAGTCGATCTGATTTTTATTATCACCATGCATCGGCAACTCTAAACAATGTCAGTGATAAGCTCTTCCTCTGCTGCCCTGTTCCTAGGGCAACCCACACACAGCTCCCTCCGTCGATACCTCCCTCTTGGCCAGGACGTGTAGACATGCCGAGAGTGGGGGGTGTCATGGGGTGTGACCACCTTGGAGAGCTGCTTGGCAGTTTCTTTTAAAATTAAAACATTGCACTTCTACATATCTCCCCGGGAGAAGGGAAAACACATGGAGTAAATGTTTATAGCAGCTTTCTCTATTAATCAACCCAAAACGGAAACAATCCAAACGTTCATCAATAGGCTGAATGGCTAAACATGTGGTACATCCATACATCACAGTGCTAGTCAGAAACTGAAAACAAATGAAGTACCAATACATGCAATAAGATAAAGACCCTTACAAACATTACGCTGAGCAAAAGAATACACACTGTTGGATTCCGTTTATTTGAAGACCAAGAACAGGCAAATCTAAACTATAGTGACAGCAAGTAGAACGATGGTTGCCTGGGGCCGGGGGCCGGGGGTGAGTATTGACTGGGAAGAGGTACAAGGGAACTTTCTGGCATGTGGGGTAGCGCTCATTACAACCTCAGAGATATTGCGGGTTCTGTTCCAGACCACGGAAATAAAATGAATATACAAATAAACTGAGTCACGTGAATTTTTTGGTTTCCCGTTGCATATAAAAGCTATATTTACACTATACTGTAGTCTATCAAGTGTGCATTATGTTTTTAGAAACCATGTACAACCTTAGTTTAAAAATACTTTATTGCTAAAAGACGCTAACCATCATCTGAGCCTTCGGCAAGTCGGAGCAGTAACATCAAAGCTCTCTGATCACAGATCACCGTAACAAATAAAATAGTAATGAAAAAGACTGACATATTGTGAGAATTACCAAAACGTGACAGAGGCACAAAGTGAACAAATGCCGTGCGAAAATGGCGCCAACAGACCTACTTGATGCAGGGTTGCCACAAACCTTCAATTTGTAAAAAACGTAGTATCTCCGAAGCACAGTAAAGCAAAGCATAATAAAACGGGGTATGCCTGTAAACTGATTGCCGTGGTGGCTCCAGGAGTGAACGCATTTGCCCAAACTCACCAAAACCGTGTGCCAAAAATGTGTGTATTTTGTTATGTGTAAATTGTGCTTTAATAAGGTTGAGATAGTGATTAATACAAGAATACATCCCAAGCTCTTCATGGTTGGTTGTTCCTGAGTGGGACTCCATCAACATTCCAGAGGCATTCCTGTAGACCACACTTGGAATGTTCAATCTGGATGTATATTGACATTAACCATTATGGAAAGCTGTGTAGAGTTTAATCTATAGACATTATTTCTTCCCTCTGAAGGGTTTTCATGCTTCTCTCAAGTCCCTATATTTTAAATTCCTTTAGTTGTAGGAAAACACTGCTATTTGGATTATGATGATGATGATAACGATAGCAGCTAACATTTATTGAACATTTACTAGGGCCAGACACTTTGCTAAGTGATTTATCTGCATTATTTTATGTAATCTTTACATAACCCTGATTCTCTGAGATATTATCCTCATTTTTCACATCAGGACCATGGTTCAGAGAGGTGAAGGCTCTTGTCAAGTGCACACAGCAAGTCAGACCCAGATTGGCATTCAAGTCTCTCTGATTCGGACTTTGCGTTCTTATCCCTGGAGTCCAGGGCCTCCGACACTGGACCCATCACTACCTGGTAAACCAGACCACACGGCCCTCCAGAAGGGGGCGCTAGACGTACCTGCAGCTGCAAAGTACTCAACTTCCTTCTGCTGCTAACGTCTTCAGGGTGTCTCCCTTCCGCAATGAGCCCTCTTAAGTACCTCTTCCCTGCAGTCACGATGATGCCTGGCAGATAGGCGCTTCATTTATGGCCAGCAACCACCGGCCGAGTTGAATTGCTTTGTCCTCATGGGCTTTGGGGGTGGGTGGGAATTTTCCTCCTTGACCTTCCACTCCTGCCTGGGGCTTCACTTTCCCCCTCCTTCCTCCCCTAGGATTCTCTGAAGTTTATTCTTTTGAACTGTGACCACGACCGTATATATCTCTGGGTGTATTCTAACAGGAACCTGCGTTCTTTCCACCACAGGGCTGGCTAAGGAAGTTATGCGAGACTCAGGGGAATCCTGAAGGAATTTGCTCAAGTCTGCTGGGGTCTGCATCCTGACACTCAAGTACATAAGTGCGGCCAGGCCTGTTTGACAATCAAACCCAGGCATGAACAAAGAGGGAGGGGAGATGGGGGCCAGTACGGACCCCAAACTGGATCAGCCTCTTGTTTGAGGAGGCCTGTCTAGAGGCCTGGGAAGAGACATGACAGGGAGGAGGGAGTGCGTCCACAGAAGAAGAGGAGAGAAGATAATGGAATCCAATAGAGCTCCCAAAGACGTGTCATCTTGCTGCTGCCGAAACCCTTTGAATACGTTAAATCCTTAATCAGAGTAGCCTAAGACTGCAATGACTACATGGAGACACGTTAGTCCGGATAAATCCTTGCAGGTTTCAAAGATCTGAAGGGCCCCGGCACTTCCCTCTGCAGCGGCTGCCCTCTGCCCTCTCCTCCATGATGTCATTATTGAAGTTTCGCTCTCACCATGCCTGGTGTAAGTTGACATTGACAGTTGTAGCACTCTCACACCGACTCTGGAGGATTATTAGCTTTGAAGCTATTTGGCCTTGAGCAGTGAATTCTTTTTTGAGCTCACACTGGCTTATAATATCTGAGAAGGCTTGCTCCACTCTGGCCCCAGCTTGCATTAGGAGAGGAGGCCGCTTTCCAACTTGGAACTGATACCAGCAGGAACAGAACAGGGAATATTATCCATTTCTGATGGGCAACAAAGTTAGTGTTCTCTAATCCCCCCGAGGCCTTCACACCGAGTTTCCAGTTTAACATCAGAGATTTTAACATCAGAGTTGGAGCCGCAGCTCGGCTCTCCTCTGCCTATAACCGCCGCACAGCCTCACAGCTGGACGCAGAGAAGGACTTGAGGAATACATGCTCTTCTGGCCTCTAATCTGTTTGTTATTAGGCTGTTGGAAACCCCTCAGTGGGGCTGGAAGCGTATGTCAGAAGAGTATAATTCAAGTGTATGTTAAAAAAAAAAATAGGAGGAAAAAAAAGCTCCCTTCTGTGGTAATTTGCATGTGGTGAATGCAAGTGTCTGGGGGGATTAATTAGCTGAACAAAGCTGGGGAAGGGACTGCCAGTGAATTGGCAAAAACAGTGACCTGGAGAGCATCTGACCTGCTCTCAATTTCCTCTCAGGATTTAAGCAAATATCTTGCAAAGCTTATTCCAAGGAAAGGGGAAACCCTCTGCCCCCATCCCCAGCCTCAACCTATGGCTTTTTCATGAGAAAAAGTGTGTCCATTACTCTGCACAAACTCTGCCACCGTTCACAAAGGAGCTTGGGAAATGGGGTGTTGTCTCAGTTTCGCTGGACCATCCTACTGGAGTAAATGATGGGTCTGTTCTCGAGTTCTAGAGAGCTCTGAATAAAGAACGTCCAAGTTTTCAGGTTGCTGATGTATGGAGAAGAAAAGTTTGCTTGAGAGTATCACTTATTTATCTACGTGTTCTTATTCGTCTCACTGTTATCACTTATTTATCTGTCTGTGTGAAGGTCAATCTTCCCCAATACTATTTCTGTCCATAATTCATGGGCTGCATCTCTCCTGATGCAACTGGTTTTCGGCATGTACCAGCCTAGGAGCTTAAAGAAACCCAGATGATACACCTTCCGATTAGAGATGGCCCAGTGTTTTGGTTGGCTGGAAAAAACCCAGCACCACAGCCAAACATCAAAGCAGAAGAAGTAAGTGTGTCCAGGAGAAGATGCTAACAGAGGTGAAAGCATAAGATTCATGAGAACAGGGGCCTTGGAAGAACAGTTGGAGGGAATGGGGCAAGTGATAGGATGCAGAAACACCAAACAAACCTAAACTCATTCGTCTTTGCGGTGGTTCAGCTGAAGAAATTTCTTGCATTTTATTTCTCTGATGCTCCGGAAAGTAAACTGCCATTTCCTTAATTCCAACGGATTTAATTCCCATCCTTCATCCCTTCTGAAATCTAGATGTCTTACAGCCTACATGTCTATCAAATGCATCAGTGCCCACTACAATGTGATATTAACACGACAGCCTGTCTTCCAGTCAGTGTGCTTGCAATAGGGAAATACAGTAGGGAGCCTTGAATACTTGAGTTTCCCTTGAATATTCTAGATGTTCCAGTCCAAGGGCAGAAGATGACCCATGTCCCAGTTGAAGCAGGCAGACAGAAAGCAGAAGAAGGGGCCAGCTCCTCCTTCGTCTACCTTTTGTTCTAGTCAGACCCTCAGTGGATTGAATGATGCCCACTCACACTGGGGAGGACAACCTACTCCAGAGTCCACTGATTCCAATGCTAATTTTCTGAATGATTTCTGATACCCTTTGTAGCACAAAGATGGGAGTTTGGGAATTAATCAAAGGGACCTGCAATATATTTGTTCCACAATATAACTCCTGGAGAGAAAGTTTGCACATGGTTAGAAGCATGTGCATTGATGATTTGGGTACATGCTGAGGTGAGAGTCTGTGAACTGGCTCTGTCCACTGATATACAGACAATGAATGAGTGGTGCCCATGTTGACATTTCCATTATTAACTTACCTAAGCAACTGATGGGTGCTCACCTCATCAAGGCTTACTTATTTTGGCAAAATGATAAATTGCACTCACGTTTTTTCTGCCCCAAGGTAAATTGGTGAGCTTTAGAAAAACACAAAACTCTGTTGGGTCTGTTAATAATTTCCAAAGAAAAGAGCAGCCAATGCTTGAATAAATAAACCGTTCTTGATGACAGTTTAAGAACTGGAATAACAGTATGTGTGCATATGTACATGTGAACACACAAGAGTGGAATCCACTCTTAATTAATCCTATTAATTTGAGAGGTACTATGGTAACTGATTCTGTATTTCAGTGTGTACATTTGTGCATATACATATTTTTCAGAGAATAGTAAAAAAAAAAAAAAGCTAGCTAATGTCTAATGTTAAATTATGGCTTCTTAACAATGCAGAAGAATTTCCAAGAGTAATTTAGTAATTTATAACCATAAGGCTAGGATGGGCTGCCTTAGGAAGTAATGAGTTCCTGGTCACTGTAAGTGTTTGAATAGCAAGTGTTGAAGGACCACTTGATGAGAATGTTTTGGTTGGAATCCTATTATCAAATGTGGGGAGCTGGATGTGGTGACTTTTTTAGTCCCTTCCAGTCAAAGAACATATGATTCTACGACATAAAATATGCAATATTCTCTTAAATGAGAGCACACGGAAGGCAGTGTCACATCTTATTTTAGCACAGTCCGTAGGACATACAATTAATGTGTATGGAACCATGAATGGGTTGGACTGAATGATTTCTGATACCCTTTGTAGCACAAAGATGGGAGTTTGGGAATTAATTATATTAGTCAGAGTTCTCCAGAGAAATAACCAATAAGATATCTGTCTATACATCTATAGATACATATGGATATCCTAGCGGCTATCAATATATAAATATGAAAGGAGATTTATCATGAGGAATTGGCTCACACATTTTTGGAGGCCGAGACGTCCCATGATCTGTTGCCTGCAAGGTGAAGACCCAGGAAATCGGGTGGTGTTACTCAGACTAGGTCAGAAGGCCTGAGAAGAAGGGTTGCTGATGGTGTAAATTCCAGTCCAAGGGCAGAAGATGACCCATGTCCCAGTTGAAGCAGGCAGACAGAAAGCAGAAGAAGGGGCCAGCTCCTCCTTCGTCTACCTTTTGTTCTAGTCAGACCCTCAGTGGATTGAATGATGCCCACTCACACTGGGGAGGACAACCTACTCCAGAGTCCACCGATTCCAATGCTAAGCTCATCCAGAAACACTCTCACGGACACAGCCAGAAACAATGTAAATCTGGGCACCCTGCGGCAGTCAAGTTGACACAGAAATTGACCATCACGTGAATGTACATCGGCCTAAGACAATATCATACGTGGAACGCATGACTTCCTTCCTCAAGAATGTATTTCACTGAACCAGTGGTTTTCTCCCCCTTCGTAGTCTATGCTCTTTGAATCTGAGACATTTGGTAGCACTCAAAGGATGGGATTAAGTTCCATCTACGGCTATTTCACTGTTGACTTGCCTGTCCTTCAGCCTTGAGTTTCCCTTGAATAGAACTGTTGACCACCTCGATCACACACTGCTCTACACTCCTGAGGAAAGTTCTCCCACGTTCCAGCTAACACTGATCTACCCTGAGCACTGGCTTCTTGTCACGCCTCACCTCATACACCTTCACAGGCAGGTAGACCCTGCTCCACACTTTTGCATGGCTGGCTCCGCTCACCTCCGTCTCACAGATATCGCTGGAACAGAATGCATCCCCGTCTTAACAAAGATCAATTTTACACACTGATCGGAACTTGGGGGCACACGGGTAAAAGGTAGGAGAACCATTATTCTAGATGTTTCTGTGCTGCTGAACATCTGATGTTCAACAATAAAACACACCAGGTCATACTTTCATCTTCAGTACTCAACTCTGCCTATAACCTTTAGCTGAATCTTTCTGATGCTCTGTGTGTTTTGTAAGAAGTCGGGTTGCTCCATGTCCTGGCCATGATTTTCAGAAGCTGCGGGACATCAGTGAGGTCTGGCAGAGGCAGGGGAGAGCAGCTTCTCAGGATGGGTACCTTCATAACACAGCCTATGACAATAAAGTAGGCATTCAATAACAGTTAAGCCCCTTGGAGGTGACCCAACATGTGCCACCATTTTCCTGACTCTGTCCCCCAGATACAGCTTCGCTCCTGAACTTTAGCTTTTAGGCATCCTTGAAAGGGTTCTTGGGCTCTGCCTGGGCCACATATATGTGTGCATACGGTGAGCACTGCCCTGCAGAGGGAGGGCAGAGACCTTGGAGGGAGCAGAGATCTTGATGGCAATGGAGTTCTGCTCACTAACTGTTACTAGCTACCTCTCAGCATAAAATGTAGTCTTTCTTTCCTGTGCAGACCCGAGTCTGTCTAGTTGGCTTCAACACATTGTGGGTTCAACTGAGACTTTTAAAGGGAGATAAGCTCTTATGATTTTTCATTCCACGTCTCCCACTTCCTCCCAACAAGTTCTCCTCCCCCGACCCCAAAGAATGCTGACCTCCACTTTTACATGGTGCACAGAGGGGCTTGGCAAGTCTTTCCAGCAGCTTTGATTTTAATTCAAGTGATGAGAGCATTGAGGACTTCTCAAGAGGATAGCTTGCAAACTTCAAATTGCTACTGCCTTTCTGGGACATTAAAGAAAGTTTCTCATGCCCCTAGGCTTCCCAGAGGACACTTCCAAACACCACATTTGCTTTGACTTGAAGGAAGATGACATGTGCACGTTCAACAGCATGGCGAGGTATGGGGAGGAATAAAGATGTAGCAGGGTTGCAGGCTCACCCTCTACTCAGACGTGCAGTATCAAATAGTTTCTCTGCTAGAGCTGGTCTGATCTGCCTTTGACACGCCCCCCACCACTTGCCAATTAACAATATCTGAGTCTCTTCCGATTTAAATTTTCTCATTTAAATATTTTATTTATTAGAAACGCAACTCCTTTCTAGGGTTGGTTTAAATTTTCCCTTTTAGACTTCTTGTCCTCTGTATGTAAAAGCTCTTTCTCCATCCCAAGGTGGTTTAGGGTGGCTAAAGAGGCTTCCATGTAATGTGGTGGGAGAGGGGAAAGGGGACCAGGTGGGATCCTTTGGATCCTTGCTGGTCTTTGCTGCAAAGTGGCCGGGCTGGCCTGCTCCCCGTACTGGGGTCACTGTCCACCTGGCCTTTTGGGGTGATGTAATGGCACCCACTTCTGGCCATTTTTCCTGGTCTCAGGGCCTGTTACGGCCTCTTCATTCTGGTCACTGTTTTCATCCCTGCCACCTTCTCATCACTATACCCTGGATCCTCCGTGTGCCATCCCAAGGGCACGAGAAACCTAGAGCATTGCCTTAGGCTCACAGGCAGGGTTCCCTTCTGCTTCCACTGTGTCCCATGGTCTTGCATCATGTTGGAGGTGACCATACAGGGGGCTTCCTGAGGCTTGTAGCCACCCCCAGGAATCCCCAAAGAATGTGACAAGAAGTGAGTCACAGTCCTTCTGATGCTCTCAGTCTTCCTACCAAGGCCCCCCAGGTCCAGGACTTAGGACCAGAGAGGAGAGGCCAGGACCCCGCTGGTTTCCCTTGTCTGCCTGCCCCCTTAGCCTTCTTCGTCCAACCTCTCAGGCTCAAAGCAGCCAGCTTCACACTCCACATCCCATCATGATGGCTAGAGTAAATCTCTTTAGGACCTATTCCACCAGGCATGGCTCTTGACAAACTAATGGAAGCTGAAGGAATTTAGAAAATCCCTTTCCTTCTCAACAACGGCTGGCTTTGAGGATGATTTTCTTGCTTAAGAGGTCAAGAAAGTCAGCTTTGAGATTCAAACTGATCAATGGTCTCTTTGTTCTAGGCAGTATCCCTGGGGCCAGAAACCCCATGCCTCAGCCTTGGTGGTGGAAGACTGCAGGGGAAGGTGATTGAAGAGAAAACCAAAAAGTCAGATGTGTAATATTTGCAAAATATTATCCCTGTTACAGAAATACGATTTTGAGCTTTTAAGAAGCACAGTCACACACTTCCCTTTTAGGAAACGTCGATTTATACAATTTTCCGGTTTGAAACATCCATAATTTTCAACTTCCTTCCTAAAACACTTTCCCCAGAGTCATATGTACTTTGAAAAACTGTCTTTGAAGGATTTTATTCCATATTCTTCCTATATTTTTCTGGTTAACAAACAACACTGAATCACACTGTTATCTCCACCTATTTGCTCTCTCTCCCTAAAGACCCTAGGTTCTCCGCATGCTTCGCACGCCCCTCCCTCTGGGGAACTCATACGTCACAACAGCCTTGTGCAGAACAGAATTACAATCCTCATGACTGGAAGGAAGTAGGACGGTTTGCTAGCAATATGCTGGGTGGTTGCTGTGAAAGAACAGCCAACTTGGTTTTCATTAGGGGAATAAATTCTAGCTCTTCTTTGCATATTATCTCCACGGTAATGGCCATGACCCCAAAGAAAACGGACATGGTGCAGAGAAGAGTACGTTTTCCTCATGCTTGTCAAAGCATGTCAGTGTTCTCCCATGGATTGTGTTACAATTCTCCTAATGCAATTAAGCAGCACCTTCTTTTTCCATAGAAATGCACTCACAAATGTCAGTCTGGCTTGCGGTCACCAGGCTGGGAAGAACTTTGTTATGGAACCTGAAACCTGGCCTGATTATATGTTTTGCAACAAAACCCCAAAGTTCACATGAACTTTTCAACTGGTGAGTTTGGCTGGGAGTCATCATGGAGTCACTTGTGTTTTGGATGGATGACTTTGACTCAGTGGTGCTTAGTATCTGGTGCCTTATCTGCCTCCCCTGATTCTGGGCAGCACTCCGATACCCATTCTTTGGATGTGAGAGGAAGCTGCTTTTCCTCCACAAAACTCTGTGGATCGGATGCCATCTCCATGAGAAGCTTCAAGTCGAGAGCAGCTGCTCTCTGCTGATCAACCAACCGCCAGCTCTGGTCACTGGCTCCTCCCATGATTGGTTCTACCTGGGCTGCAATGACAGTCTTGCCCTTCCTTGGGAGTGTATGTGTGATAAAAACCACAATCCCTTCTATGAGTGTAGATACGTAACAGTTAGGCAGCATGTTCATTTAATTCTCATAGACACCTGGTAAGGGGGTTAGCTTTGTCCCTGCACTGCTTCTGAGGAAACTGAGGCTAGAAATTGAAGCTCAACGTCACGGTCAGAGGAGTACATGACTGAGACAGGACACAGCGTAATGGTGATTACATGGCCCTTCTTATCAAGGTATACACAATGGTTACAATATCTTGGGGAGGTGTAGCACCGAACAGTGCCAGCTAGAGAAATTCCCTTCCAAGACCATCTGCATTTGGGGGGCCCAGTGCTAAATGAAAATGCAGAGTCTCTTGTTCAAAAAGCAGGAAAAAGTGCTATTAAAGGTACTAAAATATGAAGCTTCTTCTTTTCCTCTACGGTCTCTCTCTTGACTTAGCCTGGTGTTTTTTATTTGCTATTTAATGTCATTCTACATAAAGAGTTAAAATCTGTAATGAGGTGGATAGACCTAGAGTCTGTCATACAGAGTGAAATAAGTTAGAAAGAGAAAGACAAATACCGCATGCTAACACATATATATGGAATTTAAGAAAAAAAATGTCATGAAGAACCTAGCGGTAAGACAAGAATAAAGACACAGACCTACTAGAGAATGGACTCGAGGATATGGGGAGGGGGAAGGGTGAGCTGTGACAAAGCGAGAGAGAGGCATGGACATATATACACTACCAAACGTAAGGTAGATAGCTAGTGGGAAGCAGCCGCATAGCATACGGAGATCAGCTCGGTGCTTTGTGACCGCCTGGAGGGGTGGGATAGGGAGGGTGGGAGGGAGGGAGACGCAAGAGGGAAGAGATATGGGAACATATGCATGTGTATAACTGATTCACTTTGTTATAAAGCAGAAACTAACACACCACTGTAAAGCAATTATACTCCAATAAAGATGTAAAAAAAAAATCTTAAATTATGAGTATCCCTTTTACCATTCAACTTTATGTTGTGGAATTTTAAATGTAAACATGATAGCATTTAACTAGTGAGGAATCAACAAAATTACACAGTTCCTATTTCATAGCTCACACATGTAGTTCATTGTTGCTAGAACAGTAGAAACATTACACAAATTTCATTCATTTGATCTGCATGCATTCTAGTCCCAGCAACGCTCTGTACCTGGCTCACTGCTGAGTGAGGAAGGACTGAACAGAAAGGCAGGTGTGGGCTGACCTCTGTCTTTCCTTCTATGGCAACATTCTCAGCGTAAGTAGCTGGCTAATAAAGGGAAGTAACAAGAGTAAGAAAGGATGCGATAGGGTTCATTGATTGTTTGTTTCTTAGAATGCCATTACCCTCTTTCTGTGTTAGAAGCAAGTTCTGGTTCAAATGGAAATGATGCAGCCTCTCAGGGCTGTCAGCACCCAGCCCTAGGCATAATATGCTTACCTTGTGCTCGCTTTGAGTCTCACTGACCCTCACACATCATGGGGCCACTGAAATTCTGTGCCATGGGGCACCCCAAATGCTATATGTAAATGGGGAGGCATGGGGCGGCATATAGATCATGGGCATCTCCTAATTAGCATGCTCCGTTGTTCCTTCAGACTTCACTTACACACCCAAGTCCAAAGATAAAATTACTAGGAATCTCAAAGTGGTAACAGTAAAGCATCAACACCAACACTGGGTCCTCCTGAGTATGAGGACCTGTGCCTGCACAGGTTGTATTCCCGTGTACCTGCTCTGCAACTCTGTCTCTGGCCTAGATTCAAATCACGGTCTTATCACATTCTGACTGTGTGAACTTGAGGATATTAGTTAACCTCTTGGCACCTCAGTTTTCTTGTTGGTAGAAAAGGAATACGAATAGTGCTTATTTTCAGCGTTGTTACAAATGTTTCAGCATTTGTCCAGTGTCTGTAATACTCCTTATGTTTCCTCCAAACTTCTCAAACATCCAAGATAACGTACGGGCCGACGTATGCCTTTCCACCGGTATCCCATCCCAGTTGACCACTGGCTGAAGTGTTAACAACTGCATTGCCTATGAACCCTTTGAAGATAAGGATTCTATCTTGCAAACCACCATAAGTCCCAGTGCCTTGCACAGGTCCTGGCAAACAGCTGGTGCTGAATAGTGGATGCAGAGTTGCACCAGCTGACTGTCTATATGAGGGGCTGGTGACGCCCGTGGTGAGTGAAGCTGAGATTGTCTTTGTTCCCACAAAATTTACAGTTTAGGAGGTGACACAGACGTTAATCTAAGCAAGAATGATGACCTGTGACTATGAAGACACATTACAGGGAGCCCGGAGAACATACAAGGAGAAGTCCTGATCTTGTACAAGAAGTCATGGTAGGTGTCCCCTGGGCAGCTGGTTTCAGGATGCTGAGATCTTGAAGGAGCAGTGGGAGACACCTAAACAGTGAATCCAGGGTCCTTTTCTATTCTCATGTTCTGAGGACTACTTGATCCCAGAACTAGTAAGGAGATAGGAACATTTTATCTCAAGAATTAGGAATGAAAAAAAAAAGGAATTAGGAATGGCTAGAATAGGTTAGCAGTGAGAGGGTAAGTGCATTCTTGATTCTTCAGGTCTAGCTGTTATTTCCTGTTTCCTGTTGTGTGTAAGTATGTGAGTTTTCACACATTTGTAAGGGTCCCAGCAGTGCCTGCAGTGTCGCAGGGTCAATGACGTCTGCTTTCAGCCAGGTCATAGCTAGACTCCCAACTAGCCCATGGACAGTGGAAGCCAAAGCACTTTCTACCTAGCAGCTTTCCAGTGACGGTCTCTACAGCTGTCTCAGGCTTTTTAAGTGGTTGCCAAAAGCAATGGAGAATCCCGACTAAGCGAGTAGAAAGGAGGTGGCTTTCACAACAGTCTTTAAAACAAGAACTGAAAAACCCCTACCTATAGTCCTCTGCTTTCCAGGGGCAAGAGATCCTCACATTTCCTTATGCCCTACTGTGTGCTGGGGGTTACCTCATTCTATCCTGTAAGATGAATATTGCAAGATGGATATTACTAACCCCATTTATTTTTTCAGATAAGGAAACTGAGGTTCATGGAGATGACATTACTTGCCCAAGTTCTCACCATTAATGAGTGGCAAATGCATGCATGCATTGTGTAACTGTATCCTAATCACTGGAATATTAGACAAGCTGATCCTGGTGCATCCTTCAGTCTTCCCCATTCCATGATTCTCCCAGTCACTCAGGCCAAGAGCTTTGAAAACACCCTTGATTTCTCTTTTTTCCTCAAATCCCATGTCCAATCCATCATCGATAAATATCAATATAATAACAGTCACCATTTATATATACATAAATGACATTTATACATCAATTATTGTCAGGATTATTTCACCGAACACTCAAAAAAACCCCATAAGGTATGTGCTGTTATAAGTCCCATTTTTCAGACGAGGACACTAAGGCACAGAGAAGTTAATTTGTCCAAGCTCCCATGGCTGGTGTGTGGCAGAGCAAAAATCTGAACCCAGAAAGCTTGGATCTAGAGTGTATGCTTTCAAATCATTACATTTTCAGTGGGTCTAATTGATTCTACCTCCAAAACCCACCTTGAATTCATTTTCTCCAACTCAACAGCTGCCACCCTAGTTCAAACCACCTTCACTGTGCCTGGACTTCGGCCACAGTCTTATAAATAGTCTCTCTTTTCCCATTCCGTAATTCCCTACAATTCCTTCTTCATAAAGAAGTCAGAGAGGGCTTTTAAAATATAAATCAGATCATAAATCAATTCCAACCCAGAGCCCTCCAGACTCCTCCCCATAACCTGCAAGGCTCTCCATGATCTGTGGTCTGCCCCCCTCTCTGACCTCATACCATGTTTTCCCTCATTCCCTAACCTCCAACTCCAATGGCCTTCTTGCATTCCTTGAATACACCAATTCCTGCCACAGGATCTTTGCACACACTAATGTGATTTTGTCCCAGACCTTTATACAGCTCAGTCTCTGATTTTTTTCCAGGTCTTTGTTCAAATGTAACCTCCATGGAAAGTTCTCCCCGACCACTCTGTAGTAAGCAAAATTCTAAGGCAGCCTGCATGACCTCCACCCCCTGGTGTAATGTCCTTGTGCAGGTGGAACCTGTGATTTAATAGGATATAACCGCCATGATTAGGCTACTAATCATTTGACTGAGTTAATCAACTGGAGATTATCCTGGGTAGAGCTGACCTAATCAGATGAGCCCTCAGAAGAGGAAGAAGCAGTAACAGACCTCCTTTTGCCTCCATGATTTCTACAGCTGCAAGGGATTAAATTCTGCCAACAAACACAGGAGCTTGGAAGATGACCCCAAGCCTCAGATGCAACCCAGCCCTGGGCTGACCCTTTGCCTACAGCCTTGAGACCTAAGCAGAGAACCCAGCTAACCCATGCCTTGATTCCTGACCATGGAAAATGTGAGATAATACATTTGTGTTGCTTTAAGCCACGGAGTTCATGGGAATTTGTTAGGCAGCAATGGTAAATGAATGCAATGTCTAAGATACCCTCTCCACCACCTTCTTTCTTTCTCTTTTTCCTGCATTATTTGTCTCCATAGCATTTTTTTGCTGCCTGAAATTACATTATGCAATTTACTTGGCTAGTATGACTGTCCCACTGGAATATCATCTCCACGAGGGAAGGGACATTGGCTTGTTTACTGCTGAATTCCCAGCTTCTTAGAGCAATGCCTGGCACACAGTAGGTACTCAATAAATATGTGTTGAATGAAGGCATAAATACATGTACGTGCATTCACTGTTTACCTAATTTTAAAAGATGGTTCTTAGGTATACTTTAGTTTAAGCAAACTAGGCGTGGGGAATCTCAAATTATGCATAAAAAAGAGTTTAGTGTTGATCTTTTTTATTTTCTAAAAAAACATAAAGTATGAGACAACCGAAAATGCTACTTAGGTGCAACTTTTTAGGAGTATACATATTGCATAAAGCAAGGTAAACTCAGCTGTCTAATGGCCTCATTACTGTTACTTTTAACAGATGTTAGTGTTATTTTAACACACAGGATCAGGAAGACATGCACCCTTGACAACATGCACTTGTTGAAACACGTCTCAGAAAAGCATATTGAATGCATGGAATATGGTCAAAGGACTACCAACGCAATTTAATGGCTGTCAGTAATCAATTTACTTTAAAAATATTCTAATGCTAGCAGTGCCCAGAACAATTTAATGGAGTATTTAAAATTATTATAATTGTGAACTGCTTTATGAATTAAAAATTCATAACCAAATGAAAGTGGATAAAACAAACTTGCTAACACCCAGTACTCTCCCCTATTTGTTCATTTGTGATGACAGATGATGACACCCTGGGGTACGTTTTCACTCACTTTTTGAGGGGGGAATTTTAACACTTAAAACAACACAGAGAAGAGGTGTTTGCTACTCTGAGAATGAGATGCTTCCCCTCGCGCTGGGGCTGAAACACGCCCTCCACACAGGCCGTCTCCTCCCTAGGTGTCTCTTGGCATCAATGCTGCTGGTTTGGGGCGGAGAAACTCACAGGTGGGTGACTTCAAACAGGCCACCCAGCCATGTCCCCTTTGCCTCCTGCAGTGTACCAGCAGCAAGGCCGTGAAAGCACAGATCTGCTTTTGAAATCCTGAGCCATTTCTCACACTTGAGGTGGAGTTTACAAAAGCACGGATTCTGAGATCTTGGAGTCACGTTGACTTCATGGGCTGCACCGCTTGGCCTGCAGCCATGGGTGTTTATCACACCTCCAGTAGGGGGAGCCCGGGGTCAGACAGTGAGAGGCAGCCCTGGGGCCAGAGACCATTCACGGAACCCTGACTGTGAACACTCATTCCTATTTCTATACACGGAATGAAATGACTTCTTTTGCTCCGAGAAAACACCTGATAAAAGGTCTGAGTGTCTTGCAAAGTTGCCAGCTGGATAGAAAATGCTACTCTATCTGAGCAAAAACTTTTCATCCATGTAGATGAGGGTCCCAGTAGTTCTCGTCTTCATGTCCCCTTGAGCTCTGGGATATCAAGGCTGGCCTCCTTGGGCTGACTGCACCCCCAATTTACTGCCAGGGTTACCTCCTCAACAGTCCCCGCCCAGCCAGCCTTCCTGGCTCTCCTCACTGGCCTGCTTTAATCTGGGTCCTCATTAGCTCTCCTCTGGATTACCACTAAATGTACTAACGGTTTTCTTCTATCTTGTTACTCACACACCCTCCCTCCACCTCCACTCCGTTCAGCCTCTTCTGGGGCCCCTCCCTGAGGGTCAGCCACACTGAACTCGGAGTTGTCCGAACGCTCCAGGCGGTTTCACGCTAGGGCACATTTGCTCACGGTTGTTCCTCACTCCTCCCCCTTTGCTCCTCTAGAAAACCAGAAGAGTCAGTTCCAGCTCCCTCCTCTGGCAAGCTCGCCTTCAGGCTCAGCTCCTGACTTTTTTTTCAGTATAGTAGAATGCTGACCCTGGGCTAGCTGCTGGACCTGGGGCAGGGGATAAATCAGTGAGCAAGGGAGGTACACGGAATAACCCCCCGCCCTCTGTGGTCCTCCATGGTACTCTGTACAGAGGCTTCCATGGCACTTGGAATGCTTCACTGTATCATGTGCTCACTTCTCTGCCTTCCCTCCTTGACGCAGTGCTTCTCGAGGGCAAGGACAGTTGCTAATTCATTTTGATCTCCCCAGCGCCTGGGACACCAGAGTTTGCAACAATGTGTGAGAATGAATAAGAATAATACTGGTAATATTTATTATTATTATAATTACAAAAGGCTTACCATATGCTAGACTTTGTTCTAAGTGCTTTATGTATAACAACTCACAACAGTCCTACAAGGCGGGTATTAGTGTTCTTTCTATTTTTCAGGTAAGGAAACTGAGAACAGAGACTTGAAGTAACTTGACCTAAGTCACACAGCTGGAAAATAACAGGCATGTGGCTCCAGAGTCCCTTCTCTAAACTGTCCCTTTTCTAAACAGAGATCAACAATGATGGAAAGAGGGAGAGGCAGGCAGGACGGGGTACAGCCAGACGGCACAAGCTGTGTCTTTAAGCTCAGATTCACCTTTAAATCTGTTGCTGAGGCAGGCACCAAGGGCCACAAAGGCTGGTGTGGGGAGACCTGTGGGCTAACCCACCACAATCGCTTCCTGTTTGACTTTTCGAGGAACAGACAATCTACAGAGAGGAGGGATGGGAGGTCACCTGGTCTTGCTGCCTTAGCTGCCTTCCCCTGGGAGACAGCCACTAATCCTGTCACCACAGATCTGAGGTCCACTGTGAAGAGTTGTGCTCTGTTGCCAGCTGGAGGACCTGTATTAGACATTCTGTCAAAGGTGTTTGCGAGTTACCAAAAGTTGCATGAACAGTTCCCAAGACCAGCACTGGGGGAAACATAGACACACACACCCCCCCACACACCCAGTGCTTCACACTAGGACCTGCCACGAAGCTAAAGGAGCAAAGCTGGCCCATACTTCAGTTCCTGAGGCTTCTGCTCAAGGTAAAAATACCTTTGGGGTAGAAAGAGCTATGGCCCTCAGTGGCAGCAGACCTTGGTCAGCGCTGTGATGGTGGTGCAGCCACAGTGGAACAAGGTCTGAGACCAACCGTGGCCCTGGGGTCCAGAAAAAATGGTCCGATGGAAAAAAAAAATGGACAAGGATGTAAAAGGCAGCATACAGAGGGCTTCCTTCGTGGCGCAGTGGTTGAGAGTCCGCCTGCCGATGTAGGGGACACGGGCTCGTGCCCCGGTCCGGGAAGATTATACAAAAAAAAAAAAAAAAAAAAAAAACACGGCAGCACACAGATAAAATACAAATGCCCAATAAGCACTGAAAAGCCATCTAAGGGTCAGACAAACCTGGCTTCTCCTTCCTAGCTATGTGACTTTGCCTAAAAAACCTGAGCGTCAGCCTTCTTAGCTATGAGAATGGGAATAATCATGGCTGCTACCTCCTGGGATTGCTATGAAGATGAAATGTGAAACTCAAAGCCTGAAAACAGTCTGGCGTTTCAATAAATATTCCTTCTGTTCCCTGAAACGCAAACTCCAGTTTTTCTCAGGACTTGTACTGGCCCAGGAAAGCAGAGGGTGAATGGTGACAGTAAAGAAATAGGGTTTGGTAAAGAATGGAGTTTGGGTCTCCCTCTGAACAAGATGGCCCAGGAATGAGTAGAAACATCATCGAATTTGGAACAATAGTAATCCTAAGGGCAACTGATGACGTCCGGAAGGACCAAAACTTGCCCTCAAATATCACGCAGTTGCATACAGCTTCCTGGCACTTTCCCTGCAGTTGAGAGGGCCACAGACAAGGTCAGAGGCCACACCTGGATATCGCTGCTTGTCTTCGGGCTGCTGTGTGGGAGCCTAAGAGCTGGCTGTCTGCTTTTTGCAACCTTCACTTAGAGCAGCTTTCGCTAAGCATGTGGTCTCCATCCCCTTTGTGAACGGTTCCTGTACAAGTTCAGAGGCAGCAGATCCCACACAGTTCCTGGGGCCCTCTGCTCAGCAGGCTATAAAACACTATTGCTCTCGGCAAGCCCTGGTCATCAGCAATAATGAGACGGCTTTGAAACTGCCACTCTGAAACCCTAAACCGGGCCCAGACCCGTGTGCTGGGCCAAGCGCTTGGGAAAGGTTGGCCAAGGTTTGCAAACTCTAGACTGGGTTTGGAGGGAGCTTTCTCAGCCTGGGTTTCTTTAGGGCCTGAGCCTGCTTCAGCAGATGCTGGTCTGGGTGGTATTCGAACTGGCTGATTTACTGAGTTTGGGCAGAAAAAAGGCAAAGCCTGGGGCTGTGAGCAGTTTTCACTTTGACGTTTTTTGGGAAAGTGATTGAAGCCTGAGTTTCACCTCCTGGAGGGAAGTCTAGCCCTCTCTCCCCAGCCTCATTCCCATAAGGCTCATCTATTTCTTTCACCCACTGCCCCAACCTTCCAAGACACAGGGAGCGAGTGAACTGAGGTACCTCGGGCAGAGTGGCTTTTCAATTATTTGGACATGGAAAGCTCAGAAGAGAATGGTTTTCATTTCAATAGAGTTTTTCAAGTCAGACTCATGATGGTACAGGTCAGTACTCCAAAAGATAGTTTTAGGATTTTCCATCTAACTTTGAACAAAACTTGATAAATCAGATCTGAGTTGAAAAACTGCCAGTATACCTTGTCACCTGTTAGTCTCTGGGTCCAAGCAGTAGGATGAAGGGCTTAGTATGGTCCCATTAGCAAAGTCCCTAGAAAGGAACCCGTGGTGGCCCCCTTTATGCCACACCCCGTGTGTGTGAGTGGATGTAACTTCACAGACGGAGTGCCAGTCAGGGTCCCAGCAGGAAGCAGGCGGCACATTTAAGTGGAGATTGAAAGGAGGATAGTGACGGGACCATTTTCAGAGGTGTGGGGAGGGGAAACTAAAAGGGGTGCTGAGGGAGCACCCAGGCTAATACCAGCGGAGAACCAGAAGGGCTAAAGGGGTGACGGAGAGAGCCATGACTGCCTGCCTGATGAGCTGTGGCCTCTGGTAGAGGAAGCAGCTGTGGTCAGAAGGGAGCTGGGGCATGACTACTCCCCCTTCCCTTGATCCCCTGCTGGTGCCCCGTCATGGCTGAGCCAATCGGCAGCGAAAGGGCAGGAGCCCATGTGAGTCGTCTGCACCTATGAATACAGTCTGTGAAGTTCCCCTTCCCTGGGCACAAAGGAAGGTGAAGGAGTCCCCAGGCAGTTCTGCCTGACGATCAGCTAGAGAGGTCTGAAAACAAGTGGACTCCCAGGCTGCCTCTAGAAGGTTCCATTTCAGGAGACCCAGGATGAGCACAGAGAAGCTGCATCTTTCCCATGCTCTGGATGGCTCTGCAGCTCAGCCGGGAGGGATAACCCCTTCTTGATTCACAGTGATGTTCTTGTGAGCCAGTGTCATCACCTGGATCCCAGCTGCGGTGCGCACTGAGCCCTGACTTCATGCTCAAAGCTGGCAGTGAAGTTGATTTGTCCACTTACTCCACACGCATTTGCTGAGCACCCACTGTGTGCCAGATGTGCTGCTAGATGCTGGGGCTCTAGTGGGGGATAAACGGATCGCCCCTTCCCTGAACAGGCTTCTCAAAGTCTCTCTCGCAATCAGAGAAATTCTATATCCTTCTACAGCAGGACGGGAACCTTTCTGTGAGATCACCTGGTATTACTAGTGGAGGGCTCTGAGCCTGTTGCTTCATCTCCCTGTGCTTCAATTTCCTCGTTTGGAATACAGACATAATACAGGTGCTTTCTACAAAGGTTATTAAAAGGACTGAGTGAAATACTATGTGTCAACCTTAGTTCAGAGCCTCGTACATCATAAGCATTCAATATGATTGTCACATTATTAATTTTACCATCATTATTTCTTAGTAGGTCTTTGTCAACCATCTCATCCCCTGACTCCAGAACAACAAATAAATGAGAAAATTCCAGCTCCAGAGGCCCACTTTCACTACTTTTGACCACTTCCTTCAGAAGAAATCCTGGCCACATCTATGATGTGATAGAGTTTAACATCTACATGGCTGCCCTGTTCCTATGTTTACTCCATACGTTTGTATATAATTTTCAAGACAGGAAGGAGGTTTGTAGGAATGTGGGGAATTTGGAAACGGTTTGAGGGTAGTGATTTTTAGGAGCTGGAAAACAGGACTAATGGGGAAAGACGAAAGGAAGTACAATTATTAATTTGGAGAAGAGATGGCAGAGGGGATAGGGAAGCCATCCTCTGAGACAAAAGATTATTAAAGAGAGAATAGCAAACGATGCTTCTTTAGACAAGACAGAACAAGTGGAAAGCAGAGAGTGTGGCAAGAGGGATTTCAGTTCTGCCTCAGGATCATTTCCTGGCAGAGATGGTTATGAGCTCCAGAATGGGCTGTGAACCCCTTCACTGGTTCAGTAATACAAAGGATTTGCACGGTGATCTCTGCAGTCAACCCCCGATGGGATCACATTTAAATAGACAAAGAGGCGGAAAGGCAGGACTGGGGCCCACCCCAGCTCAGACACTAAAAACCAGTGTGGTGACCCCCGGCCTCTGAGGCTTCCAGTCTTCTCGTCTGCAAGGGAAGGTTTGGGACTGTGCCTGATACCCCAGATCTTCTGTGCAAGCCCCGAGGCCCACCTGATGTTTCCAATCACTGCGGACTCCCCATGTGGTGAACACCTTGCTGGCTGGCACACCTTCTGAAATGCTGAATTCCACTTTGAAGATGAAGAGTCTTTCTTGACTGGTCAGTTGAAAATTCATCATACCCGCATATGGAAATTGTGTGTGGCTCTAGACGTTTTTTTGGCTCGAAAATGATTTCACTTTGCAGTATTTCACAGCGTTTTCTACCTCCAGATCAGTAAGAAAGGACAACACACTGCCTCGGGTGGGAGGGCCCACCAGGTATCATCAGCGAGGGCCTCCTGTGGGCCAGGTGTTTTGTCAGGTTGCAGGATGAGTCTCTCCTTTGCCCTTTTCCTCTTCCGTGGTCTGTACACACAAGGCTGGCGTAAGGTAAGGAGACAGACACTCTTTTAGCAAAGTAGTGGTATAGAAGATGCGCTGTGAATCTGGGCTCGGTGAAAGTCCTGCCTGTCTCACAGGTTCTGCACTGAGAGCCCTGCCTGACCTCCCCATCCTGGCTGACCCAGGGTTGTACTTGCCCAAATCACCCAGGAAGAAACTTGACCTAGCTGAAGGAGTAACAGGGAAGAAAAGAAGGAAGTTCTGGGGAAGGGATGAAAAAGGGAATAAATGCCCAGAAGGCTGAGAGAGAGACAAGGAAGAGGGTGGGAGGTCCAAATGAAGGAGGCTCCCCTTCTACCATTAAGGAATACAGCTTTGTGGGCTCCCTAAGGATTGAGAACTGAGAACCCCAAACCAAAAGAAACTGGAGAAGGTGAAACTAGCAGTTTGTACTAAGAAATGCTCCTGAATACTTAAACTCCCTTTGTGGTGCCTATAGCACTCGCAATGTCCAATTTGAACCGACAATTAAATGTTTTTTTAAAGCATTCTTCTAGAGCAGGAGTTGGCAATCTTTTCCATAAAGAGCCAGATAGTCAATATCTCAGGCTTTGAGGGCATGTTGCAGCTACTTGACACACAGACCACACATAAACAAATGGGCGTGGCTCTGTTCCAATAAAACTTAATTGACAAAACAGGCAGCTGGCTAGAGTGGGCCCGAAGGCCATAGACTGCCAGCCGGGTCCTAGTCGAGGGCTCCTCCAATCTTGAAGTGATACAAATAGATCACTCAGGGAATCGCGTTAAAATGTAGATCCTGATTCAAGAGTCCTGTGCTGGGGCCTAAGGTTCTGCAGCTTGAACATTCTCCCAGGTGCTGCTGACCAGCGGATCACACTTCAGGAGCAGAAGCCCAGAAGTCTTAAACTGTGGCGGCAACAGGAACCAGCCGTGAGTATGATTTGCTTGAGGGAGGTGCCTGTGCACGCGGCCGAGGGCTAGGGACCGTGGGACCTGCAACGAGCTTGCCTGTCAGCAGGCAGCATCCCGCCACAGGTCCTGCTGAGTTATCGCTCTCTGGGGATACCATCCGTGTGCCCAGACATTTCGATGTCTCAAGAGGATGTGGAAGTATGGTTTTTATAAGAAAACTCTTGATTTTGAAAGGTTTTGAAGCTCCCGATTGTTATGGTTTTTAAAGGCTTTGGCTCAAAAGGTTTTAAAACCCTGTGTGAGCCAAATAAAACCCCTATGTGGAATGGCCCTGGCCCACAGGCTGCCAGTCTGTAATCTTGGTTCTAGCTACCATGAATGCACTGGGCCTCCTTTCCACGACAGGAGTGTGGGACTGGGCTTATGCACACAGCATCTCTCGAGCTCAGAACCTGGAAAAGAAGGTATGCCCTTGATTTTACGTAAGAGGCTGATGCGTCTTGAAGAAGTCAGGCAACGAGGGCTGCAGTCATGCTTACGGCGGTGTGAGTTTTGAAATCACCCTCTTCAGGCAGATGAATTACCAAAACTCAGCCCCTCTGGACAGACTAATTACACAAAGCCCTTTTTCTGCAGGGCAGAAACTCCACACCTGTAGGGGGTGACTGGCCAAGCAACTTTCCCAAAGCCCCTGGGTTTTGAATCCAGGTATGAAGCTGGTATTTGAATCCAGGCCTTGCAGACCCCAAATTCCATGCTCCTTCCACCACCACACACTGACTCTAGTTTTGATGGATATTTGCGAGTGAAAAAGGTCAGCCTATCATCTCCATCTCCCCGTAAGCCACGTTTGTAAGACACAGGCACAGCCTATGTGATATTTTTATCTGAAATATTTACAGGTAGAAAGGATTAAAGCAAGTGATGGACTATTGAAGGTTAATGCCATCTTTTAATATGGAAAAACTACTCTCTCCACAAGACATATACTTGTGGGATAATCTTGAGATATGTGTGTGCGTGCTCAAAATGTCAGCCAGAGTTTCATTAATTTCAGCCTCCCCCTAGAACACTACGTTATGGTTCTGAGGCTGTGTGTTAGGACGCTGACACGGGTGGGACCCAGGGCGCCCAGCCCTCGGGGGTAAATTTATGGTACGATGTGTGAGGAATCCATCATGCAATTTGGCCCATGCCTCCGGCTTCTTAATCAGAGATGGGAGATGCAAGACAAACATTGCCTCCATCGCTTTGGGTGCTGTGTCTCAGCTTCAAGCTTTGATCCATCAGGACAAACATGTCTACCAGGCGGGCTAATAAGATTGCTTAACACCCAGCCTCTCAGAACACAGAGAAGTGCTTTGCCCTCAGCTTCTCCTGGGCTGCTATTTAACAATTCTCTAGGCTAAAGGATCATGCCGTAGAGTTTTTAGGCAAGCAAAGGGCCTTGTGAAGGTGTCGAAGACATGGCCTCATTTGTTCTGGCCTAGTTGTGAAAGATCATGCTCACAACTGAACCAGAGCCAGTTTCTAAGGATGACGGGCCCAGCAATTCCGTCATGGGTGTCTGCTGTATGAGCCCATTTTAAGGGCTCATTCTCCTCCCAGCGTAGCACAGAGATTACGAGGCAGCCTCTAGAGGCAGCTGGCCTTGGATTCCACTCCCAGCTGCTCCAATTTCAAGCTGAGTAACTTGGGGAATTACATAAGCGTTACTTTCTTCACCCGTAATGTGGGGCCAGTATTACTTCCCACTTTGCAGCACTGTCGGGAGGTCAGAGATACTGTGTTGACACTACCCAGCTTCGTAACTGGCATTCCGTAGACCGCTGCTGGGTTGTAGCCTGTGTTTGCAGGTTTCCCTTCCTGTGATTTTGCCCCTGTGCGATGTTCTGGATAAAGCATCAGTTTTGGGGCAGCTGGACCCAAAGGTTTGAGTTTCTTCTCTGCTCCTTACCAGCTGTGTAATTTTGGTTTAAGTCTTTAATCTTACAAAAGAGTTTTTTCATCAGTAACATGGACATAATAATAGTACTTGCCTTGGAGAGCTGTGGTTGAGACTGAAACGGGCAGTTGTACATAAAATGCTTCTATTACAGTGCCTGGCATATACTGAGCACTCTATACATGTTTGTTATAAATATTAAGTAGGATAAACACTTTGGAATCTGCAAAAGCTTTGTCTACACGTGGAAGAGGATATTGCTACCCCTCCTCCAAAATATAGCAAGGAAATCCAGAAAGTCCAATCAACTTAGGGAACTTTTATTTTTCAACTCTGAGATTATGCCAAATGCAGACTTGTTTTCACTTATTGGGAAAATAACTTTCAAGGTTGTGAAAAAAACATAACTACAGCCCTGTTCTTTCTGAAATAAATACATGGGCCCAATATTGGGGAAATGCATAAACCCCAATCAGAGTACTGTTTTCTGAGAAACTGTAATGTGTGGAACACAGACCCGGATCCAGGGTGAGTGGATGCTGAGGCCAATTACCCTGCAAGGCTACTTTCATAGTCCTGTGTCTGAAGCAGGAAAAGCCTCAAGCTCATTGAAGATGAATGAATAACCAGAGTCTCAGGGCTCAGAAGTGACTGAGTCTGAACTTGAGCCATCTCACTCCAAAGCTCCATGTTCATCACTGCCATCAGGGCTGCCCCTGGGTAGCCCCTGCATACATGTTATCTCTTTTGAGCTTCTCAGCAGGTGTTCATGTCTGTTTCCTGGAGGGGGAAACTGAGGCTCAGAGAGGTTGTGGAACGCAGCTAGGGGCAGAGCTGAGACCCACACCTCTTAACCACACCTGTCTTGCTCTAAGCTCAGAACCTGCATGGCTTCCCTGGCTGGCAGAACCTGCCCACGGGCATGCCTAGGGTGATGGAGGAGAGCTAAGTCTATCCAAGAGTCCCTTAAGAAGTTACATTTTCCCATTATTGCTGTCTGCTGGCAATCCTTGTCACCCTGAGATCCAGAGACTGACAAGTGGGCTGCGTTGTTGCCCTAAGTAAACCACGGAGAGCAGATTTCCCTGATGCCGAGACAGTTAGCTGGGTCTGTGAGAACATATTTCTCACTATAAAGCAAACAAGCCGACTGGCAGAGCACTGTAGGGAAAATGACATCACTGCAGAATTTTAGGGCTAATCATTTAGCTGGATTAGCCCCAAAGTGCTGTGTCTAAAATCAGCATCCCTGCCTCTTTATGTACTCCAGATGAAACACATTAGCAGAAATATGGCAAGGGACATTCACAATACTCGGTTCTACACTCTCAGCAGTTTTTGCAAATCTGCAATTAGTCTAAAGGGCCTGGGTAAATTAGGCCTCTTGATAAATGAAGCACCTAGACAGGCCTCAGATTTATTGGATCCCGCTGTCCCGCTGTCCAGAGCCCTTGTCAGCTCCTTGCCGAGCGGGGACTGTGCAGGGGGAAAGGAAGGAAAGGGAGCCAATTCAGACCTAGAATTGCCCCCAAATCTTGGAATAAACTGGGCTTGAGGCTGCCACTTCTTTGGCCTTAAAATTTTCTGCTAGGAACGTACGCAGTAGGTGAAGTAGGAAGCCTTTGCCAGGAAGTTCAGGAGGCAGGGGCAGAAGACAGGAGACAGGACAGGTCGGTGCGGGGGCAGTGTCTGTGGGTGATGTGGTTTTGCTACAGCCAGGAGGGAAGGGGTCACAAGAGGCCTGTGAGTTTCACCAGCTCCTTGTCCCACTCTGGGCTACCCAGCGTCCTCCTGATTCTGGGACTTGGTGGCCATGGGTACTGATGGGCACCACCAGGGCTCACTCTCTCTCTGGGCTCTGGTTCTTAACCCATTACTTCCCCAAGTGCAGTTTTCCACATGCTTCTCACGACAGACTACACGGGTGTTTTAACTACACAGATTCCAGAAAAGAACCCCCAACCCCAAAGGGGGAGTGTTGGTAATGCCTTAAACCAAACATCCAGGGACCAAAAGGCTGTCAGTGGCTGTGGTGCAGATAAAGGGGACACATAGGGAGGGGACAGCACGCGCTTATTATCCTGATTTATGTCTCCAAATTGTAGGAAGCGATTCCCAGCCATATTAGGATGACCCCTGCTAACTTTGCTGCTGCTGCCATTGTAGCTGTGGGTGCTGAGGTTGGCTGAACCGGGCCGGCAGAGGGGCCCAGCAGATGTGCAGATGTTTTGGGGGGTGGCAACAGTAATATTTTGCTAAGTTTCTCTGATTTATTTTTACACTTTCTTTCCTGATTACTAGAGTAATGCATGTTTTGGGGTGGAGGGAGATAGTCTGAATTTTTTAATTTAAAAAGTAGTAAAGTAGGGGCTTCCCTGGTGGCACAGTGGTTAAGAAACCACCTGCCAGTGCAGGGGACACGGGTTTGAGCCCTGGTCCGGGAAGATCCCACATGCGGGGGAGCAACTAAACCCGTGTGCCACAACTACTGAGCCTGCGCTCTAGAGCCCACGAGCCACAACTACTGCACCCACGTGCCACAACTACTGAGGCCGCACGCCTAGAGCCTGTGCTCCACAACAAGAGAAGCCACTGCAATGAGAAACCCGCGCACCGCAACGAAGAGTAGCCCCTGCTCGCCGCAACTAGAGAAAGTCCGTGTGCAGCAACAAAGACCCAATGCAGCCAAAAAGAATAAATTAAAAAAAAAAAAAGTAGTGAAGTAATAAAGGCTCATGTAGATCATTTAAAGCTGAGGGGTGTGTGTGTGTATCTGTCTGTCTGTCGGTCTGTCTCCCCCTATCTCTTTGTTACAATGTCAGGATCTCTCTCTCTCTGTCTGTCCCCCTCCTCTCAGCAACCCTCCAGGCATGCTGTGGCCCTCTGGCCCCCTAACAATGTCCACCCAACTGAATGCTTTGTCACTCAACTCCTAGCAGCCCAGCCAGCCAGGCTGACAGCCTAGAGGAGTCAGGAGCACCCCAGAGGGTGAGCTTTCCCAAACCCCGTTCTCCCAGAGGCAGCAGCGAGTGGTACCTAACCGACACGCCGCCTGCAGCCTGCTGTGATTCAGTCTCTGGTCTGCAGATATGCTGGGTGATGCTCCTGTCAGCCCACATTGATTTTCCTGTAGATTTCATTACCTCCAATCACAAAGGAAACTGTGCTCCTCTCCTGGAGTGTCAGGGCAAAATGAATAGCAAACATTTTCCTGCAGGCACCTTAGCTCTCCCGTCAAAGGCAGGCCACTGTCCATGCCCCACCCCTTCCCCAAACCTCTCCTCTCCTACTCAGTGAAAAAGTATCCGGGCTGAGGTGGGGCATCGAATCCAACTTGGAGTGTTCAGGATGCCCAATTATGCTGCAGTCAGATCCTTCTGGGACTTAAGACCTTCTAAATTATGGAATTAAGAGGGTTTAGAGGGGGGAAAGAAAGAGCTGGTGACACCAGATGTGTTCAGAATTTAGAATGGGCTTTCTCATATATTAAAAAAGACCATTTGAATATCATCAAAGAGATTGAGCAATTTTTATTCCTTTTAAAAGTTGCTGTAAGTACTGATGGGGGTCTCTGCTCTCTGGCGCACACACGCGCATGTGTATGTGGCTGCATGCGTGTGCACGTGTGTCACAAGGGCTTCTTTTACTATGTGTTTGGTTGGTGCCAGGTCCACCTTCCGAAACCCTGGTGTGTGGGGAAAGCTGCGCTCATGTGGGCAGCTTTGGCACAGAGTCCTGGCACTGTGGATGAAGAGAGGCGTCAGCACTTTTCAAACAACAAACTAGCAGCAGAAGGTAGGCGCCAATCTCCGAAGTGGGCTTTGTGGGAGAGGTGAGGTCTGTTCTTTCTAACAACCAGCCGGTAAAGACTGGACCAGGGAAAGGCACCAGACACTTGAAAAGTAAGATGGCCTCTTCTCACTAGGGGCACTGGAGTGGCCACATAAGCATGCATCTCCACCCATCTGAGCATGGGTTTCTGTGTGTCCATGTGAGCGCACTGCAATAAGAGCAACAGTTTTATCTGATAACTTTAGCCAGTATTTATTAAGCAAGTACCATATGCCAGACACGGGGTGAGTTCTCTATCACCTACCTATTCTCCCATTTATCTTGTAACTTTAATCCTCACTATACGGAGAGCAGTATCATCCCTGTTTTACTGATCAGAAACAGAGACTTAGAGAGTGTATGTGACTCTCCAAAGTGTTATGGGTTGAATTGTGTCCCTCCCCAAAATGCTGAAGTCCTAACCCCCAGGACATGCGAATGTGACCTTATATGGAAATAGGGTCTTTGCAGATGCTCAAGTTAAGATGAAGTCAGTAGGACTGGTATCGTTATAAAAAGGGGAATTTGGAGTGGAGAGAAGACTATACGAAGACACAGGGAGAAGACAGCCACGATTGCCAATAAACCACCAGAAGCTAGGAGAGAGGCCTGGACAGATTCTTCCCTCACAGTTCTGGGAAGAACTAACCCTACTGACCCTTGGTCTCAGAATTTTAGCTTCCAGAACTGTGAGACAATAAATTTATGTTGTTCATGCCATCCAGCTGTGGTACTTTGTTATGGCAGCCCCGAGAAATGCATATAGAAGGTCCACAGCCAGTTACTGGTATAGGCAGGTGTGTATCAGGCCATGCCTGTCCCGGCTGTTACACAGCCTAGGCTGCACACTGCCTTTTCCCAGGAGGAAGTACACTGTGCCTACACTTGCTCAAGTGGGCCTCGAATCTTCTGTAGTTGATACACTGCGGTGGTTGAGGGCAGAGGCTGAAGGGAGAATTTATTATGCATCTAGTGTCTTTTATATACTTTAGCTTAAGAAATCTAAAAACTTGCTAGTTTGATAATTTATATAAGGGATGTTGAAATGCTTATATCCTTTGATCTACTTCTAGAAATCTATTCAAATAAAATAGTAGCAAATACAGAGACATATTTATGTAGGACTATTGATCACAGTACTATTTATGTAACAGGTAGCAATGCCCTAAATCTCAAAAAAGTATGAAATGCCATATTTATTTTTCAAAGTAAAATTAAATCTGGTTGAAGCCAATACTAGCCAAGGGTGATGAGCAGAGCTCTCAGTTCCTCCATCTCAAGCTGGGTTTGAGGACCCTGGCAGAGCCTCTTCAGTCCCACAGATGGTCATGCAGCAGGCCCCCCTCTGAGGTCACCCAGAGCACCGGGCTCAGATGGGACCACAGCTCCATGATGGGTCCGACCCTTATTTCTCTTCCCAGTCTTGGGGACCCACCAACTAGGGAGAAGCCAGTCTTTTTTCAACCTCTGCAGTTCCCAGCCTTCAGCCCTACCCTTGGACAGGGCCTCCACCTTTGAAACACAAAGGGTCACAATCTCCTTCAAAGTCTTTGCCTTCCATCTGGGAGCAAAGAGAACCCATTAGACATACCTTGTTTCCGTCTGTATCTCCGTCTCTTTCTCTTTCTTTCTCTCTCTTGGGCGGGTATAGGCTCAGCAGATGTTTCACTTTTCTTTCATGTGACAAGAAAAAAAAAAAAAAAGAACAGACACAAAACAAGAAGACAGCACTTAATTTTTAAATAACAAATCTCTATCGTAACGGTAATACCTAAATGCCCAATAATACAGGCTGGTTAACATCAATTACGATCCACACACACATTAGATGAAGACATGAAAATTTTAGTTAACAATAATAGGAGAAAAGATTTAAGTTGTAATGTGAATGAAAAAGCAGAATATTTGGTTATTTTTCTATTGCTACACAGCAAATTACTACAAATGTAGCCATTTAAAGCCACACCCATTTATCATTTTGTGGTTCTGTAGGTTCAGGGTCTCATGATCAAAATGAATGTGTTGGCCAGGCTAAGTTCTCATCTGGAGCTGGGGTCTTCTTTCAGTCTCATTCAACCTGTTTGCAGACTCCAGTTCCTTGTGGTTGTAGGACCAAGGTCCCTGTCTCCTTATTGGATGTCAGTGGGGACTGCTCTTAACTTCTGGAACCTTCCAGAATTCCTGACCCTGTGGTCCTGTCTTCAAAGCCACCAAGAGAGAATCTCCCTCCCTTCAAATCCCTCTCATGCTTCATATCTCTGTGTCGAAAAAAAGCCCAGTCTCTTTTAAAGTTTACCTGACTGGGTCAGACTCACCTGGGATAATCTCCTTTTCTTAAAGTCCACTGTAACATAACCTAGCCATGGGAGTAATACTCGTCATTTTCAAAGCTTCCCTCCTCCCCATACTCAAGACGGAAGAGATTAATCAAGGGTGTAGGGCACTGGGGAGTCATCTTACAATTCTGTCTAACACAGATATCAACAGTATACACAGTAAGATCTCAGCCATGCAACATTTACATGCTCAGAAAAACACTAGTGTGATATAAACCTCAATGTTAATAAGATCTTTCTGTGAGGTAGGATTATGGATGCCTCTATTTTCTTCTTTATACTTTTCTGTATTTTCCAAGCATTTTGTAATGAGCACATATTAGTTTTATAATCAGAGAAAAAACTCACATTTTTAAGATAAACAATCTAGCCTCAAACTAGGATAGTAATGCATGACTATGTGTGGCATTGTGTGTGTGTAGCTGAGTGGTTTTCTCATTTGTTTGTTCTTTCATTCGTTCACCGGCCAATGGATGAACGCGCAGGCAGACTGCCTCTTCCTATAGGACTGTGTGGGGACGGGGACCCTGTGTCCAGAATCTCCCTGGAATAGTTTCATACTTTTCAGCAAAAAGATCCCAAAAGGCAAGTGGCATTCATCTTCGTAATTATCTTGGGAAAAAATATGGAAGGCAAGTTACTCGAATTGTTGAGAAATACTTTGCAATTTCTATTTCCCCACCACTACCCCAACAGCTTGATAATGTTGAGGTTTTGAAATTTCCCATTGTCTCTGTTAGCAGAAAATACCAGCTTCTCATAAATAACCAAAATGAAGCAACAGAACTCTTGGCTCAAAATCACTTTTCAGCCTGACATGTCAGAAGGAGCCTGATGCCAAAATTCTCTCTCAAAACAGAAGTGTGGCCCTGGGAGACCCAGTAACACAAATGAACCAGAAACCCTTATGGTGGGAACCCCCTCCACTAACATTAGGAAGAGGAATTACCCAAGGAGGCTAATCTCAGCATGTGGCAATGTCAACAGGGGCACACTGACTGGCTATCGTGGGGCACTGTGTGCCGGGAACAAGTCCAGGGCTCAGTTCAGAGATGAAAAATGTGAAATCAATGGGGCTGTATAGAAAAACCAGGCAAGGCTACCTGGACCAAAGGTGACGGTGGCCTGACTTGCCTTTGAGGCTCTCTCACCTCCTTCCCCTCTGCCATGTCCCTCCCCAGCATCCTACCCACTCAGCATCAGCGAAGATCATTCGGGTGTTGGTTTTGATGTGGATACTCTCAGGGGTGTTTGCATTGTAATCAGGGGGTATAAAAGGTACAAAAGCCCCGAGGACAGTAAAGAAGGGTTTGTTAGCTGTGGAAGGACAAATAAGGAGGTTACTTTTGCTCAAGGGCTCCACCTCATTGGGTGGTCACCTCCAAAGCCAACTTTAAACACTCTGCATGATTACTGCATGTTTTTTTTTTCTTGCGGTACGCGGGCCTCTCACTGTTGTGGCCTCTCCCGCTGCGGAGCACAGGCTCCGGACGCGCAGGCTCAGCGGCCATGGCTCACGGGCCCAGCCGCTCCGCGGCATGTGGGATCTTCCCGGACCGGGGCACGAACCCGCGTCCCCTGCATCGGCAGGCGGACTCTCAACCACTGCGCCACCAGGGAAGCCCTACTGCGTGTTTTTGTACAGTGTTGACCTGGCTCAGGAACAGGCCCCAAGAACTCTAGTCTGCCGGCCTTAAATGGGCGTGTGCATGGCCAGAGGAAGTTCTCTGAAGCACTCCTGAAGAAGGAGAAAGAACCTCTTCTCCCTGAGGTTCGGTATGGTCAGGCAAAGCTGAAATCCTGTCAATTTTAAGTTTTAAAAATTCATCAGTTTTTTATACATACAAACTTACAAATTATTAAGCATAAGAAATAAATGGCTAATCATGAAACTGCTACGCAACTAAAGATAACGTTATCGCCCCCCACCCCACCTCCACGCTCTTCTTTCTGCTGGCTCCTTCCCTTCCCACCCACCCCTACACTTAGCAAGTAACCACTACCACTATCTAAACGTTGCTTTTATTATTTTTTTTAAAAAACATTCCTTATTCCTACTTTTTTCATTAGAGTTTGACCATGCATCTACTAACCACATGCTATTTAGTTTTGCTTGTTTTCAGAACTCTATATAAGTGCTATCACAATTATATTGTTTTGTAACTACCTGCTTTTATTCAACATTATGTGTTTGTGATTCAGCCATTTTTAGGCCTATAGCTTTGGTTCATTCATACTCATTCCATTATATGAACATACCTGAATCTAATCATCTATTCTCTTATTGATGGAGCAGCTTTACTTTTTAAATTGGTTTTAAACATGCTTTCACCATAGGATTTAGGGTGGTGTTTATTCAAATAGGGATAAAGACAAGGTGTGTTTAACAGATAGGACTGGGTGATGTGGTAGAAGAAAGAAACATTGCCAGGGTAAACCAGGTACTGGTTCCAATTCTCCCAAAAGTTTCTTTGTGCATATTATTTCACCAACCTCAGAAACACTGTTTCTACAAAATAAAGGAGTTGTAAAAACTTCAGGTTTCCCTCCAAAGCTACCCTTTAATTCATTGAGGTATTCACTCACTTAACACATAGCACCTGTCACTTGCCCCCCACTGCTGGAGACGAAATGGGAAATGAAACAGATATGGTCTTTGCCATCACAGAACTTAGACTCAGGAGATAACACAGAAAACAAGAATAACCCAAATTAAGTTGTTTTTAAAATTATACACCATGGAAAGTACTATACTGGGAACATACGGGGTGATGATACAGAGTTCCAGATGCATCTACTTTAGATAGAATGGTTGGGAAAGGCCTCCCGGAGAATGATACTTAAGCTTCAGAGGAACTAGCCATCCACAGTCAGGAGGAAGAAAATTCCAGACTAAGGGAAGTACATGTGCAAAAACCCCAAGGAGAGCAAGAACTTCATGTGTTTCAGAACCTGCAGGATCTGTGTGAGAGGAAGCATGGCTCCCGGACCAGACACATCTGGGAGGGGTTCTGTGGGCCGTGATAAGGGTTTTGGATTTTATCCTATTTGCAAAGCAAAAGTGTGAAAGAGTTTTTAAACAGCTTGACCATATCTGTGTTTTTTAAAAGATTACTGTGGCTGGTTTTAAGAAAATGGGTGGGACGAGGCTGGAGTGGAAAAAGGGCCCTAGTGGGAGGCGACAGGGGCTCAGACCACAGCTTTGGCCATGGAGATGCGGGAGAGGGGAACAGACTGTCTTCCATAATGGTTTGGAACCAAGAAGGGGGCACTGTTATAATTGGCGTTTAATGAGAAACACAGTCAGCATTGCGGATCAAAGGGGAAATAATCAGACCCCAGTTCACTCCACTAGGGATGAGAAAGTTCAGAAAAGAGTGGGCTGGGCAGATAAGAAAGCTGTATTCCTTTAGTAACTGTACAGTATGGATCCTCTTTGTATCTCCTTCCCTTTCCCCCCTCCTCCCTCCTCCCCTCCTTGCGTGTCTGGAGCCTGTGCTCCGCAACAGGAGAGGCCACGACAGTGAGTGGCCCGCGCACCTCAATGAGGAGTGGCCCCCGCTCGCCGCAACTAGAGAAAGCCCTCACGCAGAAACAAAGACCCAACACAGCTGAAAATAAAAATAAATAAATTAAAAAAAAAAAAATCTGTTTGAAGAGTGGAGCAGACAAGAACCACCCTCCCCCGGTTTCCAGGGGAGAGAGGACACCCCTGCCCCCAGCCCTCCGCCCCATCCACTCCTTCCAATCCCTCCTCGCTACAAGTGCCTAAACACTGTGATGTCACACTGCAACCCTGGCTTAGGCTTTCTATCTCCCTCACAATAGACTGATCCTTTCAAGTACCTGAAAGGAGTCCGGCCCTGTCGGGAGCAGAGTTCGCCGTCGCTAGAGGACACGGGAAAAGGTGTAGGATTCATGAGTACTGACTGGCTGAAGTGAGAAGTATTCTGGACGCTGATTGGCTGTGCCAATCCATTCACGGGAAGGCGCTTGTGGCGCCAGCAAAAAGTAGATCTAAGAGAAGACAGGTAATGGCGTAGGATTCGTGAGCACTGATTGGCTGAAGCGAGAAGCTTTCTGGACGCTGATTGGGTCCGTCATTCCCCGGAAGGCGTTTGTGGCGCCCCGGCAAGGCAGATCTAGTGCCGTGGCCCCAACAGGGTCCTGAGGGGACGGGTAAACCCACCAGGCCCGAGACTTCTGGCGCCCTTTCGTGAAGGAGTCGTGATTTATTTTTAAAAAGTAAAAATAAAAATAAAGTACCGTAAAACATGACCAAATGGGGACTATCGGGGGCTGTTTAGGGTGCTTTAAAATTCTTTAATTTGCTGTACCACAATAACTTGCACTTGAATACAAGCAATGTCGCGTCTTAATAGCCAGACAATAAAGAGTTATTTATAGGAGGCGGTGTGCAGGCCTGAGCCTTCCAGGTGTGCCCCAGATTGAAGCAAGCACTCGAAGAGATCTGCGGGACGGTGCTGCCTGATGCAGCCCAAACAAGCCCTTCGACTCTGCTGCCATTTTGCGGCTCCAGGGCTGCACCGGCCCCGGGCTCCCTGCTCTGCACAGCACGCCCGGCGCGCTGATTTATTTCAGTATTACGTTTAATTGTTTCCTTCTTGTTGAAGCCTTAACATGCGATGCTTGTAAATCTGACCCGAATCCTCCATATGGCGCTCTGGTTTTCCATTTTCAAATGCATTCGCCCTGGAATAATGACTGTGGTATAACTCAATTTGAGTTCTGCTGCTGGGGACTTCATTACATAATGCTTTCTAATTGACCCTCATAGTTTAATAAGACAGAACATTTCACCAGAACATTGACAAAAGTTATTAATTTTCACTTCAGTAGAGACCCATGTCCCAATTAAATCCCCCGAGAATGCCTGGCTGACTGACTGACCTCATTATGGCTAATGCTTATTAGTCCTGCAGAGAGGATAGCATCACACACTGCTAAAATGCCTAAATGAGCACATACAACCATCCAACGTGATTACAATTTACATACATGACTAATTTTACTCCCCTAATCCTTGTCTGGTGCAATGAATGTGGTGTGCTGCTGTCATACCACGAGATCAGCCATCGAGGATTTGGAAGGTGTCGTAAAAATGCCTTGCCAGTGTGCTAAGCTACACCCAGTTAAATTATATCTGCCTTTCTAGGAAACTATTTCAAGCACGTGGGCGTCTTGAAATGGGGAGACTAACTTGCGCCCATTCCTTCTTTAATATGGAACATCTAGTACCCATTTGGGTTTCTTAGCCAACTTTAAAAAAAAAAAAGAAAGAAAGAAAGAAGAAAACTATCACCAGCAGCGGCAGCAAACAATTATTCCAGCCTTCCTGCTTGGCTACCTCATACTCCCTGAAGTGGATTTTTCTTCCCTGAGTCTCGCTGTATTTGCACATTTTCTCTGAGCTTTCATTTGGAAGGAGACGGTAGGCAGGAGCTTGTAGAGTCACCACGCCTGCCTGTTTCGTCAGCTTCGATGTGAGGGCATCACAGCTGCCACCTTGCCTACCAGTGATGGGACCACCTATTCAAACTAGTTCCCCTCTTGTGGGAGAATCAGCTGGAAGGTAGTTGGATGAAAAATGCGTATTTGCCCAGGCTGGTAAAATGGAAGGCTCAGAGTGGCAAGAAAATGAAAGTAAACCTTACTGTGTCTGAGGCTTCAGATTGTTTTTTGACCTTTCTTTTTCCTGGTCTATACAACAGTGTTTATCTTTCAGGCAGTCTGACCGTGGCTCAGCGTCTGCTTTTCCCGTGCATTGTACTCATTCCCCCTGGGCTGTGTGATTTGACACATGACAACAATCTAACAATGGAGATCAAACTTCTCCTCAGACTCTTGCAATGTGACAAGTAATGTGTATTGACACAGCAAAGTGCACTCTGGAAATATGAGTGGTTGGGCAGGCACCCGACCTTCCCGCTCAGCTAGAGATAGCTTAAATCATAGGCTTCAGTTGCCCACAAAGATAAAGCCAAAATTTAAATAATGATAACCAGCTGGAAGCTGCAATTCATTGAAATCTTTTCTCCCTTTTTTTTCTTTTGGTATTACCATATTGAAAGCAGGGATTTGGTGGGAAAAGCAATAGTAATAATAGCAAGAGCAAAAGACAAAGGCGAAAGAAATTAAACTAAACCTCCCCAGGGAATATTTGAAAGTTCTACACATTCTGCTCAGTCCCCATTCTGTAAGTGTTTACTAAGTACCTCCATTGTATTAGACACTGTGGACAAGACACACACACACACACACACACACACACACACACACACACACACACCGGAAGTTCATGGTCTGTAGGCAATACTTTCAAAACTGAAATGCAGGTATACAGGATGATCAATTCTACTGATGACAAAGGCTTATGGGATCCCAAAGAAGGGGCATTTAACCCACCTTTGGTGGTGGGGATGGGAGTTAGCTGGTCCAAGAAGGGCTTCCTAGAGAGGGAGTCATTTAAACTGAGCCCCAAATGATAAGTAGAACATACCTAGGTATATCAGGGAGGAGGGACTGGGCTCCAGGTAGAGAAAAATCAGTTCTTTTTCTCCTTCATTCTTTAACAAGTGGGCATTTAGTCCCACTATGTGCTGCCTGCTGTTCAGGTTCTGTGCCTGCATCTGATGCTGAAGAGTGCCTCCTGGTGGTGACCCGTGGTGTGGCGGCCTCTTCAAGGAGGTGAGGATTCACCAGGGAATCATGGAATGAAAGGGACTCAGTTCTGTGCATTGGGGGAAAAGAGCAGATGCTATTTTAGCCAAGGTTCTGTCTTCATTTCCAGACCAAGGCACATGACTGTCACAGAATCTAAGAAAGGCATATCTATCAGCACGAGAGGTGGGGTTCAGAGGGAGGCCAGGGATTTCATTTTGAAATTCTTGAGGATGAGCTGAGCCTGGGTGTTTTTTTTTTTTTTTTTCTTTTTGCCTAAAAGCAGAGGTCAGAAAAGTGATAAGGCACATGACTGTCACAGAATCTAAGAAAGGCATATCTATCAGCACGAGAGGTGGGGTTCAGAGGGAGGCCAGGGATTTCATTTTGAAATTCTTGAGGATGAGCTGAACCTGGGTGTTTTTTTTTTTTTTTTCTTTTTGCCTAAAAGCAGAGGTCAGAAAAGTGAAACTCTGAGGGGCAAAGGGGTCACAACCCTAGTGTATTTAAACCACGTGATCCCCCAGGCAATCTCACACCTACTGGTACTGAGGTTAGAGCAGCATCAGGTGTACTGGCAGAAACACTTCTTGAAAAACACTCTGTACATGAGAACCAGGAGTAAAGCAAGTACCCCACCCAAGGGTGTGAAACTTTTCCATTGCCCCTCTTGCCCCAGGCTGACAGGGGGTGAAACAGCAGCTTGGATACATAGCTGGTAGTTGGTAGGGAAAGCTGGTGGATGTGCTAGGGGCACTGCAATCCATAAAGGAAAAACGGTCAAAACAGAGCAAGAGGGTTTCGTTGTTGTTGTTGTTGCTTTTCCTGAGTAAATGAGCACTGATGTTCTCTCCCATGTAAGAAAGCTGCTGCTGACCTGGAGACAATTTTTCTACCATGGACAAGGCAGTGAGGGCTTCTGGCTGATTGAAGGAAGTAGCTACGATTCACCATCTCTCAGAAGCGAGAGCATAAAGGAGGAGATGCAGCCAAAACAAACAGATGGCTGGATCAGGCGGGGCATGCTGTTATGAGCAGACACACAGGTAGCCCAGGCCCTAGGCAACCACACAAAACCATTCAGAGGAGCCAAAATGCAGCGAAGAGTTCTAGAACCCTGGGAAACAGCATGTGCTCTGCCCCAGCGGGGTCGCCTTGGAATTGTCACAGATCCAAAGGTAGTGAAGTCTGCACAGAGCTGGAGGCACCCAGCAAGCAAGCAATCCTGGACACCAGGGAGGATGAGGAAAAGATGCAAGTGACAGTGAAGGGCTAAGTTAGCAAAGTCAGCAGAAACTCAGACCCCTCGAGCGCCTGGAAGGTTGAGCAGCAGTCAGTGTGGTGCCACCAGAACCAGCTCAGAGCCACTGAGGCATTTCTGCAAACACTGACTGAACACCATCTGGGCTTCAGGCACTAAGACAGGGTTCTGTCTTCGAGGACCCCGTGGTCTGGCGAGTGGAGTGTTTATAAATACCTAAATCACACCACAGTATAATGGTTATGAGCAGAGTTTTGAAGCATCTTGAGAGAGGGAGCTGTCAGGGAAGGCTGCAGAGAGGAAGCAACATTGAAGCTGGATATTGACGACCAAGCAGGCATGAGCACCAGAAAAACTGCACCACGAGGCTACAGCTGGGTAACCGGGAGGTTATATTTGTTAAGACCCTGGCTGCCCGGCAAAGAAATCCAGTTAAACTAGCTGAAGAGGAGTGTGACTACAGAAGTCCAGCAGATAATTTACACACACAAAAAAGGAAAAGAAGTGCTGTTGGACTCTGTGAGGCCCCGAACCAGATCAGGGATGTTAATTTATCAGATGGGCACAAGGACTCTGATCCACCCCACTCTGTGCACCTGCTCCACTCCTCTGGATTCCTGAGGTTCCCCCCCCACCTCTCTGTTTATCATGTCCTTACAATCCCATATCCTTGCCTCATAAGTGGCCCTGGTTTGCTCCGCCATCAACTTCAGGGTCAATTCTCTATGACCTTTCAAGTCAAGTACCCATCATCCTGGGGGTACACTTGACTCAATCTTTCAGGGCTCTCATTCCAGTGAAGGAGAGCTGGAAGTAACAACAAAACATGCTGCCTCGCTGAAGGCTCTATAAGACCCAAGCAACACCATCTTGGCACTTGTGGCATAATGCGGGAGGCAGAAGTCTTCTACCCAAACACAGTGTGGCTTTGAGATATTGAGAGCTGCCGTCTTGACCATGGCAGTGCAGGAGTCTGGCAGCAGCTAGGTGGTGACGCCAGTCAATGTGACAATACCGAATAGAGGTGGCAGCAGTGCCCAGCATTAGCAACAGTGCCTGGTGGATAGAAAGGCATACACTGGCCAAGGAGCCCAGAGGATACCGTTCACACCTGACTCATCTTGTTAGTGAGCCCACAGGATTCACCCAGCTGCCTGGGGAAGCTCTTTGCAGGGGGTTGAGTTCCTGCCAGCATGCGAGGGGTACCACTCGCTGTAAGGTCTCGTACCCACAGGCAGTTTGACTTTGGGGAAGCTTGAGCCATGTGTTAATCAAGGTACCTAGCTTCCTCTTGACCTGTAGCCCAATGTCTGGGGGAACTGCTTATTCCAAGTAAGGCCCAGAAGGAATTAGAACCCTCTTAGAAGGACGTGCAGGAATTCCAGAGGGAACAAAAGTTGTCAGCTCCTACCAAGAAAAGCCAAGGGCACTGAGAGATTGGAAAGAATAGCCGCTGACGGAAGAGTGTAATCAGAGAGAAATGAATAGAAACTGCCCAAAGAAAATATGTGCTCCCTAGCAACCTGCCGCATAGAAAACAGGCCAAAAAAATAGCTCTAAGAAGGATGTGATAGTGGTAGGGCAAGTAATCCAAACTAGGAAAGCGAGAAAGTATGAAAAAAAAATCAAACAGCAACTCAGCTGGAGAAATTATAGTACAAAGTTAAGAGTGCAAAAACATGATAAGCAAAGCAAAGGTGAAGAATGAAAAGAAGATTGCGAGAGAGGCTAAGATAAATAATAAGGTATTTTTCAAGTACAGGAGAAACAAGAGGTCAGTACAAGAGCCAATAGGGCCTCTAAAAGCTGGCAGAGGTAATTTATTGACAGAACATGAAGACATTGCTAAAAAATATGAAAAGGCTTTTTTCCTTCCCCTCCTTGCCTCTCTTTTCACAAAGGAAGATGGGGACATATGCCAGAACAGACATAAATTTCCCAGGAGTGGGAAAAAGACATATTGAAAGAAATCAGGATCATGTCAGCACAGGTGATCAAGAAATTAGGACATCAGAGAAATTGCAGAAAGTCTAGAGCCGGGCCAGAGCCTCCTGGAATGAGGGGCCCAGAGGCCAGTGAGGTCCAAGGCCAGGGAAGGAAGGGATGGGAGGATCTGTGGTGTGTCAGAGCAGAGGGGCGGTGACCCACCCAGGAGCTGACGTAGGAAGCAGTCTCAAGGCTGTGCCTTTAAGCTCATCTTGTATATGCTTTTTCACCTCTGATAAAGGGGGCAGAGTCAGGGTTTTATCAGGCCTTTTACACTCCAAACTGTTGGCGATGATCCCTGATGGGGTGCTTGTTTTTAAGAGTACCCAGCATGATCCAATTTGGGGTAAAAGTTCACTTTCCTTCCCGTAAGAAGACTCCAGAACAACGGCAGAAAACCTGGGTTCGAGGTATGATTCTGTCACAGACTGGCTGTGGAGTTCAGGCTAATTGCTTAATCATGAAGATGTAGCTACCTCATCTCAAAAACGAAGATAAAAACTACCTTACAGGACCACAATACTCAAATGAAATTATTTATTCCTCCACCGATATAACAAAAAAAAAAAAAAATACTGAGTGTTTTTAATGTGCCAGGCACTGTTTTTTGGCCCCAGAGAGGCAGCATTAATAAGACAGGTCCTGGCCCATGTAGGGCTGACATTCTAGTATGGGGAGAGAGGTATCCAGCAAGGAAACAGAGAAGTAAACCAGATCATTTTGGAGAGTGATGAGAGCTTTGGAAAAAAAACAAAAAGAAAAAATACACAGCTGTGTAAAGGTCTGCTCATAGGGGTGGTCAGGGAATATGACATTGAGTTGAGATCTGAATTCAGAGGAGGGAAGACCTGGGATAGAACATTTCAGAAAGAGGGCAGCAAGCCTCAGCCCCAAAGTTAATGTATAAAAAAGCATTGTATAAACTGTACAGAGTCACCGAAGTCCTGGCCCTGAGTGGTATTATCAAGAGCTTTGTCCAAGGCTGAGAATTTGGTTTTCTCCCCAACTCCTCAAGTGAGTAAACTGTAAGGAATTGTCAAGCCAAGGCAGACTTCATTGAGCAAGACAAGCCTGGCAACAAAGAAAGAAATACAAAGCATACAACATTTACAGAAATACAAAACAGATTCTAAGACGAGCAGGGAACGTAGGGCTTGACTCCCTCATCTCATGGATCCTGAGGCTGTGGTCCCTGCTTGTGGCTCAAAGTCCCAGATCAAAAAATCAGCTTTAGATGTGTTGCTCACCTTGGGCTGTCCAGGTTGTTTAAAAATGTCCAGGTTCTGAAGTAAAAAATGAGGCTGCATGATTTGCTTCCCTGCTCAAAAGCGTTGGCCCTATCTGAAATTTATTCCATCCCATTCCCAAACTAATAATTGTGTCATGCAACAATTAAAAAGAAAAACTTCACTCTTATGTTTCCAAAGGTCCAGTTTCCTTTTCACAAAACCAGTCAAGCTCTTGGGTCTAGAAAACAAGCTGGGTGCTGAGAGAGGAAACTAAGTGGAACCAGAAACTTCTAATACTTTGTCTTAACACGAGTCCAATGAGACAGAAGTAAAATTTCATTTCACAAAAGTTTATAGAGAGACTAACAGTTTCAGGGCATCACCAAAAAAAAATACTACCTGGTCCTTGTCCTTCACAAACTCATGGTCTCTGCTATGAATCACACTCTTACAAAATACAGTAGCCAATGGATCAGGAGATAAAGCCTTTATGGTGATTTTCACCAAGAAATAAAGCAGAAGCACACTTCATGTGGGGATACTAGACATTCACAGATGAACTTTTTTTTTTTCAATAAATGAACTTTCAGATGTCTGTCAGGATGTGCAGGCGTCATCTTTGGTGAGGCCATACAGGGCATGAAGATGGCTTTGTCCTGTGGCAGGCCTGCGCTAAAAGCCTAGCCTACTGCTCACTAGCTGTGTGATCTTGGGCAAGACATTTAGCTTCTCAGTTTTCTCATCTGTGAAATGGGGCTAATAATACGTTGTGGAGTTGCTGTGAGGATAAAATGAAATCATGCATTTAAACTGAGAGCTTGGCTATTACAGGTGCACTATGGTTACCCCTTAAGCCCTTTTAACTGGAGAAATTAAAAATATAGGCAGTTAAATGATTAACATTTTACAATTTATTTGTATCTTCCTTTTTAGGAAGGGGATAATACCAGCTTGACATATTAGAACAGATACCTACACTCTGTTTCCTGTCTCCCTCTCTTAAGAAGGGGACAACTCCTTATTTTAGAGCATGATCCTCTGATTTCCCAGGTCACATGCGAAGATCACAGTGACAGAACAGCAGTACCCTGCTTCTATTGCAGGAGATACCCTTCCCAAAGTCCTCCTCATTTGGTTCTGGAGTTTCTAAGTTTCTAAGTCATTGAGTGCCTACCACGTGCTAATGAGAAGAAAGTGGTGAAAAGCCTGATGTAGCCCCTGGTCTCACGAACTTGGGCTTGAGTTGCTGCGTCACGTGATCTCCCAGATGCATGTCTGTGATCACCTGACTGCAACTTCTTGCAACCACAGTGGGAATTAAGGAGAAGAGGCACGTGGTGCTGCAGAAACCTGAAATAGGGAATGTCCTAGGCAGGGAGATCAGATTGAGTTACCTTGAGAAAGTGGTGCTTGTGTTAACTGGAAGGCCCGGACAGACTTGACAAGGGGGAGAGAGGAAGGAAGAGCAGTCTGGGTAGACAAAACAACAGAGGTTAAGTGCCAGTGGCTGGAGTGAAGAGAGAGGGAAGGGCCTGGTGGCCACTGTAAGGAGTTTTGTACTCAACAGCAATGAAGATCAACTGAAGAATGTTGTGTAGGGAGGCGACATGATTAGATTAGTATTTTGGAATAATCACTGATGTTGGAAGCTGGAAGGGAGGTATGTAAATCTATAAGAGGATATTGCAGGTATCCCTAAAAGGGTCGATGGTGGCTTAGACAGGGTGGTGGAAGAAGTTGATGGGGGGAGTATTATAGATTTTAGGTACAGTTAGGAAATGAAATCAACAGGAGCTTGAAGATGGCTTGTACGGGGGATGGAGGGGACCATCAGTTGAAAGAGAAGGACGAGTCTTGGGATATTCCTAGGATTCTACCTTGTAAAGTGGGTGGGGTGGTGAGAGGGCGGGATTCATGGGCTGGGGAACTCTGGAAAGCATTTGGACGTGGGGAGGTGGGAAGACCATAATTTCTGTTTGGGGTATGTTGGCCTTGAGACCACCTTTGAGAAATTCAAGAGATGTCAAAGAAAGATTTAGATCCATGTCTGAAGATAGGGATCCAAGTCTCGCTGGAGGTATAAGTGAAACCATGGTTTTTATCATCAGAGGAGTCCCCAGAAACAGACCCAGAGATGAGGGGATGTGTGCAAATTACTCGTTAAGGCTGTGCTCCCCGGGAGCCTGGTAAGGGAAGGGGAAGAAGTGAGCAAGGGTTTGATCTTGGGCAAACCCTTGCAGAGGGGAGGTGTCAGACTGATCCTGAAACCAAGCAAGATCCTGTGGGGTTCCTGGCCATGGAAGCCTTTCCGTGTCCCCTGATTCTTGTTTGTAGGAAGTAGACTCCAGCCTCCATGACCTTCCCTGAGTTCCAAAGGACAGATTCAAACAGTTGCTAATCAGGGAAAGGAGGGGATGCAGAGACAAGGGAGGAACAGTTAAGAAACAATAGTGCAGCCTTGGGGCAGGGTCCTGGTTCCACCTCCAGGGATGCACATAACAGTATCTTTGAGCTCTTTACAGAAGCAAAACCCCTTACAAATGGAGTTAGCATTCTTCATTCCAGAGAAGACCACCTGAGGCCAAATTAAAGAAACCAGAGAAGCTCATCAAGAGATTACCTGAGGCCAGATTAAACAGTGCAGGCCCTGCACACATCCTAATCTTATCAGCAACACCACTCTTGAACCACTGCTATAAAACTCACAGAATCCTTGGAGGTTGGGACACAGTTTTTGAGGGGCCTGAACACGCTGTGTCCCCCTTTGCCCGGCAAAGCAATAAAGTTTTTCTCTTCTACTTCACCCCAAACTCTGTCTCCAAGTTACAACTCAGCACTGGTGCACAGAGGACAAGTTTTTGGCATCAGTATCAGCCTGATCTGCAAGGGGAATTCTGGAGACTCCATTAAACCTCACAGCTTCCCCACCCGCCACGAAGGAACCACACTCATGGGGTGATACAAACCCCAGGCATGTCCCTCTCTTCGCCATGCAGTTAGCCTGAGGGCAGTCCTCCTCCTTGTCCTAAGAGCTGTAGGTGAGGCACAGAGCCCTCGAAAGGGATCCAAGGCCCACGGGGTGTAGTGCTGACATGGTCACTACGGGGGTGGACAGGATTGCCCAGGGAACGAGAGTGAGAAGGGAGGAGGGTCAGGGCCCCTGTGCTGAGGACCTTCAACATCACTGACTGATCCAAAGAGAAGCTTATGAAGGAGCCTGAAAAGGTGTTTGTTTCACAACCACTCTGCAAAGGAAGGAGGATTATCTGCACTTGAAAGATGAGAAAACCAAGACTTGTGCAGGTGAAGTAACCACCAGGTTGATGGGAGAGTTAGGACTTGAACACAGGTCTCTGCACCCTAAGCTCTTTCCAATGCAACAAGGGAAGGTTTTCTAGTGCTGAAGGGCCCCAGGAGTCAAGGGAGCTGGTCCTCCTTTGAAGATGTTTAGAGATGTTCATGGTCATGGTTGAACGCTTCACCTTGGTGGACTCACTCTGGGGAGGAAGAGGAAGGGAAACTCCTTTTTCAGCAAAACTACGAATCTACTTTGGAGACCATGTCATCACAAGGATTCTGATTTCACCTGTGTGAGGCGGGGAGATGAGGTGGAGAGGTTTGAACATTCAGCCCCAGGTCTCCACTTTGAACAGCTAGCAGCCTGGCCTGGGGTGGCAGGCGGGGTGTGCCTGGGGCTACCCTCACCCGCACGCAGAAAGGACGAAGGTGGCTGCGAGGTGGGCTTTGAGGCAGGTGGTGAAGGGTCTCAGCTGCCCAGAGCACGGGCCCAGCTCTGCTCAGTGCACCAAATCTCTAAGTTTATTTTCTGACAGGGGTGGTGGTGGGGGAGCAGCTGTTGACTTTGTCCGTTCAGCAGGCTTGCCAGATGTTTGCTGACCCCAGGTTCTTTCTCCCCCGAGGCAGCCCCACCGCCTCCAAGATCAGCAGGGGTGAGGGGTGTGCTAGTTCCCAGGCTTCCCCAGGCCGGAGGGAGCACATCTGGGGTGGGGTGGGACTCAGGGCCGTGCCTGCAGGACACAGGGCATGACCCTCTGTTTGCCGAGTCTCGGGAATGAGGAGTGGTGAGGAAAATTGGAAGTGATAATCCCTGCCCCCTGAATTGCCTGGGATTAATTAGGAGACTGATAATGTACAGAGTGTGCCTAGGATGAAAATGAGTTATAGTCTCGTTATTAATATAGCTGGATGGATGATTAGTTTATATAAAACAAGGCCACTTCTCAATAAGCCAGAGGTCATTAGGTGTCCTCAGAGGATGACATAAGGGGGGGCCTGTGGGTGTATTTGTGAGGAATTCCCACTGATTTACTGGAGGGTGAGAGACAGCAAATCAAAGCTGTTTTGCCCAGTTCAGTAAATAAAAAGCAGAGACCCAGCACGAGGCTTGTGTTTATTCTTTTCCTTAAAGAAAATATTTTCCATAAAACTGGACACTAACATTGAAAGTAAAAAGGGGGTGGGGAAGAAGAAACCTAAAACCGATGTAAACTGGAATCAAACTAATGTTCATTTCCTGTGGAGCAATTTTATGTTTTTTAATGGAGTTACTGTGGCTTTTTATTTCAGTATAAGGTGAAGAGTCGAAGCATGAGGATTTAAGGCTTCCAAGTGTGTGTCATTATGTGGACAGACCCTTAAATTTGCCACCATGCCCCAGGCACTGCTGCTGCATAACTAATGTCTCCCTGCCAGGGCCAGGGCTGAGGGCCCTTTGACTCCTCTGGAAGTTATGCAGGCATAAGGGGAGTGTCAGGAATGCAGGATTAGGCCCCATAATTGAGGCTGTCATTAGCTGAAGAGGCAGGCGGGTTCGTGAGCCTTTCCAAGTTTGCATTTATTATGGCATGAAGATATGGCTCCTTTGGTATAAAGGGGGTAGGGGAGGTTTCTGTAAGTAGGCAATAGTTTCTTCTCTCTCTCTCCCCAACACCCCCCCCCCACCATTTTTAAGTTGGCTGCTTCTGTAACATTCATTATGCTCTTCTTAATAGATCCCAGAAATGCTGAAATAGTCCTTCAGAGGAAGCATTCACTTGAAACAACAAAAGATTAGAGAGACCTTAAAAATGCTGGATTTTCTTTACCTTTTGAGGAAGGCCAGCTGGAACCTTCTGAAATTATTCCTATTCAGTGTGCAGCCACAACACAGTACTGATGGTGAGGGTGAAATATTATTTTTTGTAAATCACATGTGGATACAGCAATGCTACTTAATCAGACACTCCTTACTTGATGGTGGGAGTAGAAACCAGGGCCAAGGCAAAGGATCCTGCTACAAGATAAACAGGCCAGGGAGGGGAGAGGTCTTCAGACTCTGAAGAGAACAAGTGGCCTGTGATCATTCACGCACAGACATGCAAGTGGTATTCTAAATACAGCCATTCTCTCTCTTTTTGTTTTAAATTTAATTTTTTAAAAATTTATTTATTTGGCCACACCGCAGCTTGTGGGATCTTAGCTCCCCGACCAAGGACTGAACCCAGGCCCTTGGCAGTGAAAGTGCGGAGTCTTAACCACTGGATCACCAGGGAATTCCCTTAATTTAATTTTTAAACTGTAATAAAATAGAAATAACATAAAATGTACCATTTTAATAATTTTAGGTGCACAATTCAATAACATTAGGTAAATACATCCACATGGTACATCACTACCACCATCCAGTTCCTGAATTCTTCATCTTCCCCAGTTGAAACTCTGTACCCCTTACACAATAACTCCACAGTAACTCCCCTTCCCGCCTCCCTTCAGCCTCTGGGAACCACTATTCTACTTTCCATATGTATGATTTTGACTCCCCCAGGTACCTCATATAAATGGAATCACACGTATTTGTCCTTTTGTGTCTGGCTTATTTCATTTAGCACAAATATCATCAAGGTTCACTCATGTTTTAGAATGTATCAGAATTCTATTCCGTTCTTAAGGCTGACTAATGTTCCACTGTATGTATATTCCGTATTTCCTTTATTCACTCATCCACCCATGCACATTTAAATTGCTTCTACCTTTGGCTATCGTGAATAATGCTGCTGTGAATATGGATATGTAAGTGCCTCTTCCAGAACCTAGTTCCAGATATTTTGGGTACACACCCAGAAGTGGAGTTACTGGATCACACGTAGTTCTAGATCTACCTTTTTGTTTAGGAACCACAATAGCAGTTGCACTATTTTATATTTCCACCAACTGTACTCAAGGGTTCTGATTTCTCCACATGCTTAGCAACACTTGTTATTTTGCGTTTTTTTATAGTAGTCATCCTAATGGGTGTAAAGTGCTACCTCATTGTGGTTTTGATTTGCATTTTCCTAATGATTAATGATGTTAAGCATCTTTTCATGTGCTTATGTGTTGATACAAATATCTGTTGGAGCCCCCATGTTTAATTCTTTGGGGTATATACCTGGAGGTGGAAGTACACACCATCAGATGTTGAAGCGGTCCCCCTAAGGACTTACTATAAATCCTTGAGAGTATAATAAAACTTTGATTAACCAGAATGCTTATAGGCAGAGGAGAGCTTGGTTAATGGAGGGTTAGTTAGACTTCTCCATTTTTGTTCCAATCACTCTTGCTGAAATTCTTCCCAAATGTTTTGTTTTGTTTTTTAGATAAGTTACACAGCCTCTCCTAGGAGGACTTTTCTTTATCTTAGAGGAATACTATAAAATGAGCACCTGGAGACTGGGTTCTTAGTAAGCTATCCTGGAAATTTAGATTAGAAGGTATCAGATATGTGTATTTACATTATAGACCAAAAGGTAACCGTATCGGACTGTGAACTCTGAGTGAATTAAGTGTTCAGAGATGTGGTTTCGGAAAAGATGTTCTATAGCTCTTCTTTTTGGCAGTAATTGGAGAGCAGGGCCTGTTGTCTATTAAGGCCACTCCTAGTTCATGAAAATAAAACCATGTCAACTGCAAATAAAAGAATGTTTATCTTTCTATTCTCTATGGAGGGAGTTGGAGGGTCCAGGCTGGGAATGTGTCTTATTCATCCAAATGTGATAGCACATCAGTGATGTTTCAATGGGAAAGGAAGCATGTTCAAATTCACCCAAGTTTCACCTCATTGGAAATTGTGATTTAGGCTAGATTCTGTATTTATGCATCATGGTACCCCTGGTACTATCCCAATGCCAGGCACCTAGTAAGTGATCAGTAACTATTAACTGAATGAATCAGCATGGCCTGACCTTTTAAAAGGCTGCCTTACTGGCTCTCGGCCTCGTGAGGGGTTCAGGTGGCAGTTCTCTACCAGCAGTGGGATGGAGCACCTCGCTGGCCAAACTGGACCCTTGTTCCTGGCTGCTGCTAGTACAGAGGAGCCTACTCTTTACCCGCTACTTGTATCTGTTTGTGATCCTTCCTTTAATTGCATGGGGAACATTTTTTTTTTTTTTGGCAACTAACAGGGGAAGGAAGCAGGAGATAAAGGAAGATGTTGGCTAAAATTGCAGGAAAAACTATTGTGAGTATGGTCTGGTGGGCCGTAAGGTTTAAACTCACGATCAGAGGAAGGAGAGCCAGGGCAGGAGAGAACTCTTCTCCTGAGAATGTCTGTGAGCATGGACCTGCTGCTTTGCAGCCTGGGTGACAGTGTGGTTGGGAAGGTATCTATTCTCTCTTCTGCGTGGGTCCTCTGCCTGCTCTGGGCACACTGGAGACAGCAGCCTGGGTGGGAAATGGCACTGGAGATGCTCACTGTCCCAGGGCAGCAGGGGCTCCTTTGGGCAGCTCTACGCCAGCCAGGGTGGGGAGATAAAGGACATGTGGGCACTTGATACCCATGAAAGTTGACTGACAGACTATGGGCTCATATAAGCTCCTTGTTGGGACTTCCAGAAGTAAAAGGGGGGATGCTTTGAAGTTCTATACTTCAACATATGTGGAGTTCAAAATCATAGTGTGTGTGTGTGTGTGTGTGTGTGTGTGTGTGTGTATAAAATCTCCAGCTGGTGAGACCTGAGGAATATTTATTTGTTCTCCAAATTACTACCTTTGTATCTACAAGCAACCAAGACCATAACAGATACCCATTTAGGTAGTAAATGAAGAAAGGGAAACAAAATCTACACACAAAAAATTATCTATTTTTCAAATAAATTTATCTACAGCTTGGTATAAATAATGGTCCTCGTGCCAAATAAGACACTCGGGTTTTGATGATAACAATAATAATGCTTATTATAATACTTTTTATAATACATAGTACTTTCTATGTATAAGGCATGATTCTAAGCAATTTATATACTTTAATTAATTTAATTCACCCAACAGTCCTGTGAGACAGAAATATTAATATGTCTGCTTTACAGATGAGAAAATTTAACAGAGAAGTTAAGTAACTTGGCCAAAAATCACACAGCCAGTATGTGGCAAAGTTGGAATCCAAACCCAAGAAGTTGGGCTCCAGAGTCTGAGCTTTGATATATATAGATATACATGATGACAATTTTATCGAGATAATTTATATACCATAAAATCACCCTTTTAAAGTGTGAAATTCAGTGGTTTTTAGTATATTCCCAGGCTAGTACAACTATCATCCCCATCTAATTTTAGAACACTTTTACCACCCAAAAAGAAACCCAGTATGCATGAGCATTACCTCCCTTTCTTCTCTTTGTCCAGTCCCTGGTAACCATTAATCTACTTTCTGTCTCTGTGGATTTGACTATTCAGGACATTTCATATAAATGGAATTTAAAAATAGAATAAATGGAGTCATACAATATGTGATTTGTGCCCAGTTTCTTTCACTGAGCATGATGTTTTTAAGGTTCATCCATGTGGTAGTATGTATCAGTACTTAAATACTTTTTATGGCTAAATAATATCTCATGGTATGAAATATTACATTTTAAAAATTCATTCATTTGTTGATGGACATTTAGGTTGTTTCCACTTTTTGGCTATTATGAGTAATGGTACTATAGACCAGCACAATATAGTGGCTACCACAAATTTTTAAAAACGTAAAACCAGCATGCAGCATGCACTGCATTTCACATGCAGTGACTAATCAGCTAATAGGTCTATTTCCTGGAGGATTCAAAAATTGCCCTTCTAATCCCAGGCAGGCATGACTCTGCCCATCTGTATCCATGGAGCTGATGAAGGAGGTGGTTATCATAGCAGATGACATAGGTGAAAGTGCGTTCTAATACCTGAAAGTATCTGTCCAACTATTAGTCATCAACGATGTGAGCCTGGCCAATTCTCTGAGAGTTCTAATTAGATACTTGAGGACAGTGAGTTGGCTAATTGAGGTTTTATTGTTAAAAACATTACTTAAGAGTTTCCATGAAATTGAAGATGATTCAAAGAAATGAAAAGATATCCCATGCTCTTGGATTGGAAGAATTAATACTGTTAAAATGGCCATACTACCCAAAGCAACCTACAGATTTAATGTGATCCGTTTCAAACTACCCATGACATTTTTCACAGAACTAGAACAAATAATCCTAAAATTCATATTAAACCATAGAAGACCCAGAACTGCCAAAGTCATCTTGAAGAAAAAGAACAAAATAGGAGGCATAACCCTCTCAGACTTCAGACAACACTACAAAACTACAGTAATCAAAACAGCATGGCATTGGCACAAAAACATATGGATCAATGGAACAAAACAGAGAGCCCAGAAATAAGCCCACCCACCTACAGTCAATTAACCTTTGACAAAGAAGGCAAGAATATACAATGGGAAAAAGTCTCTTCAGCAAGTGGTGCTGGGAAAGTTGGACAGCCACATGTAAATCAATGAAGTTAGAAAACACTCTCACACCATGCACAAAAATAAACTCAAAATGGCTTAAAGACTTAAACATAAGACATGATACCATAAAACTCCTAGAAGAGATCGTAGGCAAAACATTCTCTGATATAATGTGTACCAATGTTTTCTTAGGTCACTCTCCCAAGGCAACAGAAATAAAAACAAAAATAAACAAATGGAACCTAATCAAACTTACAAGTTTTTGCACAGCAAAGGAAACCATAAACAAACTGAAACGGCAACATGCAGAATGGGAGAAAATATTTGCAAATGATGTGACTGACAGGGATTAAATTCCCAAATATACAAATAGCTTATACAACTCAACAACAAAAAAACAAACAACCCAACTGAAAAATGGGGAGAAAACCTAAATAGACATTTCTCCAAAGAAGAAATACAGATGGCCAGTAGGCACAAGAAAAGATGCTCAACATTGCTAATTATTAGAGAAATGCAAATCAAAAGTACAATGAGGTACCAACTCATCTCACACAAATGGTGGTCAGAATGGCCATCATTAAAAAGTCTACAAATAACAAATGCTGGGGAGGGTGTGGAGAAAAGGGAATCCTTCTACACTGTTGGTGGGAATGTAAGTTGGTGCAGCCACTGTGGAAAACAGTATGGAAGTTCCTCAGAAACTAAAAATAGAATTACCATATGATCCAGCAATCCCACCCCTGGACATATATCCAGAGAAAACTATAATTTGAGAATATACACACACTGCTATGTTCAGAGCAGCACAATTTACAATAACCAAGACACGGAAACAACCTAAAGGTCCATCGACAGATGAATGGATAAAGAAGATGCGGTGTATATATATATATATACAATGGAATACTACTCAGCCATAAAAAGGAACAAAATAATGCCATTTGCAGCAACATGGATGCAATTAGAGATTATCATACTAAGTGAAGTCAGACAGAGAAAGACAAATACCGTATAATATCACTTACGTGTGGAATCTAAAATATGACACAAATGAACCTATCTATGAAACAGAAACAGAATCATGAACATAGAGAACAGACTAGTGGTTACCAAGGGGGAGGGGGTTGGGGGAGGGATGGAGTAGGAGGTTGGGGTTAGCAGATGTAAGCTATTATATATGGAATGGATAAACAACAAGGTCCTACTATATAGCACAGAGAACTATATTCAGTATCCTATGATAAACCATAATGGAAAAGAATATAAAAAAAAGAGTGTTAAGGGGGAGGGGGTTGGGGGAGGGATGGAGTAGGAGGTTGGGGTTAGCAGATGTAAGCTATTATATATGGAATGGATAAACAACAAGGTCCTACTATATAGCACAGAGAACTATATTCAGTATCCTATGATAAACCATAATGGAAAGGAATATAAAAAAAAGAGTGCATATATATACATATAATTGAATCACTTTGCTGTACAGCAGAAATACACAACATTGTAAATCAACTATACTTCAATAAAAAAAGTATTAAAACTGAAAATAAAAGTTTCTATGGTGTGTTATTTGGGAAAAAAGAAAAGGGTCCCTTTGCATATCCACAGCCAGCCACAATGGGCTCTTCTTTCACAAATGCCTTTATGGGTCCCAGAGATACCAGCCCCTCTGCTGCCATTTTTCTCTTTCCTAGTTATTGTTCACTGTGGACGTTTTGTTGATTCTTCCTCACGGAAAGCTGAAAGCACAAATTTAAATTTCTAATCCAGTTAGGAATGTATTTAGCTGCAAGTAATAGTAAACCTAACAGTGGCTTAAACAAAACTGGATTTTTTTCCTCACATAATAAGTCTGAAGGTTGCTTTGGTGGTTCAAGGGTATCGGGACTGATGTTTGTCTAGATCTATCTCTCATGTTCATAAAAAGATCGTCCAACATGAAGCATCATGTCTGTATTCAAGACAGAAAGGGGGGTTACGTAGGGGAGGTGTCAGGAAAGCAGAAGCATTCTCAGAGGCCTCTGACACACTTCCATCTCTTGGCCGCAGAGATCAAATGACCACCTTTCCTCACAAGGCAGGCTGAGAAAAGTCATAGTTTTTCCAGCTGCTAGAGTGGAGGAATGTGAAAAAAAAGGGAATTGGAAATAGGTGTTGAGTTATCCAAAAAAAAAAAAAGTTAGTCACACTCTCCTTTTAGGAGAAGGCAGGAAACCTAAACAGACAGGAGGAAGAGACAACAACTCTGACGGAAGAAGCTGGCACATCTCCTTTTCTTTTTCAGTTGGTGCATCCAGTGAAGTTCTCCATTTGCCTTTTCTGCTTTCAGACTTGGGATTATACTGGAACCACTCATCTCCCCACAGACTCTGGTTTGGCTTCATAATGGTTGAACGCCTGTCTGGATGTTTTAGTGATGTGACCATAGTACATTGTGACACGACGTGCTCTTGAGATGTTGTGACCGGAACCAATCTGGCTGGCTGAGCAATGTCTAAATCCCAGCAAGTTTGTCCTGGGGTGTGGGGGCCAGCTTGAGATGTCAAAAGGATTCTGAAGAGAGTTTTCTGAATCTGCCCCTCTTCGTTAGGATTAAGATGCTCTTGAGGACGGGGCTGGGGTCTCACTCTATTATGTGTCCCTTTCCCTGTTTCCCTTTTCCACATGCTGAACAGTCCTGGGCACATAGATGGGTCTCCATAAACACTTGAGAGGTAAACTCACATTTCTGGTGACTGGTCAAAGATGTGTCACTTGTTATAAAGTGTGCCAAGAAAGTCACTCACTCATTTGTCCAGTAAGCAGTTTAATAATTTAATCTGTGAACCAATTACTTCAATACAGTTTCCAGAAATAGAGTTCTCCATCCTTTGAAGCGGGTTAATTGTCAACCGATATTTTATCTGTGTTCATTCATCTGACAGACAATTAGTGAGGGCTTCCAAAGCATCAGGCACAGTGCTAGGCACAGGGGGACACACAGAAAAGTGTAATGCTGCCTGCCTGGACTCAGAGGGAAATGGGCTAGACAGACATGTCAGCAGTGGGACCAGGGATCTGAGAAGGGCTGCATCAAAGCGCTGTGGGCTCACGGCGGGGAGGGTGACTCATGGCCCGGAGGAGTTGTGGCGTTTTGCAATCAGATTGGCTGCCAGAGTCGTCCTCCTCAGACATTCCAAGCTGACTGCTGGCTTGGTTCCACCAAGGGGATCAGGGGGACGTGACCCTGTCTGGCTTCCCCCCTAGTTGGGTTCACTAGTGAGAGCATGCTACTCCCTGGAGACCAGCTCCACACATGCTCCAAATTGGCTCCTTTAAGAAACAGGACAAAGAAAAACATTAAGGAGAGTAAGGATGAGGTTTGGGGAGCCTGAAGACCAGGTGCCTTCTGAGTGAAGGAGCCCGTTCGGACCTTTTCCATTCCCCGAAGTCTAGAACACGCACCTTCGTTTTTCAGAGGGGATGGGGTGAGATGTGAGAGGGTGTTTGGGAAAGGCTGTCCCTATAAGATGGCTCACTGCATGAGACAGTCTGAGAGCCGTGCAAATACTACATAACTTTCTTCACAAAAATGTCAATTAAGGGAAAAAAACAAACATATTTTTGGAGGCATCTTACTCCCTCATTCAAAGGCGTTATGGAAGCCAGTGGTGGGGATGGGGTCCGGTGTATGTGTGCGTATTCTCGCACCTTAGGTGACCCACTGATATGAATAGCAGAACAGCGCTGAAAAAAAAGACACTATTTTGTAGCCTCTAAGGGTTAATGTCAGGGCATATTTGAGACTTAGCAGCAAAAAAGCAGCCTTGTGATCTTTTATTGTGATAAGATTGGAGGCTACAACGCAAAGCTGGGGGAGGAAGGGGGAAGCATGGAGTGGGTGACCCTGAGACTGCAGGCTCGTGCCTGAGTTAGAAGAGCAAGTAGGATGCGGCTGGGAGCTCAGAGGAACATTTTCCAGCTGGCTGCACTTGAAATAAAATTTGGTCTCCATGCTATCCTTTTTTTTTTTTACTATACATTAACATAACAGATTTGGTAAAATCTGGAAGTGGGAAGGCACATAAGTGATCCCTGGTAATTCTTTATCCAAGAATCTCACCGAATATTTCATGTACGGCCTCGCTGACACCTGTTCCTGCCTATGAGTCTCTGGCCACTCTAGACACCACTCATTCCTATTTCATACACGCAGAAGCTGAGGGAGAGGAAACTAAGCATCTTCATAGAGAACTAATCATGCACCAGAACCAAAAGCTCCGAGGGTTCTGGCTGCTGATGCTTGGCTCAGACAGCGGCACTGGGCTCCCTTTTCTTCTTGTGGGAATAATGGCTAACGCTTTGGCTTTCAGACTTTGCCTTTACAGGGATGATGAAAAACATTATCATTTGTTGAGAAGGTAGTGAAATGCTGACTTCTTAGCCCTTTGGTCAAGGGAACTTCCTTGAAAGTGCTTTAAAGTAAGTTGATGGCCCCTACACTGCTGGTGGGAATGTAAATTGGTATAACCACCATGGAGAACAGTATGGAGGTTCCTTAAAAAACTAAAAATAGAGCTACCATACCACCCAGCAATCCCACTACTGGGCATATATCTGGAGAAAGCCATAATTCACAAAAGATACATGCACTCCAATGTTCATTGCAGCGTTGTTTACAATAGCCAAGACGTCGAAGCAACCTAAATGTCCATCGACAGAGGAATGGATAAAGAAGATGTGGTACGTATATACAATGGAATATTATTCAGCCATAAAAAACAATGAAATAATACCATCTGCAGCAACATGGATGGACCTAGAGATTATCATACTTAATGAAGTAAGTCAGACAGAGAAAGATAAATATCAAACGATATCACTCACATGTAGAATCTGATTTAAAAAGAAGATACATGTGAACTTATTAACAAAACAGAAGCAGAGTTACAGATATCAAAAACAAACTTATGGTTACCAAAGGAGAAACATGCAAGGGGGGGGAGGGTTAAATCAGGAGCTTGGGATGAACATACACACACTATATAAGACAACCAGTAAGGACCTACTGTCTAGAACAGGGAACTCTACTCAATACTCTGTGATAACCTATATGAGAAAAAAACTAAAAAAGAAAGAATATATGCATGTGTATAACTGAATCACTTTGCTGTATACCCGAAACTAACACACTGTAAATCAGCTATACTCCAATAAAATTAAAATTTAAAAAGTTGATAGAATCCAGATGCATTTTTGTCTCAGTTGCAATGATGGCTCATCTACAAACAACCAAAAAAAGACAAAACCTGTGGCTATACTGAATGCCTTGTTTCTTTGATTGAATTGACCCTTCTTTAAAATGCTTATTGAATTTACTGGCCAATTTAATTAAAAGCGTTAAAAGAGTACAGTTTCTCCTGTGGAAGAATTGTGCCCATGCCTTTCCTGTGACTGCCTTTAAGTGACATGTATATAACGCATGGAGCTGGGTTGGAGGTCAAGCAAGTTAAAAATAATTCTTTCCTAAGGTATAAACTTTGTCCCCTCAAGTGACCCCTGGGCACCTCAAAGCTCTCTGACAGTGGCCACAAATAGAGGGTGAAGAGGGGAATTTAGGGATTTTTAGACAAAGCTGGGAGGCTGCCTGTTTCACGTTGAACTGTTCGGACCCAAAATCTGCATCATAGGCAAGAACTAGAAATTGGGCCTAAGAAACAACGGGAACCACTTTCAGTCAATTAAACCCAGAAATAAGCAGAGATTTATTTTTTTAAATTAGAGTCAGAAGTTAAGCTTTAAGAAGGTACAATTCTATCCCATGGAATTTGTTCCTTGTCTATTAAATAATATTTAATAACAACTAATGTTCTTGAGCAGTATTTTGTACCAGACTACTGGCTAAACTTTTGTACACATTATGTCACTTACTCCTTACAATAAGCACATGAGATAGGTACGCTTATTATAATGTATCCTTCACAGAGGAAGGAATGGGGAGATTTTAAGGAATCTAGCAGGATTTGAACCTTTATCTGCCGGACTCCAGAAACCACACTCCTACCTAGTTCTACGCTGCCTCAGTATTTATTACATGGCTGCCACGAACAAGACACTTCTCACGTGTTTACAACTACACGAGCCATCCAAGAGGGCCTCAAAGGTGGCAGTCTTGGTTTTCGTCTTGGGCTACATGATGAAAAGTCAAGAATCTCATTAACCCAGGTGTATGAGACACAGACCCTAAATAAAGATATTCCTGCTGAGAATGGAGTAGAAGAATGACCTCTGGAGATCCTTTGGAAAAAAGGAAAAGAGGGTCTCAATCCGAGAAACCATAGGAGTACTTTAGGCTTGGAGATTAGGAGTTAGGAATGAGAGAGGGAAGGGCCTCAGGCAAAAACAATAAAACTCGATTTTAGTTTGACATGGTGGCAACGTGACTTAAAAGAGAAAGGAGGAGCTGGGAGAGAGATGGAAGGGAATAGAGGGAAGAGAGTGTTTCAGGGGTTTTTTTTTGTTTTTTTTTTTTAAGACATTCCCTCAAGTCTGTTACAGTTAAAAGTGAAGGGATAGAGGGGGTCAGATAGAAACAAAGTGCAGAGGGAGAATTGAAGGGAGCTGGGAGAACAGAAGGTAAAAGATCACAGGATAGGTAAGAAGAAAGCCAGAGGTAGCACAAAGCCCCAGGGAAGAAGCGTGGCAGTGGGGGCGAGTTTAATCAGCTTCGCCTAAGGCAGCCGCAGTTAAACAAAGGATGCAGGGCGGAGGAGAGCGGCAGTGCTGGAAAGGCGAGGGTCAACAGTGGTTTCAGCGACAGCTATTTGGGGGCAAAGGGACAAAGGTGGGGGAGACAATGGGAGGAGCCCAGTTGCAAGAATGAAGTAACAAAGACCAACCAGGAAAATGATGAAGGGACAGAGGCAGGAGAGCTGCCATATCCCGAAGGGGTATTCAGGGGCTGCAGGTTGCTGGCTGCTGGCGGAATGGGGACTGGTAAGGCATAAATGACCGCGAGAGGCAGGGGAAAGTTTGGGGCAATCATAAAGTGAATATTTAGATGTGTCTCGGAAAACTGAAGTTCACTGTGGCTATAAATTGAACAAACTTGCCCCAGGCATGTACCGCTTTGTTGCATCTGGCTAGCTTAGTGCTGACCGCAGAGACACCTGATCTGGTTGTTAAAGTGGCTGAAACACCAGCCCATTTCTGCCACGACCTGTCTGTGAGTTTGCTTTCTGAGGGAGGAAGCAGGGTGCTGGGAGGAGGCACCCGAAGGACAGGTGTGGATGAAAGTAAAAAAATAAATGCTGCAAGAAATGGCTCTCAAAAGAAATGGGCGGGGGGGGCTTCCCTGGTGGCGCAGTGGTTGAGAGTCCGCCTGCCGATGCAGGGGACACGAGTTCGTGCCCCAGTCCAGGAGGATCCCGCCTGCTGCGGAGCGGCTGGGCCCGTGAGCCATGGCCGAGCCTGCGCGTCCGGAGCCTGTGCTCCGCAACGGGAGAGGCCACACAGTGAGAGGCCTGGGGACCGGGGAGGTGGGGGGGGAGCAGGGGGAAAGAGTGTCTTTTTTTTCAGAGGAGAGAGCCCAGTGAACTTCATTTCAGAGCACAGTGGAATCAAGGGGAGGGTGTTATGTTCTGGGTCAGACAGGCTAGGGGTTGAAACCTGGTCCTGCCACTTTTGAACTGAATGTGGGCAAGGTGTGCCCTTTCCTGGGCCTCATCTGTAGAAAAGCAACCGCTGAGAGGGCATCATGGATAGATGCTGTGCAGAGAAAAAGCATCTGGAGATGGGCTGGCCAGTCAGCTGTAGGGGAGTGACAGGAGGGCACGGGGGCAGAACAGTCTGGAAGGATCCAGACAGGGAACTTCCTAGGGCCAGATTTTGTTACATTGCTGAGTAATGAGAAATCTAATTCCAGAGCCACCCTTCTATCAATATGACTGTTGGGCTGCACCTAACAGGCCTAAAGCCCTATACTCACCCAGCTTCAAGACTGAATTCTGAGAACTTATGTAAGCACTTGAAACTGAGCAGGACCCTGTGGTGCTCCTGGGCACAGAAACCTTTCTGTGTCCCCTGTTTCTGTACGTAGGGAACAGGTGTCAGCCTCCATGAGCTTCCCTGAGTCCCAAAGGGCAGGTTCAAACAGTTGCTAATCAGGGAAGGGAGGGGCTGCAGAGACAGCCCCTGCAGAGGAGCAGTCAAGAAACAATAGTGCAGCCTTGGGGCAGGGTCCTGGTTCCTCCTCCAGGGATGCCCATAACAATATCTTTGAGCTCTTCTGCAGAACTAAAACCCCAAGAGGTGGAAGATGTTAACTACTTGATGAAGCATTCTTCATTCCAGAGAGAAGGTCACAGTTTGATAACCTGGAGAACCACAGGAGCTCATCAGGAGACCACCTGAGGCCAGACTAAGGAGCCAGGCCCTGCAGACACCCTGATCCTTATCAGCAACTCCACCCTTGAACCATTGCTATAAAACTCCTCACCAAATCCCCCCAGGTTGGGACACACAGTTTTGAGGGCATGAGCCCGCCGTGGCCCCCTTTGCCTGGCAAAGCAATAAGCTATTCTTTTCTACTTCACTCAAAATTCTGTCTCTGAACTTCGATTTGGCACTGGCGCACAGAGGCCAAGTTTTTGCCATCATACTTAATTGTTTTCTTAAGCCAATGAAACAGAGCTCATCCACGAACCAATCTTGGCAATGCCATTCGCAGGCAGAGACACCTCATATTTATAAGGTACACATAGACGTATATGTATCTATATAGACACAGAGATCTCACAGTTTTCCTGCTAGAGTTTAAGAGGCCTCCTTTTTTTCCTTCACTAGTAGGGAATAGGTTAAAATTCCTGAGAGCCCAGGTAGATCATTTACATCTCAAAAGCCCAAGAAGAGAAATACCAATTCCTTCTAGAAAGTTAACCTCTCCTATGTGTAGAAAAACCAGTTTAAGAATGTCAAAAGAGTTCCATCTTGGACATTTTCAGAGACTTTTTTTCCATTTCTAAATAGCCAATTCAGCTTACACAAATGACAGTGATAGACAATAATACATATTCACTCACGTTCACATGCCTTACTTTCAGAGGAACAAGAATCAGCACTCAAGTTAACCTTTGCCTCGGCAGTTAGCTCAGCCTCCGTGGTCTTCCTTAATACAAAAAGCAACAGCCAGTCCACAGCTGTGGCCACTATCTCTGCAACGGCCTTAAGGGTTTCTAGGAGTCCTCTGCCCTCTCTTGGCGGCCCCCAACCCAGGGCCTCACAGACTAGCAGACAGCCACGGTGGGATCTCCCCACAACTTCTGGGATCACCGCTGGAACTTCTGGGTCCCACATGCAAGTGGACGGCCACCCCAGGATCACCCCCTGCAACTTTCAGGCCTCATATGTTCGTGGATGCCCCCCCTCCCTGCAACTTCCCATCCCCCGTCCTCATCTCCCGACATCTTGGCGCTCACGGGAGTTCCCTCGGTCTCCTGGCTGCTCTGCCAATTGTTGGGCTGCACCCCACAGGCCTACAAGCCCTGTACTTGCCCAGCCTAGAGACCAAAGAAAGGTCCCAGAGTCGGCGACAGAGCCATCAATGATTTAACGGATGAGGGACTTACACGTCTGAAGCGAAGTCCTGGAGCCACAGCTCACCGTGTGCCGCAGATAAGGGGTAGGACAGGACAGCAGCCTTCGCTCCCAGAGGGGAGGGAAGGCTATAGGGGGAATTGATGTCAGGTTGGCTCATCAGTTACCAGGGAAACCAGCAGAGGGGCACGCCCCTTACCACCACTTCGATAAGCTAACAGGTGGAGATGTTCTGCTCCAATAGTTAGAACAATCACTAGCTGGGGCCAGTGCAAGTATGTAGGAAGGTCCGTCCTGTGAGTAGGGTGTAGGTGAAGCAGGCGCTGGTCCATCAGGGGACATACAGGGAGCAAGAGAACAGCCATCTTGGGTGGCCTGGTCATACAACAACCATGAAGGATAAATCACATCTAGTTTCAAAATAACAAGTGCCAAATTTTAGGAGTCTGAGAGTTGGAGATTATGTGATAATAACATGACAATCTGTTTTTTAAAAAATAAGCTTATCATGGTATATTTATTAATTATTGGAATTCTATCTATCTACCTATCTAGCTAGCTAGCTATGCCTGGAGACTGTTTGCAAACTGAGAAATCCCAATTGCTACCTTTTAAACATGCAAGTTTGAGCTTATGAAGTGCAAGGAAAGTCAATTTTATAACTGCCTTAAGTGCCACATTCAGACTGTGAAAGCAGCCATTTAAAAAACCTGTAGGTAAATATTTGAAATATTCTAAAACTGACATTCTGAATGATATTCTGATACCACTTCAATAATGTCTTATAAAATTCAGAGGAAAAATAGAATTAAGTAAATTTGAACTTTCCCTTTTCCGAGGCAGTTAAAGGCCGTACTATTTGCATATTCTAATGTGGGATCACTGTAGCTCAAGGTACAAAGCTTCAGAAGAAACTGTCGCTAGCAGGCCAACAGAGCAGGAGCCATTAACCTTCGGCCTTTCATCTGTATAAGACAAAAATCAAAGTCTCTTCTTTTCAAAGTGGCTTCCGAGTAACCGCTCAGCACAGCCCATGCTTTCCAGAACTGTCTTTGGAAGCACAATTAAAAGGTTTAAAAAGCAAAAACACAAGCTCCATCCTATTTACACATTTAAAGTAAAGGTCATTCTCAGAAACTGGGCTTCCCAGATTTCTCCCCTTGAAATCCCTTAAGATATGTAATACCAACATAAAGGGAATCACAAATCCAGTTTTCAGAAAATGGCATTAAATATAGATTTAAACTTTGACCTTTAGTCCCAAGTGAGAGGACAAAAATTCTCTTTACAGTGAAGGGCATGTTGCTACTCAGCTTCAATGAGTAGGGGAGAACCTGCCTGGTAGTATGCAGGATTAAGAAACACCAATCGATTTACCTCCAATGCAGGTGTGCTGCAAATCCACTGGGTCGAGATGTAGCGCGTGATTGGGCCAGGCTCATCTATATTCTAGAGTTTGTAGAAGTAGCTTCTGGGAAACAGGGGTCTTCTTGGCTTGGGGAATTGACGTTTCCACGGCAATATCTGAAATGCATTCAGAGTGAGCAGGAGTAAGAGATGGAATACACAGGGTCTCCCACCCCACATTAGGGTCATGAGCAATAGTGGGAAATCTGTGGGTAGCACAATGACAGACTGGGCAAACAGGGAAATCATGGAAGCCCAGAGCATTCATATTTTTACATCCCTTATTACCCTGAGTGCTCTGCAGGTGCTGACCAGGGCCCCAGGCAGACGACCCACTCTGCAGCTCACCTCCCTGCAGCTCACCTCCCTGCTACATCCTTGACAAGTTGATATTGGGGCCCAGGTTGGGCGAGGGGGTAGATGATGGACAGTGGGAAATGGAGCTTATTGGAGAAAGGGACTATCTGTTATGTGCACACCCAGAGCCAGAAGAAGAAATTATCCCCGATTGTGGAATTTGCTAGAAAATTAGGGAAGTAAGGAAATAAACAGAAAAGAGCACTGGCCTGGGAGTCAGTTTGTTTTGCTCTTAACTAGCTGGAAGAGCTCATGATTACTCATTTGTTTGTCTCTGTCACTAGACAGTGACTTTTAGTACAAACCTGATCTTGCTGATTTTACCTTGGTGCCCAGCTCACACTTGGGTCCTCAGCAAATGTTTGTTGATTGGATAAATGAGGGAAAGAAGAAAATTCTTTGTTGGGAGGGACTTTAAAGATAAAGAAATGAAAGCTGGGAGAGGTGAAATAACTTGACTGAGGTCCCACTGCTTGTTGGTTGCAGGAACAGTAATACCAGGAATGACGAGGATGATGGTAATTAACATAATCAAGTGCTTGAATTGTGTAACTGCTGGTGTTGGTGATTTCTTAGTTGGCTCTTCGCTTTGTACTCCTTTATTTTCTCCTCTGCATCCAGGATTTGGAAGCCTGAAAACTACATTTCCCAGACTTCCTTGCCGGCTTGGGTTAGGTTCTGTCATGGGGAAGCACTCACAGCACCTTGGGAAGTGGGGACAAGGGAGGAGTCGTTACATCCATGTTAACTAATTAACTGTCTGGTCCAGGTGACCGCCGGCCGCCATACCTGGTTGGCGAGTGGCAGCACTGGCGGGTTTGTTGGGCTCCTGCGGCCTCTGCAAGGGCTCAGCCTCCTGCTTCCTCACTGCTACAGTAGTGGAGGCTCCAGCAGTAGGGCAGCAGTGGCCTCGTGAGACAGCGCCTGCAGGCATGGGTAACCCCACCTGCTCTTTTGCGCCTCCTGTCTCAAAGGGTAGGGTCTTCCTGCGGTTCCTAACCTCTCTGGGTAACACCGCCTTCCTGCTTTTGTTCCAACAGCCCGTCCCGACCTCAGTAATCTCTGGTATTCAGTCCCCCCTGAGGAACAACCCCAAGTGCTTCATTTGGATTCTCTCATTGAATTCTCATAGAAACATAGGAGATGTGAGCTCTTAGGACTATACTCCTGTTTTACAGAGGAGGAAACTGAGGCTAAGAGACACTAAGTGACGGGCCCACGGTCCCATGGGGGCGTGGTGGGACATAAACCAAGGCTATCTGATGCCTAAACCCATGTATTTAACTCTGCACCATCAAGAGCGACCCTGCTTCCCCCAGCGAACTATTATACTGAGGTTGTTTAGGGGCTCAGCAATGGGGTCTTCCTCCCCTGTGCTGTGCAGGATTGATTGCGGTGGGCCCTCTTCTTTAGAATGCTCTTTCTCCAGGACCGTTGCTTTCTTACCTCTTAACTTGAGCCTGATGAAGTCATTTCCTCCATTAAAAGCTTTGTAGGGATGGTATATCTTTTAGCAGCAGAGTAGCTAAGGGCATGGCGCTGTCATTGGGAGAGCAGGGAGATTAAGTTGAGTGAGAGTTTGAGAGAAGAGGAAGGGGGTAGGATGAACAGGCCCAGGGTGATTAGACAGCAGACAGGCCCTTCTCTGACAGGCCAACACTGAGGGCCTCGTCCCTGGCTGGGGATAGAGATAAACCGAGGACTGAGGATTGAAGGAGGGGTTCCTGTAAATGGCTTAGAACAGTGCCTGGCTTACCGTGAGCACTCAACAAATGTTAACTTAAAAAAAGACCACCAGGCATAAGGCACTGCAAGAGATACTAAGACAGATTCAAAAGCCAGGCCAGCCCTAGGGGACGTTCAACCAGGAGAGGCTGAGACACAAGGGAGGAAAGGGCTGTGAAGCCAGCACAGGCATGCTGTCAGGGTCTTGGGGAAGGGAAGGGGTGTGCGCAGGCTCTTAAAGCAGGGGAGGTATGAAGAAGTAGCAACGGGGGAGGGAAGTACCTTTTCCTTAGGAAAAGAAACTGTAATCAGAGGAGATGTATCTCCTGTTAAAGTCTCAACTTTCAAGGCAATATTTATGCAGAGTTCTCCCATCTCCCTTCTAAATGTCTGAGGGCAGTTTCTGTGGACCCACAGTGCCATCAGGTACTGCTCGGAGTTGAAGTGTCCTCTTCAGGAGATGAATTCAAGGACAAAATTGGCCTTTCCCACATCCTTTCTAATCATTCATCTTTCCTCAAGCACTGCCCACCTCCCCCAAGACCCCCAACCCCCAGACCCTAGGACTCCATCACTATAGTGACCCAGTGGGGACAGAAATCCCCTCCCTTCCATCAAAGCCCATCTGTCCCCTTGGCTATTCTTTAGCCCCCTACTATTGGACCGGATAGCTATTTCGATGAACTCACTTGCAATAAGATGTCAGTGGCTTGTTACAACTTAAAATGTTCTTCTCTCAAAGAGCATTTGTATTTTAACACTGTCCTTTAGCACTTCATTCAAAGGAGTAACGTGGAATTTAATATAACATAAAATATAGAACTTGCATCAATTAAGAATGCATTGGGCTATAACAGAAAGCCATACTGCCCTGGCTTAAACAAGTAAAGGTGTTTACTTGTTCCAGAAACACACACACACACACACACACACACACATGCGTGTGCACAGAGTGTTGATTTGTCCAGGGTGAAGGGGAGCAGAACATGCCGCCCCAAAATATGCCACTTTGGCATGTGGATTATTTTGAGCTGAAGGCAATCAAGACGTAGCAGACTCAGGGAAAACTTTTACCTCTCCCTTAACTACCTAAAAGAATTTAGATAGGGGTCTATAACAACAACAAAAAAAAAAGCTATTACCAGTGATAACGTTTTTATCTGAAAGGCCTGTTTGCATGGCACAGCAAATTTCTAATTACCAAACATCTGCTCTTCTTATTGTCCTGTGAATCGCCCTCTCCCCACCTTTGAAGCCACAGACCCCTATCCCATTCCTTAGCTTAGGGTGGCACATAAGCTCAATTACCTGATTTGTCCTTGAGTCTCACATCTTTGGGAATTCTGTACATATGAAATTAAATTTGTTTTTCTCCTGTTAATCCATTTTACGTCAATTTAATTATGAGACCAGCCAAAGAACCCAGAAGGGAAGAAGGGAGCATTTTCTGCCCCTACAAGAGGCAGAGTATGGCAACTCTGTAATGCCACCACCTGCCTTCTCTCTTTCTGTGTCATCCCTATAGTTGCAGGAAGCTGCTGCTCCTTCAGGCATCACAACCACACAGGAGCAAAAGGAAGAAGGCGGAAGGCAAAGGGACACAGAGCGGGACAGAGGCGGCTACCCTCCCCAGGGACGCTGCCTGCATTTCATTGGCTAGAAGTGAGTCACACAGCCAGCCACCAGCTGCACGGGAGGCGGGAAGTGAGCTTTCGGTTTTTAATTATTTATAATGGTTGAGTGAAGTGACACTGAAAACCCCAATTCAGGTTCTGTTTGTCAGTCGGAAAAAACAAATGGGGAGTTGGCAATAGAAGTGTCTGCCACAAAGGAGGCACATGCTGAAGCTGGGGAGACTTAGGGGACATCTTGGCTCACCCATGGTCTGTGGAGAAGCTGCAGAGTCAAGTAGAGAGAAGTGAAGCGAGTCTGAGCAAAACTAGACCCCTCCCCTTCCACTCACTCTACCCATTGCATCAAGTATCCAATGCTTACCTCTGACAGAGTCAGAATGGCTTCATTTTTTTACCAGCCCCCTGCTTTTCTTAACCATTTCAACCATTTTTAAGTGTACCAGTCAGTGTCATTAAGTACACTGACAATGTTGTACAACCATCACCACTACCCCATCCTTTACTTTTCATTGCTAATCTAATGTTGGTTTGTTCCGGCATGGGGGTTCAGAGATGGGGATTGGAAATAAAGGCAATGTAATTTTAAGTGATTGAAAAATACAAAGTATTTTTACTTTTCAAAGTGGCTAACAGTTTAGTCACACATGTATTTTCTGCCTGGAAACATACGATTTCTTATCTGGATTATTTATCCCCTCCAATAGATGTTGCTACATGTAATTCTCTTGCACAGAGAGCCAGCATCAGGGCTGTGAGCTGCTCCATCTTTTATTCAAGGGCATCAGTATCAATCCCCCTGTGTTTTTACTCAGAATCTACAAATAAATTATTTCCTTTGAATGTTCCCAGGGCCATTTTGTGATTTTGGACGGATGAACATTTCCCTGGATTTCTAAACCCTCCAAATTGGGCCATCACCAGAACAATGAGGAGACATTTGGGGCAGGTAAAGGCAGCCCCCAGCTCACAAACAATCTTCCACTCTTGGAAAAATTCCCAGCGAGTCTCACAGGCAGAAAATCGAGTCCCGTAACTTCAGTAGACCGTGGAACTCTAGAGGGAGCCAACTGGTGCAATTTCCATCTCTTGAAACATTTAAAATGTATCTGATCAAAGGAGGAGAAAATTAACCACAGTGTAGGAAGCTGGCAGGGGGACGGACAAGATGACCTAATTTGCCTTTCCCATTACTAATTTCAGTAGAAGTCTTCTCTGGGAATTCCACACTGAAATTCCAAGGCAAGATCACCTCAGTGGGATTCTGAGGGCTGCGAGCATGGCAATCAGGACCTGTGATTTTTGAAGCCTCTGCTGTTGCATCCTTTGGGGTTTAGCATGGAACTAAATTCTCCTCAGATGGATATACTGGGCCCCATTCTTATCTACATAATAACTATGGAGAAATTTTCCCTTTGGGTTTCAAAGGACCTGAGTTTGGTCTATCAAATTTGGGGCTGTGCAATGAATTTATTACTCGCTGAAATAAAAATCAATACAAATATGTCTTTGCCTTAAGAAAAAAAAAAAGAAAAACCCACACCACTTACCAACTTTACCAACCTCTGGATTCAATTAATTTTTAACATGGAAGTAAAGTTCCCTTTAATTTTTTTTCTCCTTTCAAGCCAGACATTTATTTTTAACAAGGGATGAAATCATCTGAGAACAAAACAGGACATCTGTTACTTTATATCTGTTTATTTTAAGTACTTAAATCTGAGTTTGATTTCACACAATTTTGACATTGTTGCTTCATTAATAATCCTTACGTAATTGTGACCTCGGAGTGCGCCCTGTGATTGCAGCATTCACTTCCCATTAGGGCAGAGTCTGATAAGAAAGCCAGAATCGCCTTGGAACGGGCGAGGCTTCCATGTTCAAAGCTGGTCCAAATGCTGACCTCAACAACAGCAAGAAACCACCTCAAAAAGTGCAAGGAGAAGGCTTCTAATGGGGCCCAACACGGCAAGCAATGGTCTATGGTCTGCTGTCAAGGTTGGCACCATCCCATTTTGCAGTTGTTGGATGGGCAAACTAGAGGCAGCATCTGTTGCAGGAGAAATAAAAGACTGAGCATGAAACATGTGATTAACACATGCACGCATGTGCAGAACACTGTGTTGGAGCATAGGTACCCTTCATGCCCAGGTCAGCCGATCTGCCTTTCAAGGGCACTGGGATGCTGGTGGAGCAACGGGGAGGCTGGGGCAGTGATGGGCAGAGATGGAAGCGTGAGGGCCTCACAAAGAGGCCACAGAGGGGTTGGCAAAAGGAATGGCCTGGTACCTATGACTGAGAAGCAAGGTACCAGGGGGCCCAGAGATGGAGATTTGGAATAAGGGCAGTGGAATTTTTTTTTTGAATTTTATTTATTTTTTATACAGCAGGTTCTTATCAGTTATCTATTTTAGACATATTAGTGTATATATGTCAATCCCAGTCTCCCAATTCATCCCACCACCACCCCCGCCACTTCCCCTCCTTGGTGTCCATATGTTTGCTCTCTACATCTGTGAAGGGCAGTGGAATTTTTTTTGTTGGGGTAGGTCTGGGATGGGGAATCAAGCATTCTGCTTGAGACATGCTAGCTTTTACACATCAAACTGGCAGTTGAATATCTGAGTCTGAAGTTCCTAAGAGAGGTCTGGCTTGGAGATAAAAATACAGCATTGTTGGCTAGTAGGTGGTTTTTAAACCAAGACAATGAATGACGTTACCTAGATTTTGAATAAAAGTGGGTAAATGTGCTGGCTAGAGGTTCTCCGGAGAAGAGAAAAAGATACCATATTTACTTCACAATATGTTTTTTTGGATTTTAAAAGTAAATTATAGACATGCTATTTCACCCCTAAAATCTTCAGGCTTCAAAAAATAAGGGTGTATTCCTACTTAAGTAAAATCCTAGGAAATGAATAAGGTGTGACTGGCCCATTCTACCAGCGAGGACACTACAGCTCGGAGAGGGTTAGTAAGCTGTCCACAACCAGATAGCTAGAGACCTGTGGATCCAGGACCCAACCTCAAGGCTGACCAGCTCCATAGCTTTCCGTCTATCCTTCCTTAGCTGTATACAGAGGCCTAAAGACCCATCGTCATGGAAGGCATATAATTCTTCTCCCTCTCTGAGCCGTATCTTTATCTTGGCCTCTTATTCTTAGAGAATCACCCCCTCCTCTGAGCATTTGACCCCATGTTTCCCATTCTTTGCTGAGGTCAGAGGACTGTGCTCTCCTTTGGCCAGGCTGCAGTGGACCACTCCCTGAAGACATTAGGGGCCAGGAGAAACCTAGCTGCAGCCTTCACCCCGATTATCATAGGTTTGAAACGCCAACTTTCATTCAATCCTAGGCTGCCCACAGGATGCAAGGGATGGGGGCAGTGGCCTTTTCCCAGAGCTTGGCAAGGGAATGGTGATGGAATGAGGGTTCTGATGCAGTGACAGGATGGGGCAGGATGCCTCACCATTTTGTCTTCTGTAGTCATATCAATGCCTCATCCTCCCAGGGCTGCACTCCACAGGAAAGCTTGGGGTTGTGCTCCTGGGGGCCCTGCCTCAGCTTCCTGCAAGCCATGGCAGGGAAGCTATGGGGAGGGGGCTGTTGGCTCAGGTACACTGCCAGTTGTACTCTCCCCAGAAGGAGTATTCTTAGCTCACTCCCACCATGACCCTTATTATAGAATTTAAATGTAGAGAGGCCTCTGTCATTCAAAGGACCATGTATGGACACAAGGGCACGCATGGGGGGCTCGCCATCACTCTCCAGCCCCTTACCCTGCATAATTTTTCTTCACATCATTTATCCTCATCTGCTGCTAGAATTTAAGCTTCATGAAAGCATAGCCTTTACCAGGTTGGCTCCTGATTCACCTACAGCACCTACAAGAGTGCCTGACACATAGCAGGCATTTAATACACACTTACTGAATTAACAATTGAATCAATCAATCATATAGAGTAAAAACAGTTCATAACACACTTCTGTCTACCCACCTCCAACAAAACTCTAAAACACTTCCTTATCCCGCAAACCTTAATGACAAAAAGAATGATGAAAGAAAAAAGGGAAGGAAGGAAGGAAGGAAGGAAGGAAGGAAGGAAGGAAGGAAGGGAGGAAGGGAGGGAGGCAGGAAGAGAAACAGAGCTGAGAGTGAATACAGAGAACATCAGAGCACACGAGAGGGAGCCCCATTCAGAGCAAAATGGAGACCCAGGCTGGTTTCCAAGGCCTGGGGGTGGGGCACGTGAAGGTCGCATTACTCTAAAGCCAGAAAACCTCAAGGAAATGGAGCTTTCAATCAGCAACTTATTCCAGGCTGGCTTAGAGGTCTGGGGAGGACATTCAGATGCTCTGAAATACAGCGATAATCAAGAGAAAGAGGGAGTCTTAAATTGAGGATGGAGAGCAATATAGTCAGGTTAATGGAAGCACCAGCAATATTAAATGAAATTGCTCTACCACTTCTTCATAAGGCGGCACTGGGGAGCCTGCTCTTTGCATAAGTAGGGAGGGTCCTGGGATTTAGCGGGGGGGTGGAGGAGCTGGGGAGTCAGTCATGCAGCAACCATTACAGTTCACGGGAGCCCAGCTCGCGGCCCCTTGGCACACCTGCCTCATATTTACCCAGGCCCACGCAGGAGCCCCACAAATTTGGCCAGGATTTCAAGGGAGCCCGGAGCCGGGGGAGCCTGCTTTAGTCCAATTAAATGAAGCAGTATCAGGTGGAGAGTAATTCTGAGTATTCAACATTATGGGGAGTTTTGTGTTTAAGCCCCTCTCTGGACCTTCTTTTAGTGAAGAACTAAACTGCAGGGTCTGGAGGTGGGCAGGAGGAAATGCTCCAACTCACGGAGCTGAATCTCCTCCCTCAAGGAAGGCAGACAAGGGCCTGCAAAGTTTCCCAAAGGCTGCAGCTTCCAGCTCCCTCAAGCACTCCCATGTGGGCCCCGCGATACCTCTATGGATATGTCATTTCTATTTTGTAAAGATAATGGGAACCTCGCCAGGCCTGGGGGTCTAAGAACCTGTATCTATATGATCATAGGTGGAGTCAACTCAGTGAAATCTTTGGGGGTCTTCTTTCCACTTCCTGCCTTCTTTCTTCCTTCCCCTGCGTCCGTCTTCCAAGGCAGCGGAAGCTGACGCAGTGAAAATGAGCTAATAGGATTGCAGAGAATGAAGACTCATACATAAAGGTGTTAGGGAAGAGCAAGCCCACTGGTGTAGGTAATAAACGCAAGAGGAGAGGGTGCGATTCATTTCACATAGCACAGAGAGGACGAGGTGCTTTTAAACTGTGGAAAATACTGATTAGAGAAATATTATCAGTGGACATTTACAGAGCAGTAAAGTGAACCAAGCACTGTGCTACACCCAGGGGGCAGGCAGAGGAGGCCGGTAATACAGAGAAGCACAAACAGGGTCTGGGCCCTCCAAACGTCTCTAGATGGCAGCGCCCTGAAGATATCTGTAGCGCTAAAGAGACAAAGCGGAAATATGTGGAACGAAATAACAATGCGTAATTTTACCCTTCAAACAACACAGACCCTTATTTCAGGCCCTAATTCTTCCTTGCCTGCAACAGTCCTCTGGGCATATCTGAGTACGCTCTCCTGCTTACCACCCCCATGATGGGCCAGCAGTGGCCCCCGGGGGTTGCAAGAGCAGAACGGCACAACTACAGGTGTGATGTTGGTCAACTTTTATTTTCACCATGTGCCAGTGATTCTAAAGAGTGCCAATGACAAAATATTCCTCCTCCCACCCCCAAAAGTCTTTTGTTGGTCTAAGTTAAATAATTGTTGCAGTTACTGTTGAGTTTTAGTTATATATATATATATATATATATATATATATACACATACATACACATATGTACACATATATATGCACATTTTTATTGCTTATCACTTAATAAATATATTTTTCATGGAAGCTAATTCAGAAATTTTCATCCATGCAGTCTCTAATACAGGCAGACACACATTCATGTTCCTTTTGGGAGTAAATTCTTGGTTAGGGAGCCTTTGAATTCACACTGGGTGCTGTTTATGTGTTCAACTCCTGTGAGAGAACATATCCCTGCATTTAAACAATAGAAGAAAGAAACAGCAATAGTACAAGATGGCAAAGATGAAACAAGAAAATTCTGTTATTTTACGTGACCTCTTAGAGTTCTTGTTTTAAAAATTCAAGGCCATGAAACAGAGTGCAAACTGTGAGGTGTAATATTTTCTTTAATACACATACACTTTAGTGCACACGTGAAGTATTTTGCTGACTTTGAATATCTTTAAAATTGAGATTTCCCTTTTTAAATTGCTAATTGCTAGTTTTAAAACTAAATGAGAAATAGAAATAATTACTGTTGAATACTACACGCTGATTCCTAAAAATTGATGTTGTAGCATAGAGGAGAGGGTGATAAATAATGCCCTGCTCTTCGTGTCAAATACACAAGGGACACCACGGCTCTCCAGAGATTCCAAAACTTGTCCTGGAAGGATAGGGCCTGGACTCACAGCCTGGATGTCGCTTGGGTCGGTGGGGTTATCTCATTTTCATACACCAAGGCAATTCAGCTTCCCTTATCCCATGTCTTCTCCACTTTTCTCCTCCTTGTTCCCCAGTATTTTCCACTCTGAACCCCTTCTAGTTCCCCTATCTCATATTCTTCCCAAAAGAATTTAGGAAAACAGAGTTGGCTATTTTTTTTCCTCTGAAGCCTGCCACTTGGTTTACTCTGCTTCCACTCCCAGATTTCTTTTGGCCCTGCCTTAGTTCTTTGATATCTACAAAGGAAGCCTACCCAGGAAAGGGTGCCCTTGGAAAGAGTACAGATCAGTAGATTTGAAGTAACTGCCCTCCCCAAGCCCAAATTAGAAAACTGATCAAAACAATTGCTTAAGAAGCCTACTTATTAAAGGACTGAAAACTATGAATCATGATCAGGGGATTTATCAGAAGTATTAAAAGAAGACATGTGGGACCGATTTCCAAAATAGGAAAGCATTATCTCCCTGGAAATAATCCAGGGAAAACAGAGAACTGGGAATTTCACTATTTTGCAAGAAAATGGAACAAATCTTAAGAGAGAAAGGCTCAGTGAGCAAGACAACAGGACAATGAGAAGCTAACACAGAGTGTTTATGAAAAACCGAGCTTGCCAAACAAACTGGGTATCTTCTAACATTTCAGCTTCAGGATTAGCAAATGAGGTGGCTTCGAAGCACTCCATAGATCTTCGTTTTTTTGTTTGTTATAAATTATTTTTGATTATATTTTATTTTAATTTTTTTAAATTTATTTTTTGGGGCTGCATTGGGTCTTCATTGTTGCACGTGGGCTTTCTCTAGTTGCCGCAAGCAGGCGCTACTCTTCATTGCGGTGCATGGGCTTCTCACTGAGGTGGCTTCTTGTGTGGAGCATGGGCTCTAGGTGCGCGGGCTTCAGTACTTGCAGCATGCGAGCTCAGTAGTTATGGCTCACGGACTCAGTAGTTGTGGCTCACGGGCTTAGTTGCTCTGTGGCATGTGGGATCTTCCCAGACCAGGGATCGAACCTGTGTCTCCTGCATTGGCAGGTGGATTCCCAACCACTGTACCACCAGGGAAGTCCCAGATCTTTGCTTTTGTGATGGATTTGATATGAAGACTAGAAAAGGGTTTGCAGTAACGGGAATTGGAAAGTGACTAAATGACTCACAAATAGGTGGCACTGCCTCAGACCTGGACAGGAAGTTTCCAGCAAAGTGCCAAAAGGATCACTCTTTGGCCAGGGTTGTTTCACTGATGTTCTGGAAAGGGAATCAGCATCTTACTGGGTGGAGGAGTCCAGGCTTAAGAGCAATCTGTGTGATAGAGACCGGGGAGGATTAGTACAGTCTGTGGTTAACACGAGTCAAACTCTGCAGACCCAGGCAGCCGGGAGTGTGGACTCACCGAGCTGACATGAAGTAGAGTCTTGGGCCGAGGGAGCGGGTCCTCAGAGCCCAGCTGGCAGACTGCCACCGTCTCAGCCACTGACAAAGAGAGGGGTGTGTTCGGAAGAGACTCCCAGGACTGCAGAGTCTGGCAAAAAGCTGGAGGATTTTAAACAAGAAGGAGAAGCCTCAGGGAAACACAGGGGCCTTCTTATGTCTGAAAGGCTGATGTTCAGAAGAGGGACTGTTATGGGTTGAATTGTGGCCCCCTTCTGCTCCATTCACATGTTGAAGCCCTAACCTCCCCACCCCCGCCTTTACCTCAGAATATGACCTTATTTGGAAACAGAGTTGTTGCAGATGTAATTAGTTAAAATGAGGTCATACTGGAGTAAGGAGGGTACCCAACCCAATATGACCGGTGACTTGATAAGAAGAGGAATTTTGGAGACAGACACGCACACAGGTGGGATGCCAGATGAAGTGAAGGCAAAGATCTATCAGCCAAAGAACGCCAACGATTGCCAACCAACCATCAGAAGCTAGGAGAGCGGGATGGAGGAAATTCTGCCTCACAGCCCTCAGAAGGAACCAACCCTGACAACCCTTTGATTTCTGACCTCCAGACTCCAGAACTGTGAGATATCACCCAGGTTGTGGTACTTTGTTATGGCAGCCCCAAGAAGCTAACACCGGGGCTGAGGTCCTTTGGTGGTAGATGTGAATCTTGATGGGTGTGGTAGGCAGGCACTCAACACGAGGCAGTGGAAAGAAGACCTTTCTAGCAATTCAGGCTGCCCAAGAGCAGGCTGAGCTGCCTTTGGTGCAGTGTGCTTTCTAGCTTTGAGGGTGCTTAAGCAGAGGTGACCACCTGCTTGGGATACCGTAGGAGCAATTCCTGCCTTGGCAGCAATGTGGGGATGGATCACCTCTGAGGTTTCCTCCAGTTGCAAAAATTCTATGGTTCTAATTCTAAAAGTATTCAATGATGACAAAAAATTAACTTAAAATTTAAAATTGGAAATTGTTCTCTTCTTAGAAAGGACAGAATCTAAAGGATCTTAAAATCAGAACCAGTATTCCACACAAGAAGTACAGGTATTAACAAGGGAGATATTTTAAGAGCACAATAGGCAGGAAGTACATGAAGAACAGTGATGCTGAAAGTAAAGCGGCACTGAGTTACATTAAAAATGTACTTATGTGATGTGGCTACAAACCAGGGTGACTTCATCTGGGCATGAGCTGTAGGGGTTAAAAGCATGGAGTTGCAAGTCAGACAGGTTCCTCTCCTGCCACTCAAGAGCTTTGTGGCCTTGGCCTACCTGCTTAACTCTTCTGAGCAAGTTCCCTCACCTGCGGAGTGGGACAATATCACCTGGCTCCCAGTGTCAGAAGAATGACTTGAGATAATCAATGAAAAGTGTGGGGCACAGAGTAAGAATTCAATAAGGGATTACTATTTTTGTTATGAAATTATTGTGCCCAGCACCAAAACAGAAAGCTGATTACACACACACACACACACACACACACACAGGGAAACAGGGATGACAAAAATCAAAGCTTTAGAGGAAATTTTTTGCCACATCCATGACTTAAAAAGTGATCTTTCCGATTGAATGTGAATGTCTCACTCTTACTGATAATATATCTAAGTTAAATTATTGGGAATCACACTTTGTTACCTCCTTCCACATACATTTCAAGTAGAATGGTAGACAAGATTTTAGGGGTGACCAGCTCATTTGAAAGTACACACTGAAGCCTGGCCCATGGTTGAGACCTCGGTCTGGTGTGTGGCCTTCTCTTACTCCTGGTTTTCTTGTCTGTAAACTGGAACCAGCCTCACCTACTTGCTCAGCGTGGGGTGACCAGATGGAGGCAGGTGGGGTTGCAGTATTAGGGAGGGGGCAGGGTCAGCATTGCATCCGTGTAGCTTTGGGATGGTGACTGTAGGCACTCACTCTGCCCCCAGTGTAAATGCCCTAAATCTCAGAGGAAGCCAGGGCCTAGTTATCCTGACAGAGCCAGTCAAAAGGAGGAGTAATGCATGAAATTAAGGTAGATGAAGCTTTAAAGAGAGGGGAAACTTCTGTTCAGCAGGATCTTTTAGATAATGAAGTGGTCTCTAAGGAAGCCTGAAGAAGCCCTACACGGGAAGAAACACCGAAAAGGCAGTAGCCCTGCCTACTGAAACGTGCGCGAGTTGGAGCATCACCCCCCTCTTAGTCTTCGCAGCTTTTCCCCAGCACGATTCCTGATCTGAACTGCTCCTCTTTTGAGGCTCCGATCCATTCCTGGTGTCGTTTAAATGGGCCCGTGTTTGTACTATCTGGCGATGGAATAGTGGTCCCCCTCCTAGGCCGCCCTCACTGCCTTCCTGCCACCCCATTCCCAGTTCATGGTAGGCCCTCGCAGCAGCCCGGCTGACTCTTCTGCCTCGGTGTCAGCCGCCTCATTAGGCAGGCTCCGTAGCCGGCGGGTGTCAGAGCTGGCCGACGCATCAGAATGCAGGGCACGCCTGGGGCTCCTGGGAAGCTGCACATTCCGCATGAAATATGAAGGCAACAGCCAGCCCAGGGGAGACCCAGGGTGAATTCAGTGGAATAGTAGCAAAGGTGGCTATTGGGGGAGGGGGCCCTGCAGGGTCAGGGAGAAGACGCGGGCTCCCCCAACGTACTGTAAAGGCACCGTTTGGTGGTGGAGAGGGGAGGCGTGCAGGGTGGGGACACCTGGTTTATGTATCGTCTTGGCTATTCCTGACACACGCTCCCCCACTCATTCCTTCTGCATATGCTCACCGCGTACCCGTGATTATGGTGATGTGCCCTTTTGAGATAGGCAGCCGGCTCCCTCTCCCGCCGTGCTCATCACCGATTCTTGAGTTTCTCTTTTGGGACAACCTGAAATCGTAAGAGCAGTCCATGTGGATTTCAGAGGACCTGACAGTAGGAAGCATAATAAAAGTAATGATTGTCCACAGGCCCTGGGGAGCCTTGTCGCACAGCACCTGGGGCCTGCAGAGGTTAAGCGTGCTTAGTGAGCGGTGGCCTCAGATGGCTCCGAGGCCTGACACAGAAGCCCGCCTTCACCTTTCTCCCATACCTCCTGGTTTCCAGTCAAGCCTCCTTGCTGGGGCTTCAGGCAGCCATTCTGAGGTGAGGGGAAAACCATTTGTTTCCACCATAAGCCCTAACACCCACCGTGAGTCTCGGACACACGAGAGAGCGTCATTCGTTTGCTGCTTCCGCTAGACACATTCCCACCGTAGTGTGGTCCTTGTGCTTGTCACTCTATCATGAAGCAGAGATGCTGGATTCTACCTACCAAGGGATCGGCACATAGTAGCTACTCAATAAATACTGAATAACTTATATGAGGGGAGTCCTCCCTCCCACCCTATCACACATCCAAGCCACTAAGGAACACAAATCTACTGGTCTCTCCACATACAAACATTCTGAGAAGCCATTTTTTCTCCCCTAACCTAAACCCACAGTGCCCATTACAGAACAGTCCACCAGGGCACAGGGTTGAGTCCATTTCTGCTGCTGCTGATACAGCATGCCACCTTCTTCTGACCAGAGATCAAATAATCATATATATGCATACATATATGTGTGTATATATAGTCCCCCTTTATATATATATATATACTGCCTTCCCCCTTAAAAAGAATAGCTGGTTTTTAAGGTCTTCATGCGCTCCTCAGGAGAAACTGACAATTCAGCAGAAGCTGCATGACTCTTATCTCTGGAAACCTCCTGCAGCTGGATAAGCAGGGCAGATGCCACGAGCGGCAGGGTCGTCCTGCTTGCCCCCACCAACGATGGAAACCGTCTGCATTCCTTGTCCGAATTTTCTGCAAGAAACCCCAAAGCCGTGACGTCTGCTCAGAACCTAAGCCGTTCTGGCTGGCGGTGCTGGCTGCCACTCCCCTCTACCCTTCACACTGAGGCTGCTCTGCTGGTTGGAGTGTGGAGAGGCCACAGCACACGTGCCTTATGTGTGGGAACCTTTAGCACACAGAATGGTACTTGGTGACTTTCTGTTAGTTTTGCCAAGGAATTGGCTTCTTTGGTGAAGAGAAAGGACCCTCTTTCTGTGCCGTTCCTGACAGAGCATAGCAGGAGGCATCAGGGTTCCACGAAAACGCTGGCCTCACAAGACTGTAAGCTCCCTGGGGGCAGGGAGCTCTCGTGCTCACTGGTGGGTTCCCAGCGGCTAGAACAGTGCTTAGCACAGAGCTGGTGCTCCGCCAACATTTTGGTTGACTTTGGCAAAATATAGTACCTTATCCTCTAGCCAGTGATAAGTTCGGGGCTGGGTCAATTAGTCTTGCCTGGCTTTGACAGACAGAGGTTGAGAGACAGAATTTCTCTCTCTGCCGAACTGCTAAGGTGAGAGTAGGAAGTTAATTACAGAGAGGAGAGGATGAGGCTATCAGACAAAATGAAGAGATGGTGAGTGAGAGAGGGGGAGAGAGAGGGAGAGAGAGGGGGAGAGAGGGGGAGAGAGGGGGAGGGAGGGAGAGAGGGAGAGAGAGAATGAGCGAATGAGTTAGTCCTAACAACATAATATGACTGCTTATTTAGCCCCAGCTGAAGATCTAACCAGAATGTCTCAGTTATATGAATGCCTTAAGTTAGTTATTTGCGTAACGTCATATTAGAAGAGGGTTTCTGTCACTTAAAACCCAAAGTGGTCTGACTGATACACTTGTTTCGTATTATATCTCCTTTCAAAGCTATTCATTTACTCCGTGCTAACAGCTGACTCTCTCTTTACGTCTTATGCATGTGGCTCTTCTAAATGTCCACTTTCACAGAGCGGTCATCTTGCCCATCTCTTTTGCTTTGCCTGAAGCAGAACAGTGTTTCAGCCACGCCTCTCAGGGCAGATGGATCTTTCCCACAGACAGAGGGAATTCTTCAAATTCCCTGGATAACAGATGTAACAGTTCCCACCGGTGACAGACCCTCAAGTCCCTAGTGCACACAGCACCCCCTCGGCAGCACCCACTAACTGTGTTGTGGACCTCGGCAAGGACGCGCTGCTCTGTGCTCACCTCTGCTGGGACAGCACTCAATTATTTGTAGCTTATTCCACAGGAATGGGGTTTGTCTCCTCAGCTAGACTAGAGACGGGCGGTTTTCAAAGAACAAAGGAGCGAACCAGATCGACGGTTCCTTGGACATTTACAACGTGATGAACCCCGTCCCCGGCACTGCACATCCCTGTGAGATAACTTTCCTCGTCCACAGTCGCGGACACAGGCTCAGAGTGGCTCAGCTGCCACTTGCCCGTGGACTGAGGTGCTAAGTGATCTGAGCATCCATGCTTTCTCTCCCTCCACTAAGTTGCCTCTGGGGCCATGTTTTGATAGGTTTTGCAAAATCCAGACCACTCAGTACCATGCCGGACACGTTGTAAGGCCAACGACGACAGCACTGTGTTTATTGCCATCTCATACTAACCTAAGGAGGAGGGAATGTTACAGACCACCCCCTCCATGGTGTGAGAGAATTGCTTGACATGGAGATGCACAGAAACAAGAAGATGTTTGGAGTCCAATTTCCTTCCTCTGTGGCCCACCCAGCCTCTGGGGTTGAGAGTGCGGCCTGGGGAAAGCGTTCTGTTCCCAAACAGGCAGGGATGCCTCTGGCTGGGTGTCAGCCGCGGACCCACCTTATTTTTGTTCTGCAGGTGTTGGAAAGAGGACGCAGCCATCCCCAGCCAACAGGGAAGGGTGGGAAGAGTGCGTACATGTGTGTATGTGTGGTCCCTGGAGCGAGGGCCGGGTAGGGGCCTGTCTGCAAAACAACATTAAGAAACCGAAACATTTTCCACCGAGAAACAGAATTACTGCCCATGGAATTCTTACCCAGCCTGAGAAGCAAGCAGCCCCTCCTTTTCATTAGTTAAACAAAGAGGGTTATTTTCCAAATGAAAACTTTCAGTGTGGAAAACAGTCTAATTCCCGAGGCTTTTTGAGAAGCGAGATTCTCAGTGCTCAAATAAACACGTCTATGTGGATGAGCAGCTACAGAGTGCGGTGCAGTTGCCCCGATCCAGCGAAGGGGCCGGCCTGGCCGGTGGGGGACCCAGGCCTCTGCTTCAGGCCTCTCGAAATAACCCCAGGTAGGAAGGCCAGCAGAAGGCACGAACCATGACTTGGGAAGATTAGACTGTTCTGCTAGGGGAAAAATTAGGTGAAAATAAAAAGTATTTTCTATGTCCATTAAATGATCCTCTTTTTTCCACCAGCTTAATGAACTCCCTCTGGTTAGAAAATACTCTGCAGACTCAAGCCCTGCTTAGTTCAACGGGGCATGCCCAACTTTTTTGAACTTCCAATTTCTCTCAAACACAGCTTCTATTCACAGACCCAAGTGGTGGCATCATGGCTTTCTCCTGCAGTGTTCTCTTCGTGAAAGCTCCTGGATACTGGCATTTGTTTGCACTGGTACCTGCAGACAGGTACCAATATGGAGGCAGATGCCAAGGTTCAAATTCCAGCTCCGTCACTTAAGAGTAGCATGTACGCACTCCTGCAGGGCTTTAGCCTGCGTATCTGCGAAGGGGCACAGCAACGGTACCCACGTCACAGAATTATCAAGAAGGCTAAATGATGTTTGTAACGTGCCTTAGCACAGTTTCTGGACAAAAGAAGACCTCCCTACAATTGTGGCAAAGCTTATAAAATTGGACGTGGCGTATGGTCATAGGCCCAAGCTTTTTAAAGTAATAAATATTGTTCTTTGAGGTTCCTACTTTTCTCATCTCACTTGTGGAAAGTGTGTTGCTCAAAAAAATAAAAGCGAGCACAAAACAGCCTCTCTTCACATCAGAGCTTCCTTCTCCACTCAGTCCATGAACGTTTTGGGGAGAGCTCTATTTAACTTGGCCGGCCCCTGGTTTTGCAGTGAGTAATATATTGGGCTTAATTTCAAACTCCACACAGCCAAGATCACTGGATACCTGAGCTTCCCCAAGCTGAGTTGATACAGCTGCTCTGCCCCTGGTCACTGGTGAGTTGTCCCCGTGGGCTCCAAAGGGTCTTGACACTGACAGGTCGAGGTGCATGGGCCAGCGCCATACTCAGAGACAAGGGCTTCCACAGAGAGGTTCCTGAGGGAGACAAGACCCAAAAGCCTAGAGGACGAGTGACACAAGGCTGAGACAGGAAGAGGATGGCCGGAGATGGCAGAGAGAGGCGGCTCGATGCAGGCGGTGGGGAGGGCAGGGCTCCTTGGAGCATCCTTGCTCCTGTGAAGGGAGCACGAGAGGTGTGAAGAAAACATTCTGAGTATGAAGTTACCATGGTGATAAAAGAAGGGTGTGACCCCCTTCCAAATCAGTATTTCTGAGACCAATTAGTGCAAATGATGGACACTTGCTTTAAAAAGGGTTGAGTGGAGCTTTCTTTTAAACACAGATTTCATTTCAAACTAAATTTCCTTTAGACATTTTTTTCCCTGGGACCTCAGCTCTGGCCTGCTCGTGTGCAGCTACTACAGAACGCGTTCTGTGAGACAACGATGCCCATGGACAGAGCGGAGTGTTAATCTGGAGGCCAGTCTAACCTCAATGACAGGCAGGCTGGTAAACAGACTGAAGAAGCTAATGACTATTTAGTGCTCTCTTTCGAGGTTAGCAAACGCTTCTTTGGCTTCTAAGGTGGCAACACCCTTACATTAAAAGGTTTGGACTGATGGACCTGATAAAAGCCCCTTCCCAAGTCTGTTGGGAAACACAAGCGTTTCAAAAGTGAAAGATAATGTAGATGTTCTAAGTGCAATGTGATTAGGAGTATACATTATAAATGATAATTACAATGAATCATATTCGCTTTCGTAGTCTCCCAACATTATAACTTCACACTGATAGATTGATATACCTCATGTGTTTTTGAAGAAAAATTAGTCTCAAACTATAAAATTTCCCCATTGATCTCTATCTCTTGACGATAGGCATAGGATGGGGAGTTGTGACGTTCTGTAAGTTCTAGACCTTCATAATCTACACGGCCCCTGAATGAGGTTCTCAAGGTCACTTCCATACTGTCACAATCCATTTACGCCCCTGCATGCCATCCATGGTAAACATTCCCTGACCCCTCCCTGCTTTCTAAATCAAGCTCCTTTCATTCTCTCCCATAATCCTTTCTTCTTTTGCCCCGACCACTCATCATGGTTTTTTAAATCATTTCTTTATATTTGTGGGACGTTTAGCTCCTCTTACAGATGTGAGCTCAGTAGGGGAAGAATCATGTCTCTCTCGTTCACCACCATACAATGAGTACCTGGCATGGGGCCTGACAATTGGAAGGAGCCAGTGAAGAATTGCTGAATGTAAGGAAGAGGGAGTTGCACAGGTAGGAAGAGCAGGCCCATTCAAATGAAGCTCTCTCTTCTCTTCCCATTGACACCAAACATTGGCAATCTCCTTAAATACCACGAAGGTCAGCAGTGATTCCCCACACGCCAAGCCCAGTAGCTTCCTCATTCCTCATCACTCAGCCCCTCTGTGGAGGCTGATACAATGAACTCTCCCCAACTGGAAGCCCTGCTCTCTTGGCTTCCAGGGCTCATACTCCCCTTTCTCTCCCAAGCTCCCTGACTCCATTCTCTTTTTACTTCTTAAAGGGAGCTAGAAAAAATAGATAGCTAGTGGGAAGCAGCCGCATGGCACAGGGAGATCAGCTCGGTGCTTTGTGACCACCTAGAGGGGTGTGATAGGGAGGGTGGGAGGGAGGGAGACGCAAGAGGGAAGAGATATGGGAACGTATGTATATGTATAGCGGATTCACTTTGTTCTAAAGCAGAAACTAACACACCATTGTAAAGCAATTGTACTCCAATAAAGATGTTAAAAAACAAAAAACAAGGGAGCTAGTCAGTGACTCTGGACTCAGCCTGATCGTCTCCTTGAGCTACTCCCTCCCTTGATAACTCATTCAGTCTTGCCTCCAGGCTTCTGCTTTATGCTGGTACCCATGAATCTACATTTTTTTTTTTTTTTAGAAATGTCACCAGGCTGGAAAAAAGACGTGGAGTCTTTTCTCAACATCATTCCTCATGTTTACAAATAGTCAAGATAACAAAATATCGAAAATATTGTTTTCTCATTGTCTATGACTCAAGTCTCTTGATAGTCTGGACCTTCCCATCTTTCAGACTTCCCGCTTTCCCCAGTTCTCTGTTACACTTTATCCAAATGACTACTTCCAAGTTTCCCTTTTGCCAACGATGCCCAAATGCTTCTATTTACACTGTCGAAATCCTACCTTTCCTTCAAGGATTATCTCAAATACTTCCCACTTTATAAGTCTCTCTTGAGCTTTCCAGGCCATTATAATTTCTTCTGCTTTAAACTACCAACTCACTATATACATTTCAGTTGGTGTTCTCTTAATTCTTTATTGTATAATGGGTTTCTGTGTATTTGTCTGTATCCTTTAGAGGAAGACTAATAAATAAATCTCTGGAAAGACTGAACTAGATAAAAAGAGAGTTGGCATAAATTACCAAGACACACTGTACAGACATTAAAAAATATTAAGTGGATATGAGAACTAATTTTATATTTGAAAATATAGATAAAATATGGATCATAGACTTTAGTGTAAAAAGTTAAACAATAAAGCTTCTAGAATGTAATGCATGAGGATATCTCCATCATTTTGGTGAAGGTAAATTTGAACAAGACATGAAATTCACTAGCCCTAAAACAAAAGATTACCAAATTGGTCTTATAAAATTGAATGAAAGAAGAAGAAATAAAAAATAAATAAATATTGTAAGCCTCTATGTGACTTTCACAAACAAGCAGGCTAATCTATGATGGATATCTGATGAGAGGTCACACTTGGAGAGCAGGAGTACAGACAGTAGTTTTAGGGGTAACGGTGATGCTCCACGGCCACATCCGAAAGGGGGTGCTCACTCTGAAAATCTTCAAACTGTACACTAATGATAGGTATATCAGTTACACTTCACTTTACCGAAGTTTATCAGAACAACAACAGCAAAAACCCTGGACCAGAGGAACTGTGTAAATGCATTACGTCCTAGTGCGCCTCTTTTGCAGGCTGCTTTATGTCTTTGTAGCTCTGACACTGTCTCCGTTCATGGTTTCCATTGCTTCTGTCTGTTGACATGGTTCTAGCACTTTCCTCTATTCTGCCCTTTGCTTTCAACCGGCATTTGATATACTGGCCCTGGGTCCCCTCTAGGTGTTTTGCCCTTGGAGCTGATTTCTCATTCTCAACTTCTGTTTCAATATTTCACTAATAATTCCCCATTTCAGGTTAGCTCTACTTCTTTTATACATTGTTGTTAAGGCCTTGTTTAAATCTTTACTCCTTTATTTAATGTTTTCCTGTTTCTGCTAACGATTTTTTATGTTCTTGCTATCTATAATTTCCTAATTACTATTAGATTATTTGCTTGGCCATCATTTTCCTCCTCAAATCCACAACTGTGAAAAAAAAGCCTTCATCTCTATTTTTTTTGTCCAATGGGGTGAAGTGGGGAGGGAGGTTTGAATAGGAGAAGCTCTTTCTCATTCTTTACCCTCCAGCTCCAGCACTGAGGAACCAGGCGATCTGACATGTAATAGGAAAAGAGAGGGAGAAAAAAAAAGAAGATTCAAAAATGATAACTAAAACAAGTGCTTCCCAGCCGCCCAAAATGGTGAAACAGATTACTTTCCTTACAGATTTAGCTAAGAAGCTGTCTGACCAGAGTCCATTTATGGAACTATTTGACCTCGCTTTTATTTTTTCTTTTTCAGAATAAATCCTTTAGTCCTCAACTGGAGACACTGCAGAAACAAGGGAGTGTGTATTTTTTTAATCCATATGAAGGTTTGGGTCGGGAATTTTTCAAACACTGGAATAAATTTTTAATTTGGACTTTGATATCCAGACAAGCCCAGCTCATGTTCTCTTGGGTCTCCTTCCCAGAGACCAGACTTCAAACAGACACTGCTCGCCCGCCTTACCAGAGGCAGCAGAAAAGCACCATGCCAGCCACGGCGGCAGCAGTCAGCAGAAGCCCTGCACATTTGGCCTGTCTGGGCTGAACCCTGGTTTGCTACCTCGCCTGGAAACCAGCACAAACTATTCCATGGACCCAAAGCACAGTTCCTCAGAGGAGAATGAATGAGCCTGGCATCCATCAGGGCAGGGGATGCTGGGATGTCAGGCTGCCACCTGGGGACCCTGTCTGGAGCATTCTCAATAACACAGGATTCACCTCTTGAAGGGAAATGGGCAAATAAACGTTATTTCGTTTGGCTTGACTATTTGCTTCTTATTCTTTCGGTTTCCTACTTTGCCTTTTAGAGTTTGGACTGTGAGAGAAATAGATGTGTTTCTTACAGATGAGGCCCCAGAGAACGTTTAATTTAACTCTTAGTTTAACTTCCTGAAAATTGACAAAACAGAGAATGGGAAGGAGAAAAAAAGAAACTGATTTTCTCTGACAACTATAGAAGTAGCTCATTTCCTTTTGGAGACCTAGATCAGAGACTATAAGTAATTGAAACTTAATACGCAGCCTCCCTTGGAAAAGTGACCACCCTGGGGGTGGTTATCATCATTTCCTGTTAATTGTCACCTGAAATAACCAGTTGTGGAAATGGCATGGGGGCCCCAAGCAAAGGAATGTCGTTTGGGGAACGGCTAGCCCATTCATGTCCCATAACGAAATACAAATGATTTAACAGCAATACCGACAGGGTTCTCAGAATAAATCATTTCCATTCCCACCACTGCAAATCACTTACTGTGATGGCCTTGAGAGAGATTTGGGGAGTTGGCTATTGGTCACCCAGGCTCTGGGACAATTCCCCCTAGTTACCTATGGAGATAAATTGCAATTCTGACCTAATTTACTGCTCCTCCCCATGGCTAAGGGGCAAGTATTCTCTGTACTTCAGGAAGTCTAGAAGCTAAAGGTGACCAGAATAACTGTGAAGTCTCTCCAAGAATCCCCCGCCCCCAGGCAGCGGTGTTGATTCCTGAAAGCCTGAGCCCGTGCTTGTGGTACCGTGGCTGCGCCAGCCTGGTTCTTCTACCAAACCAGGCGCCTGGTCTGACCCAACCATGTGCTTCTGTGTATTAACCCCACTTTCTCCCAAGCTTTCTCTCATGCCATTGTAAGGAATCAGGTTTGGAACCTCTCTTTTCCTTTTTTGCAGAGGCCAAGTTCCTGTGTGCACTTGACCAGTCCAGAGGTATGAGCTTCCGTGAGCTGTACCTCTCATTTGAGTTAGTGACATTGTCCCCTTGGCCTCCTCAGCACCTTAGCCATGTCTGTGTATCAGCTGGCCTGTCTGCTGTAGTCTGAGAACAGCAGGCAAGAGGGACCTGGTGCCTTACATCTTTGTGTGCCCACTACCTGCCGGAGCATGCATGGGATGGGTATCTGAGGAAGCAGGAACAAGGGAAGGACGATGGGAAAAAGTCTCGGCTTAGTGATCCGGTTCTCTGGATCTGGTTGCAAAGTGACAACATGAACAGAAATAGAACTTCCAGGAAAGCTGCCTGAAAAGTCTCTCTTCCAACTCAGAAACTCTGATATGAATGCCACCCCAACATGGGAAGGGTCGGGACGGCTGGGCAGCCTCCCCGGAGATCTGCCAATATTGTGTAATTTCCTTGTCTTGACCCCCAGAGCCTTAGCTCTGGCCCTTGTTACTCCACACCAGGGTGGCTGCCCCAGACAGATCACTTGTCCTGACTCCCTGTGGCTCATTCATCACCATTCCATTGTGGCCAAGGAATCATTCCCAAAGGACAGATCCTGCCACTCTCCTACTCATAGAATCCAATGCTCACTCCTGGGCTGCATCTGGCATTCAAGGCTCTCCGACATTGCTAGTGGCCCCATCCAACTCTCCAGACTCCCTGAGGCCCCTCAGGCCAATCCTCTTATCACATCTTGCTTGGTCCCACTTGAGTCTTCTCTGCCAGTGGGTGTTTATCTGTTACTTCATAACCCAGTTAAAGTATTCTTTCAAGAAACCTTCGCAAGGGACCATAATCCAGCTGGACCTCCCTGATACTTTGCATCCCCTCCTTCCTTGCGGCCCCATCGGCACCATATCCTCACCATCTGCCTCTTCCTCATTCATTCCTTCTGTCAGTGCATATTTAGTGAGCCCCAATGGATGCTGGGTCCACACATTTTAAGTGGCAGAACTGAGATTCAAATCTAGGTCTAAACAACTGGAGAGCCCAGCTCTCATTGCAACACCACTTTGCCTTGCCTGAGACAATGGGCCCTGTTCCCCTTGCTCCGGTAGTTACTTCCTGTCTCAGTGAAAAGAGAGGTAGCATTGGCCATAAAGGTAGGAGTCTTACAGTCCCCAGGGCCCCTCTCTTCAATAGTTACCGTGCACCACTTTTGAAATGAAATCGCTATGCAGGCCCAGGGGATGCCCTTCTTGGAGTGCAAGACAGCAGCCCAGCTCTAAAAAGAGATCTAGATGGGGACAGAAAAATAGAAGCATTCATCCCTTCTCACCTAGTGATTTCTCCCTTACACACTAAGTGGAGAAACTCAGACTGGGGTGTCTATCCCATCCTTGGGCAAGGAAAGAAAGGAAACAAGTAAGGAAGTTGAAGGCAGTGGTGATGAGATGAGGCCACGGGCCAAGGCACAGTGGCTGGACCAAGAAAAGAATCTGGATTTGGACACAGAGGCTGTGCCCTCCTTGCCTTCTATAGTGGTGTCAGCCTGATCCATAGTTGGCTGGGCTTGTGGAGAAGGAATCTTTGGACATGGGCCTAAGGTTTTGAGTTCACTCATAGTGGGTGACAAAAACGAGATGGTTATTTGTTTTATGGTAATGATCTCCATGAGGCTCCAAACTCCGGGGCTGCCGTCGGCACGCCACACGGCAGGTCTTCCTCTGGGTGCGAGAGGATTTCCTTGGTTTGGTGGGATTCATTTGTTTTTTAAACGAGGCTGTTTATTTTCTCTTCTTTTAATGTTATGATTTTTTTTTTCAGACTCACAAGGAGGATACATAACATACAGCCGACTCTGCAATCTCCTATTTTGTCAGCTGCTTATGTTGATTAAAACTTCAATAAAGATCCTGTGATAAAACAGAGCTATGTTCAAAGGATCTTGTTATGTTTTTAAAAGGCTGAGCTTGGCAGAAAAGATGTAGAGTATAGGTTTGCTACCTCGCTGTTTTCCCCCTTTTCCAGGTTAGAAAGGGAGCAGACTGGGGAGAAACTCACGGTGGGTTCTCGTACCTGCAGGATAGCTCGAGAGCATGTGTTTAACTGAATCCCAAACCATAAGCAAAGTCCAATTTAAGTGATACGGAAATTGTTTATCAAACTAGTGTTAAAAGTGTGACCCGGTTGCCCTCTCCCCACCCATGGGTCCGACACACATCCTCTCTCTGCAGGAGGCCTCAGCCTTGCGCTGGAGTTGAGGACGTGAGCCACGGGCCAAGTGAGGTCACCGAACTCCAGGAATTCCAGACCTAGCGATTCAGCCACCTCACGCGTGATGACCAGTTCCAGCGAGGTTCCGCAGAACTGCCAGAACCCATCGCTTTAAAGACCTGGGATCACTCAAGAGTCCCAAGGGGTGACTGTCGGCTGTGCCCACCTGCTTCCCACCCCGCCCACCCGCTCCGCTCCAGACAGCCCATTCCTGGCAGCAGCAGAAGTCTCTCAATTCTTCTTCTGAAAGAGGCCAAGAAGTGGCTGTGCGTGAAAATCAGGCTAGCCAAAGTCGCTGACTTTATGCAAAGCAGGCAAGCGCAGTCAAAACACTTAGAGCAATCAATTCAAATTGTTGGGTAAAGTTTTTTCCATGTCCCATACATTATTGAACAGTTAATTTCGTCTTTGTGCCTGTAAGACATTCCAGCTCTCAGATGACAGCTTTATCCATTAAGGAGCACGCGGTGACAGGCATACAGCGAGAGCTTTGCCAGCCCTGCCTGCCGGGAGGCGAGACGGCATCACCGCCGAGAAATCCTGGGACACTTCAACATCTTAATCAATATGCGAGAGTCAATTACCGGGGAAGCGAGGGCTTAAGCAGGAGATGATGATGAGGTTCACGTGCAAATGGGCTGGATCAATATGCAGTTGAATCTCACACGTGGATTCACACGAGTCCTCCGCCCCCAGCACCCGGTTCCCACACTGGCAGGCCGACCACGCCCTCTCCCAGCATCATCTCCAACCTGCCAATTATCTGCTTTACTGGCCTTGCTTTGATTCGTTTCCTTGACGGATGCATTGGGAATGGAGAAAGCAGGGGTGAGGGGAACAACCAAAGCCAGATTTGGTCTTTGGATACACAAGCTGGGCTCTTAGGATTGACTATTCAGGGGCGAGAATTCTTCCACAGGCACATCCAAGGGGACAATTAAATCCAGCATGTCTAGCTGAGAAGGGGGCCCTGCTAGGACCCCTCATTCAGGCCTTGATCCTCTCACCTGGATGGCTACAGTCACTTCTCAGCTGGTCTCTGAGCTCCTCTTCTACTCCTCCTCCAATCTATCCTACACTGGCTGTCCGCTTCTGTTGGATTATGTCACCTGTGTCGTCAAATATCTTCAATGTCTGTCTGGGTAATAACACCCCAGGTCCAGGGAGTGTTTTCAAGACACCCCTGGTGGAGGCCTCCCTTCTCGATATGAGTCTCATGATAGTACTCAACTGTGCCCCAACACCAGCATGCTCCTTTGCACCCCCCATGTGTAAAGCCTTAAGCATCTCCACCTACATCATTTCTTAAGGCTCCTGAAGCCTTCTCTGACTTCCCTGGTCAGAAGTTAATGGCCCTGCCATGATTGGTTTGAGGTCATTGTGTGTGGATTCAAGCTGGGTGTCTGCTTATTTGTTTTCTCCATTAGATCACCTGCTCCATGAGAACAGGCATCGTAAAGTTTTTCATGACTGCCAGGAAGGTAGGTAGTTCTCAGAGCGTGTTGAATTTCTTAATGAGCAGGCTGTAAGGAAACCGCCATGGCTCTGACTCCTGTCCTCATTATTGTAGCTGTGGACACCTTGGAAGCCAGGTATCCTCCAGCTCCTGCCTCTGCTTAAGCTCTACTGTTGTCCTGCACCAACCCTGTGCAGAATTCAGCTCCTATGGGAGTTCCCAAGAAAGAATCCACTGGCACAGTGCTTTGGTGAGCAGTACAGATCTTACTGAAAATTTGGTAAGGGTCCACAGGGACTCTACGACAGACAGTGAAAATCTCCATCCATATTTCTGGTCTCTGTTGTCCCTCCTCAGTGCCACCTCTGGTGTTCCTCTCCCCCCCTGCCCCCGTGCAGCCTCCGCCCACTGAAGACATTCTTCAGCTTCTTGCTCCTGTTCTCAAGCTGTAGCCCTACTGCTTCCACAACATCACACCCCTCCTCCAGAGGCACTGCCATGCACACTTCTAAGAGAACCGAATGTTGTCACCTTACAGTTAGTGTCTGTACCCTCCGAAAGCTCTTCCCAGCTGCTTCTTCAGGACCTTGAGAGTCCCAAGGACGTACAGTAAGAAATGTGGAGGGGCCACTGAAGAAACCAGAAATAAGAGACTGGGGAAGGAAGACAACACTTCTCTCCTCTCCCTTCTCAGTGGGTGAGAAGAACTTGCGCAGGCTCACTGGGCACAGAGAAACAAGAGTGTGGATTCAGAAAGCCTGGAGAACAGGCACCAGCGGGGCTGTTTCCAGTAGGGTTTTCTGGATCTTTAGAGAGGCGCACTGTTGGCTCTGAGAGTCAGAAAGGAGCCTGGTGGCGGGCAGAGAGAACAGGCCGTGCTGGTCCCTTCTGACTGCAGGCTCTAGGAGCTGAGACCACCATGCAGACTTAACAGGAGAAGACAGGAAGTCAGGACTTGGGGGAGGAGGGGTCTGCTTTTGGCCCCTATGCTGATGGTCCAGAAAGCTAAGCAAGTGCTCATAAGAAGAGTCCTTTTACCTCTCATGGGATTCAGAAACTCCATAAGGACGTTTGGATAGTGCGTGGCAATTTTGTACAGGGCGAGAGTGAAATCCCAGCCCCAGGAGGAGGACTGGGGCCTCTCTGCAGGACTGCTTCCTGCCCATAGGGGAAGGGGGTGGTGCGGGGGGGAGAAGGAGTGTTAAGAAGGGCAGGCAGCTAACCGCTATTATGCACCTACTCTGCAGAAGGCCTGTTCATGAATGCTATCTTCTTTAAGTGGATCTTCACCACCTCCCAATGAGATGTGCACTGTTAGCGCCATTTTATAACCACGGAAACAGAAACCAGAAAGGAGAACAGGTAAAGTGGCTTTACTAGGATCACTTGGCTTTGCAACTGCTTTGCAACTGGGGAGGTAGAATTCCAACTGGGGTCTAAAAGGTGCATGGCGAATGGAGTCAGGTCAGTTCTTTTCCATGGTAGACAGTGAACACGACCCTAGAAGGGTCCAAATAAAGTTCAGGTTGGTGGGTTGGTCACCCTTGAGCACGAGGCGAGTGAGGGCCCATCTGATGATGCGTGTGAGTAGGTGTTCCGTGTCTCCCCTCTAGACTGCCAGTCCTTTGAGGCTGGAGACAAGCCACCCACCGCAACTGCAACAGCAACAGTGACATCTACCATTTAATGGATTACTCTGTGCCAGGCTCTATGCCAAGGATTTTACACGCATTATTGTATTAATCCTCCCAGTCACCCTGGAAGGTCAGGATTATAATTCTCATCTTACAGATAAGGAAACTGGAACAGAGAGGTTAAATAAGTCTCCCAAGTTCACACAGCTAATAAATGGAGGAAGATTCAAACCTAGGTCTACGTGACTTCCATCCTTGATCCCTTGAAACTCTTAACCTGGAGTAAAGAACCTAAAGGAAATAAGGTTTTGATGGAATTTACCTTTCAGGAGATGCAAAACTGTAGGCATGATGAAACTTTTAATAAATATTGTAAATGGCATGATCTCTACATTAATTTCATCCAAAAGCATTTCGTTGTTCATTCATGTGTTCTTTGAACAAATGTTTATTGAGAGGCTACTCTGTTCCAGGTACTGTCCAGCCCTGGGATACAGGTGGACAAGGCAGGCCTGGTCATCTTGAAGCTGACCGCCAGCTACACTTAGCACATTGTCAGGCTTTGAGAAGACCTGGAATAAAGAAATGTATTTAGTTTCCTTTAGCCCTATGTACACCTATAAACACCCTATGGATCTTCCTAAAAGGAGCCTGCCTCCCTGACCAGCAGACCTGATGAGATTAGTTCACTTTTCAGGGGTTCCCATAAGCATTCTGTGCTTTTCCTCAAAACATTCATCACCTCTGTAACTTTTATTTAATGTCTACCTTTTTTATTAGACTGACAGCTGTCTTGCCCCCATCCTGGACCAGAGCAGACTCTTGCCCCTCCAACGAGGAGGTATATGTGGAATGTCCCAGAGCACATTCTGGGTAAGGCTGCTCTCATGGAGAACCACTAGAGGTTGGTTCTTGCTCAAAATAGTAAACACATATCTTCATGAGGTGAGCACTGTGTAACGTTTCTGATGGGAAAAGCCTGAATCCAGGGGAATCATGGTTTTGGGAAATCAGTCTAGGAGAAAGTGGGTGAGAAGCTAGGTAGACTGGGACTAGACCAGGACTGATGACTTCAAGAGGCATTTCTTAGGAATTCTGGTCAGACTCTACCTGACCGCCATATAATATAGAGTGTTACGTGTGGGCTCTGGAGAAAGACAGACCAAGATCTGAATGGAAACCCACTACTTGTAGTTTCACTCAGTAGTGTAACCTTGGGCCAATCACGTCCCACCTCTGAGTTTAGTCCTCATTCATAAAGTGAAAACAACAATAATATCTACTTCACAGAATTGTGATAAAGACTCAATGAGACTATGAAGCCAAAAAAGGCAAAGCACATGGCTACTGTTTATACTAAAAAAGACTAAAGACTGGAGAGTCAGAATGGTCTAGTATTTCAGATATGGGTAACTGGGAAAATGGGGACATTGGCTAAAGCAGGGAACACTGGGAGAGAAAGAGTTCATCTGGGGCCATGCTGAGTTTGAGATGCGGCCACCAGGTTTAAATGTCCCACAGGCAGCTGGGCACACAGGACGGATGCCCTAAGGAGAAGTCAGCACGGGGCATAGAGATTAGGAAAGAAATCATAACTGAATTTAGAGTTGATGAGCAACTCCAAAGGGAGAACAGAAAGAAAGGGCGGAGAGCAGGGGGCTGCCGTGGGCAGCTGCTTTACTTTGGGAGCAGGAGAATGAAAAGAAAAAGTCGACCTCATTGCCATTACCAGTTGATGCTGTGGTTCTCAGTTGCCTTAGACAGTTGAGTAGCATCTCACCAGCCCGGGCCAAGGCAAGCCTGCCGTGTGGGCTAAAGCTTAAGTGGTACCCACGGCACATGTGGAAAGTTCCTGTGGCAACTGCTTGCTGAAAATCCTCGCCCCAGTTATTTTCCATTCCTGCAGAGACATCCCTGTGTCCCTCAGGTTAGGATATAAATATTTTACAAAGTACAGAGACTTGAGATATCTTAACACTTTGACTAAAAACTTGTTTTTCTGAAAGTTAAAGGACGTATTTTTCACTTGCAAAAATATGAACCTCTAGATTAGACAAAGTAACGGAAATGGCACATTGCAATATTTTATGCAGTGCTTCTCAGGGTTTCAGGGTACTTAAAGTATTAATACCTTTCCTTTATTCATGAGGTTTATAAGATTTGTCATACAAGTTTAAAATTGAGTAAGGACTAAATGCCTCAAACATAGTAGGTGTTCAATAGAAACATGTCCTCTTCCCTTCTTACATGATGAAGGTTAAAATGTAGTCTACAGACTTGGGGAGGTGAGTCATTTGAGATATTTCCAGCTATTTCTAGACTAAACTTTCATTAGCTGGAGTTAGGGGAGAGGAGAGAGAAGAAACTTGATTAGTACCAGTAGAGTAGAAAACAAATTCTAAAAGGTAACTAGAAGACTCTGTGATGGGGTCAAATTGCAGGAGTCCAGGATAGGAAAGATGACCCCTAGTTCATGAATGGAGTGGAGTAGACATTGATACTAAAAAAGGATCCTTTTGCTAATTGTGCAGAGAGAGTTGCACATCTTTTGCCAAGCCAAATTTCTGGCAAAAACATCTGAGGGACCACAGAGTTCCAACTCTCCCTGTGGATCACAGTCACACTATAAAGAAAAAGGACAAGTGAAGTGACCAGGGAGTAAATGCCACCAGGCTACATCCAACCTGCTCCCCTTCACCATCTCCATGGAGTCCCACCTGTCTTATTCCTTAATTCGATCTGTGGCTTAGGAAATTAGGCAGCTTTGGGGAAACATGGTTTCTGATACTAAAAGAGCATCTCACAACTCAAAGTCTGTGTCCTGGCCTTGGTCTGCCTTCATTTTTATCAGAAAAGGGTGGGTAACATATGTGAAAAAAAAATTGGCCCTGTAAAGAGATCCCGAAAGAATGACATATTTGTCTGTTAAGTATAAATATGAACAGCCATGGAGATATGGTCCTGTGGTGCTAGGTTTTCACTTCAGTAACATTCATCTAGTGCCAGGAAACACTAGATTTAGTACCTGAGGGACTGGAGTTTCAAATACCTTATACTTTTTTTTTTAATACTCTGCCAAGAATTTAAATTGGTAAAAGCTGGGGACTGACAAAACTTGATCCCCAAGAGCTTTTCTGGCACTGGTTTATCAGAGAATATGGTGCCATTATTTTTATTGTAATTATTATTTTTTTTCTTTGGTGGTGTGAGAGCTCATTTATAACCCAGTGACTTCTACTCCCAGATGTATTTTTCTTTAAAAAAAAAAAAAATCCCAATGCTTAAATAAACAGAGGCTTTGCCTTTTGTGGTGGCGGTAGAAGCTGTCATTGGACTTACATGCAAGGGAATTGCAAGCCTTTTCATGTTTTTAGATCGGATCAGAGAGAGTCGAAAGGAGAAAAGCTAATTTTAGGATCTGTGTTGTCACTAGCTTCCTGTGTACACGTCCCCTTCCCAAACTCCCCACTGTGCCCTGACACCCAAATCACTTAGTGGGCTTTGCAAAGAAGGCGTGCTGCCCCAAAACAGGGACATGGCAAAGTCTAGAAATGAGTTAGAAAGTCCAAGTTTGAGCTCCAGCACCATCACTTTTTAGCGATGTAACTTTGCACAACTTTGTCTTTCTTGGCTTTTTTCATCAGTAAAATGATAATTGGGTTTTCCAACGAGGGGTGTCAGGAGGATTACATTAAACAAGTAAATTATGTGAAAAGGCCTGGCACGGTGAGTTTTCTAAACAACAGTCTACAAAAGATGAGAGCCAGAGCCGGGAAGGGGGAAAGAAGGAGAGAACATCGTGGGGCAGCATGTGGATTCTGCTCCAAGGTTAGACTGTTGACATAGACATTCGAGCTGAGAAAACAACTGCCACCATGGAGACACATAAAACAAGAAGATGCTGTTTACCGTCCACCATCTTTACACTCCCTCATTGCTCCCTGCTGCCATATTCCCGACTCCCTTCAGTCCCCCGTCGGATTTTACCCACAAGCAATTTCCAGGGTCAGCTCACCACTCTCCTGCCCCCGGCTGCAAGAGCAGCAGCCGTAGGTTTCTTGAACAGACCCGGCAGGTCCGATCCCGCTTGAAATGATTCGAGTTTTATTACACAATTAGATCAACTCTCTTAGGTGTAGTAGCCCTCCTCATACTTAGAAGAATAGATTAGCCATTAGGACTTTGTATATTTTTCCCAGTAATTGACACCACATCCCATTTTCCTCACCAAAGGGAAAAAGAACCACATAAAACAATCATGATTTGGGGGGTAGGAGGCAGGGGCCGGGGGCACTCAAAATGCAACAATGTCTGGGTCTTCTCCTCCACCTACTTCCCTCCCCAGCTCTGAAAGGCTCCGGAAGGCAGGCAGAGCGAGCCTCGTTCTGTTTTGGTTTTTTTTTTGCGGTACGCGGGCCTCTCCCCGTTGTGGCCTCTCCAGCTGCGGAGCACAGGCTCCGGACGCGCAGGCTCAGCGGCCATGGCTCACGGGCCCAGCCGCTCCGCGACATGTGGGATCTTCCCGGACCGGGGCACGAACCCGTGTCCCTGCATCGGCAGGCAGACTCTCAACCACTGCGCCACCAGGGAGGCCCCCTCATTCTGTTTTGTTTGGTGGTTGCTCTTCCATTCCTGAGCCCCCGGGCTCACGCTCCCCGAGCACTTTACTAAGAATAAACCAGGCATCATTCTGCCACCGGTCCACGGCAGCCACCACTGGCTGGCAGCCTGGGCGTTCTTAAAAAGTCCATGGAAGCATGACCAGGATGGCACCGCTCCTTCTCTTTTTTTCCTTTTTCTTTTTTTTCAGTGCTTCCTCCCAGGACAGCTCCTTTACACACCCTCTCCCTCAGCATCACCTTTCCTGTCCTGGCCAGGGAAGAAGCGGGGTTTGTGGGGCAGCCCAAGCAGCAGTGACTTGAAGCCCATTAGCATCCCTAGTTGGGAAAAGGAGAGAAAAAAGGCATTCCAAGCCCAGAGAACAGCTGGTGCCCAAGACACCCAGGTCCGTTTGTGTCTTCTCCCTTCAAACACCGAATGTTTACATTTGGAATAAATCAGGAAGAAACTTATCTTATTGAGGGATTTAAACAGGGGAAAATGCAGTCACCTGTGTTGACTTTGCCCATACTTGGCACTGCTCATGTTCGCAAACGGGTGTCCATTTTGCATCTCGGCCAGAAGCAGACACCTCAGGCCAAGCAGGCTGCATCCGCACAAGCAAAACCAAACAGATGTTCTCAGCTGTCTGGTCAAATATTTGTTTCCTTTGGTCATGTCCTAGCAGCCCGAGTGCCGATCCCAACTACAAGGCCTGGTGGCACCAGCAGACACTTCGCACGTTCTACCCTCCTGCAGAACATCTGTGAGCCGAAGGCCCTTCCCGACTGCAAGGATCTTTGTGCCGAGGCTCAGTGGGTCCCTGAACTGCCCCGAGGCCTGCTGTGAGGCGCCGGTGCTAGAGCAGTCTGCAGAGAGAGGCGATGCCAGCCTCCTCCCCAACACCCACCCCAGGTTTCCTCCCGCGTAGCACATCAGACGATTCAGCCAGTAGCACCAGCACCAGAATACATGAAATGTTTTAAGCACATTTTTCAGTTTGGGTCGATGTGTCCAAAGGGACTCTTTGCTGACACGTCCCGGCTGATTCCCTGGAAAGAAGCTGAAGTGCCCATTTTCCAGTAAGATCAATAAACCCACTCATCCCTGATTATAGAACTTTCTTCAAAGTACATCTTCAGGTACCTTCTGACCGAGTCAGGCTGTGCTGAACTCTTACAACGCTAAGGTGACCCAATGTGTCACCCAAGACTTATACTTCACCCAGGGTGTGCTTTCCTGAAGAAAAAAGTCCTAAAGCCTTCCATTTGGTCCCCAAGGACCGTGGAAAATCATAAGATGGAAAGTGACTTTTCTTTGGACACAACTGGTGATGACTTGTGAACATGTCTCTTTTGCCCAACTTGGCTTTAGCTAAAACCTACTGTTTTGAATAAAACTTGGGCCACTCTCCACCCCTTTAATATGCTACCTCTAGGCACCCCCTGCCAAGTCCTAACTCCCATCCCCACACACACTTCTTGTAACTAGGAATCCAAAGTGAAACTGTAGTCATACCCTCTCTTGCTGGTTCTGACAACAGGCCGATTTAACTCCTTTTCTTTTTTTTAAACTTCTCAACATACACATGTCCCTTCATTATTTTCTTAAGTTTCCCTTACGCTTCCCCCAGCCCCTGCTTTCACTGCCATACACCCGGGGCCGCCGAGCCGAGCGCACCTCTGCACCCAGCGAGCACCTGAGGGTGACAGGCTGCCGTGTGCCTTCCCCCTGGGCCCATCTCCCATTGCCAGAAAAAACCCCAGCTGGATGCCTCAACCGACACAGGTCTCTAATTTAAGTTTAACAGTACAGCATTTTTACTGCTTTCGGCCAGGGCGTTCTGAGAAAGGTTAAAATATGCGAAAAATAAACGCTAAAAAAAAAAAAAATCTGTTTAGAAAACAACTCCAGTGTAAGTGCTGCATGCTCCCAGCTTCTGGCCCCCTTTCCAGGAAAGGAACTCCAGCAACCACACAATTTAGCTCCATTTGGGGGGTGGGGGGGTTTCCATTTCCTTCCTATGGGATTTTTTTATTAGCTTTTTTTTTTTAACCGTTTTTCTTTCCCTATGCTGGTTTACTGCCTTGTATCTATCTACCCCCAAGGCGTTTAAAAACCTCAAGTCAGTATTATTGGATTTTTCTTAGTGTATTTTCTGATTCTCCTGGTGTCACAGCATGTGGCCCAGATCTGTGCATTCGTGCGCTGGTGAGGATGGAGGGCTGGGTGCCAAAGAGATGATGTCCATAAAGGCCTGGGGAAGTGTTAGCTGAGCCTTCGAAGTGTGCACCGAACAATGAATTGCCTTGTTCTTTTCACTGTTGTGCAAACCTACTGGTTAAAGATCAATGCACACAGTAGGCACTGAACAAGTATCCATTGTCTGGATAAGGGAATAACTGAATACTAGGTACTGTTGCTTGAACTTTTACTCTGCTTATCATAATTGACGCTTTACATAGCTTATCTCATCCAACCCTTGCGATAGCACCATAAGGATGGTGATCTCAACTCTGTGGAGGAGTAAACTTCAAAGGTCACTTCCTATGGGAGGGGGATGCAAGGGAGGGGATAGGGGAATATGTGTATACGTATAGCTGATTCACTTTGTTATACAGCAGAAACTAACACACCATTGTGAAGCAACTATACTCCAGTAAAGATGTTAAAAAAAAAAAATAAAAGGTCACGTCTTCTAATCACATGTGGAATAGGGCAGGACTCGATTCCAGTCCTGTCTGTCCACTGGAAATAACTTAACTGGGAGAAATTATGCAAATATCATGACCCCCGTCCCTTCCCCAAAGACGAAAGATATTGATGAGCAAATGTCTGGACCTGTTAGAAAAAAGCTGCTCGTGGTAGAATCACGGACTTAAAATATTTGAATGGTTCAGTTAATTTCTCTGGGCTTCATCTTCCTTTGGGAAAGGAGCAGGTTGGCTTGATCAAAGAGACCTCATAAGTCACTCTTAGTTTCCCCCAAGCCTGCCTGGTGCCCCAAGGCAGGCATCACTAATAGATAACACATGAGGCTTCAGAATCCTTCTCAACACAAAATTCGAGGCAGCTAGTAACAATCTCCCTGCTTTCCTGCTCTGTGAGGCCGTGTGGCTGACAGCAGTGTTCGCCAACCTCCAGTCATTAGGTTGGCCTCCTTTGTGATGTTTGCCATGTCTGCACTCTCCACCATCTCAATATAGTTTACTTAATTGCTTTACATTGCTTCCCTTTCTTTTTAATCAAAAAATAGCCCTTCTCTAAGAATAATATTCATGAAATAGGGGATTTAATGTGCTAGCAGTATAATTTTTAATATTGGTTAAAAAGAAGCATGTAAGGGCTTCCCTGGTGGCGCAGTGGTTGAGAGTCCGCCTGCCGATGCAGGGGACAAGGGTTCGTGCCCTGGTCTGGGAGGACCCCACATGCCACGGAGCGGCTGGGCCTGGGCTGCTGGGCCTGCGCGTCCGGAGCCTGTGCAACCTTGGGCAAATATTTAACTTGTTGAGTCTCAATTTCCTTTTTCATAAAATGGGAATAATGACTTTCTTTGCCACACTGTCCAGAGGATTAGAATGAATTTAACGCAATAACGCACAGAAAGCAAGTCTTTGGTACATAGTGAGATGTTCAATAAATGGCAGCCACTGGGACTCTCACAGCCTAACGTGCTGTGATGCCAGCATCACCACGCCCAGTACTGTTTGAATATCCCCTCCCTTCCCTGACTACAGGCTAGACCACCTCTGCCTGGAGGCCTGGAAGTCCTGGAGTACAGCACCACTGATAGCACTTCAGTGGCAAATATTTACCCAAAGAAGGAAGAGCTCTGAAGAACCTTGCTCTCGCTGTCCTCTCAGAGGAGTATGGCATCCCTGTCACGGAAACATGGCTTCAGTGATCAGACTCCCTCGTAATTAGGGAACCATTTTATTTTTGTGGCCACCATCAGCCCCGGGGCTCGGCACACCTGATCACATAAGTAGGTCTTCTCTCCTGCCTTGTCTCTGTTATTACTTCTAATGTTTTTTCTTCTTCAGAGGGACGGGAAAAAGGAAGCACATCATGAACAAGGCGTCGAAGGCTCAGGACCAGAACAGAAATGACTAAACAATCCTCGCCTGTCCCTGGGACCAGAGGCCTGTGAGGCTCCACCTTTATTCTCCAAACCCAGCTGAACACACCGGTTTTCTCAGTTGACTTCCTGTGGATCCAAAGCAGCAAGTGACGTTGAAAAAGCCGTATTTAGAGGCCCCTGTCATCCCGATTTGGACCCTCCCCCATGCTTCAGTGTGAAAGAAAGACGGCTGCGTTTATTTACTTAGAGAAAGGGAGGGGAAGCAAAGGCGGGCATGTCACACGCCCTGTGAAGGTTGTCAAACTTTTCCTGAGCTGCGCTTCTGTGAACTGTAAAGGTTGGGCTGAGACTCAGAGACACGAGACGGGAAGGTGTGTTTCCTAAGGAAAGGGTGAGTCTGTTTTCAGGTTGCCGTGGGCTCTCTCTCCTTCTGATGGCCCTGGGACCAGATAGAGGTCCGAGGGGGATCATTTCTGCCAGGCAGAGGGGAGGGAAATTCCTGATAAAAACAATATGACTCAAAGTGAAAGGCAAGAACCAAAATCACGCCCGGAATGTAGGGAATTCACGGGGATGGGAAAGAAGATGTATGAAAAGAAAATGTATGAAAAGGATGCTGGTGGACCAGCAAGCAAGACGTCTCTGACTCTGAAAACCAGACAGCAGTAGACCCTTGGGCAGCACTCTCCACCTTGTTTTCTGACCGTGAACTCACACCCTCGCTTTGTGTGAGTATGTGTGCTTGTGTAGACAGAGCAATTAAAAAGGAAGCCCAAAGACCGAACAAATCAATGTTTACAGATTCATAATAAGTTCCTTTCCATATATTTATTTATTTTCTCTTCAGCCGCTGAAGAAACAACAGCAAACTTGCAGGGAGCAGTTGTTGCCAGAGGGTGAATCATGGCTATATTGATTTGATTATGTAAAAGCTCAGAGGAACCTAAAGCCAGATACAGAAATATCTCATAGCCCTGAACCCTATGGGATACACACTAGTAAAAAAGCAATCTTTATATTGTTCCTGATAAAAGCATCATTAGCTTCCTCATAGTGAAACCATTTCTCTGCTGATACAGTATATGGTTTTCTTTTTCTCTAGAATCCACTCAGACATAATTAACACTCAGTTACTAGACCTGAGGTTCCCTGGGGTGAACTGCTCAACTTGGGGAGGGGGCGGGGGCGGGGGCTGGAGGTGGGAAGAAAGAAAGACTGAGAGAGGAGAGGGAAGGAGGAAACACAGGAGAGGGCAGCGAGAAGAGAAGAGACGGGAGGGGGAGGGAGACAGAGGAGAGGGTACGGTATTGAACCGATCCATCTTTGGCCTTCCCGAGCATCCCCCTCGCCATTCGCCTGTACCGCGCAGTGAGATGAGAGTCAGCGCGGTGGCGCCCTCTGCTGGTCATGCTTATCATCCCAGCTGCCTAGAGATCTGGTCGCCCCTTCCTGGGGAAGATCTCCCTTCCAGGGAGAGAAGCCTGGACTGACACTTCTGCAGACAGACAAATGCCCACAGTGTGTGCTAAAAGGCAGCAGCAACAGCGTTCTCTGTTTCCTTTCCCCTGTCTGCTTGTCTGCTTGTAGGCAGCAGCAACTTGAAAAGCCTCGTACCCATAGTGTTTCTGGGGACAGCAGGGCTGGTCTGGAACGGGATCTTCACGTTTTAAGGGTTTGGGGAAATAGGACCTGGAGGGCTCTCTGAAGTTCCTAGTTCCTGGCCAGATGGTTGGTCCCCATGAGCCAAAGGGGTAAAGTCCTGGCTGCCCACAGGATGGGCTGTGGGTTTGAGGGGCCAGCACGGACTCTGTGGTCCTCTGCAACTGGGCCTCAGCTTCTTTAAAGAGGTGCAAAAATAGCCAACTGTACTGCTCATGCTATGGACTTCTGAGCAAACAATGGCCCTTTCAGGAAAAAAAAAAGTTTTAATTTAAAAATTCTCCCTTTACTTCTCCTCTCAGCTTCACTTTCCTTTGGCTCAAGGAGAAGGGTGATCAGAGTCATGACAGGGAGAACCAGGCACTCCTGAGGCAGAATGAACCCAGATGTGGATACGAACTAAGCAGGCAGAAACCAAGTCCCTTTAGGAGTTTATTCTAGCACCTTCCGTGTGCATTAGCAAGCCCACGGGTGCATACACACGTACACATGCACACAGTGGGCATAAAAACATGAATGCGTAAACACTTTCACACACAACCAGAACCCTGTATGCAGACTTCCAAACACATATATACACATGTCTTCATGTAATCCCATATGGACTGCGTCTTAACATCCTCAGCCTCGCCCTCACCCACATTCCTCCCTCTGATCCCAAAAAAACCTGACGTTTCTGTGGGAAAAAATCTCATCTGGGTGTCTTACGTTGCTCTATTGTTCTATCCTGCGGACCCTTCAGGGACCCCTTCCCAGCCAGTGAAGGCTCTATGCTCTCACCAGCACCATATCACCCCGTTTTCATTACTTTAGGTGGATCACAGGGGATTACAGTAAAGGCTCCTGGAAAAACTAGGGGCAGAGCTCTGTAGTCAGGCTGATTTAGTGGTTACCAGCACAGAGTCTGAGCCAGACTGTCTGGGTGCACCCCAGCTCTGTCATGTTGCTAAGCTGCGTGTCTCAGTTTCCTCAGTTGCAAAATGGAGATACCAATAGTACCTGCCCCAGGGGGCTGCTACCATCATGAAATGGGTTCATACTCAGAATCTGCCTGGAACAGTGCCTTTCATGTAGTAACTGCTATATAAATGTTTGTCAGACAAAGGTGCATAATCCAGGCTGGTTGTGTTATTCTCAAGAGTAATCCTGGGTGATCACAAGTAATCATGAGTAATTCCTCTTCCCTATTTATTACCAGGTAAAACAAGAGAAAGAACACAAACAAAGGTGATGACCAGATGGACACATCCTTCAGACTCTTTCTATCTTGGGGATCCTTTTCCTGGATCTCATTGATTATCTCTTAATTATTGGGTTGGCCAAAAATTTCATTCGGGTTTTTCTATAACATCTTTTTGGCCAACCCGACATATGTTGTAATGGCATTGTAACCTGCGGCAAGTCACTTTGGACAGCAGTCTCCTCATCTGCGAAGGCTCTTAGATCATTTTTAAGATCCTTTTTAGTACAGATTTATTTTAAAACCAGATACAGGCATTTTCAAAGCTCATTTTAAACACCAGTTGCAACCTCTTCTGTTCATTTTCCCCCTTCTTAAAAAAGTTAGAGCTTTTAAAAAGTAGAATACTTGACTGCTTTTGATCCCTTTTCTTCTTTTTTTAAATCATTCCCACTTTCTGATGAAAGCATAATCAACAGTGAAACAGCAGAAAGTGGGGTGACTGGGGTCACGGGATAAGTAACCCAGTGAGCTTTAAACAATCAATGCACTAGGAGCGAAGCCAGACAGAGACATGACAACCTTACTGGGAAGCCTCATAATTCAGTGTTCCTCCAAAATAATTTCTTTAAATATCTGTTCAATATTAGGTGGAGGGGCGGGAGGAGAGGCAGAGGATAACTGACAGCAGCCTTAGGCACCTCCTGTGTTCTCGGAGCAATTCTGTTCGGTCCCAAATTTTCAGACCCCACTCAGATAAAGAAAAGCTCGGCAGCAAACCAGACCTGCCCTCTTTTGAAGACATTATCATGCGACTATTATGAAACCTCAACCCCTTCAAACAATATTTCTTTCAAATATTTCAACTGCACAAATACTTCTGATAAATATAACTTTCTCCATCTTGTTATATTTCCAGCAAGATCTAGCACCCCAGCAATGCTCTAGTGCTCTTAGGAAGCAACACCTCTAGAAACTGCACTCTCACCCACCTTCAAAGCTGGCTTTGATTAGCACGGAAGTTTTCAACAGTTTTCTAATTATGGGTCAGGAAGCTCCAAGACTCTATCTGCGGTGGCATCTTTCCTCTAGCGTGGCCCTGCGTTCCTCTTTGAAGGTCTGCTCATTCCAGGAACAGCCTGGAAGATGCATGATTTCCTAAGTTGACCTCCACACTCAAAGGCCAGAGCAAGCTTGGTGGCTTCCACAGGAAAATATTCTTTGCCCTCTTTTTCCTTTCCAACATCATCTACCTAACCTTACCCTCATAATGTGGACTTTAAGAACCCACAACATCTGTAGTGCCTTTGAGTCTTCATAGAAATATTAAATCATGCACAGACTTATTTTAGAAAAAAGTGGTACCTTACTGGATTCTAATTCTTTGAAAATTGGTAAGGTATGGATGATTTCTGTAGTAATCCTTTGTTAACCAAAATATTCAACTAACCACCACAACCGTACTTAGTTGGGCCAGACAGTAGTTTGCTGTGGCAATAATGTGCTTCACCATGAGCTTCCTTCACGCAGAAGGATGGTTCCTGTCATTAAGATGTGTGTTAAGATGTGCTCCGCATTCACCCCTAATAAAGTGCATGAGGTTTAACCCCTGAGTGTGACCAGCCAGTCATACCAGTGGGATGGCTGGTCAAGTCAGAGCTGGCCGTGGTCACTGTCTGTGGCATGGATCAAAGAAGAGCAAACTAGACCACGTAGGAAATGAACTTAAGAGGGCAACCTCATTCCCTGCCTGCTCTGAGCAACATGCTAACTAGACACAGGTAAGACGTAGACATTTTTCTCTTTCTTACACACCCACAACTGTCCCCTTAAAGATCTATTTGGTACAGGAGTTTCTGTTTGGGGATGGACCAAAACCAGACCGTGGGCGCGAGCTGTGTAAAACTCAGATGTGAATTCTACAAAAAGTTTGCTCACAGCCACCAGAACATATGAGAGGACTGTGGGAAAATTCCAGCAGCTCTCTACACCCTAGACTCAGCATTCACAATTCACTATCCAGACTGTATTCTTATATCTCTTTTACCTTGTCTTCTTAAAGAGCTCCTACTCTTTACAGCCCAACTCAAATATTTCCTCTTTCAGGATGACTTTTACGACTCTTACCACCCACCACCCAGGCAAAAGGAGGCTCCTCCTCTCTGGGATCCCTGGGCTCATGTACCTGTCATCTCAGCTCCACCAGTTACTAATTGAGCTCATAAGTCAATGGGGGTCAAATCAGTACCTACCTCAGGGGGCTGTTGCGAGCGTTAGGTGACTTAATATACATAGAGCCCTTCTGATAATGGTGGGGTTACAGTAAGTGCTCAGCAAATCTTAGTCATGGTTGTTAGCACACTGGATGCAATGTATTGTAATTATCTGCCTGCTGTATTTGTGACTGTGTGCTTATTAGAAGAATGACCGCATCTTTTTCAGCACTCCGTCAGAATAATCCTATAACCCACCCCTGACTAGGTGCATTGCTAAAAGAAATCCTCATCCTTCTGCTTGCATTACCTGAGTGTTGTTAAGACTCAGGCATTTCTTGAATGCCATTAAGATTCCTCGGTACTCTAGTGGGCCTGTGCGGTGGGTGTAAAATACAACCACAGATACCTTGATACTCCCTCCTTAGGGCAGTAGACCCTGATTCCCTCCCTTAAATGTGAGCTGTACTCAGCAACTCAGGCGTAACAAATGGAGCATGACAGAAGTGATGGTGTGACTTCCAAGACTAGGACATGAAGGGCCTTGGGGCTATCTCCTTGTGCTTTCTCCTGGGTCCCCTGCTCTGGAGGGAGCCAGTGGCCATGTTGTGAGGATGCTCAAGCAGCCCCATGGAGGGTGCAGGTGGTGAGGCAGTGGGGCCTCCTGCCAACAGCTGTGTGAATGAACCATCTCAGAAGTGAATCCTCTAGCCCCAGGCAAAGCTCAGATGCTGAAGCCTCTAAGAAACCCTGAGCCAGAAGAACCAAGATGAGCTGCTCTAAACTTCTGATCCACAGAAAGGAAGATAATCAATGTTTACTGCTTTAAACTGCTAAGTTTTGGATTTAATTTATTATGCACTAATAGGTAACAAATACAGATGGTGACTAAATCAGTAATACACTTTGGGTGAGATTTCTGTTTCAAAGTGACATACCTTCGAGTAGAAAATGAGAAGGAAGAGAAGAGGGTAATTTCCTGTAAAGGCAGAGAAGAGTGGTAATTTCCTGTAAAGCTTTCTGTCTTGGGGACAGAGACAGCTCACGTTACCCACTAGGGGTGGCCAAGCTGCCACTCACCTGGGGGCACCATGGGCTCCTGGAGGCCATCCTCAGGGAGTGGAGCTGGCCTGTCCATGGGGATGGGAGGGCCCACTGCCTGCTACTGCCCTGAACCCTCCTGGCTGCTGGTCACTGGCTAAAAAGCTGACCTAGAACAGTTTGTATCTTCAGTTCCTTGGAGAGTCTGCCTAGAGTAGAAAAAATAAAAGCACTCAACCCAAGGACGTGAGTCATACCTAGACTCCGCTTCTTATATACAGACTTCAAAAAAGTCATAGAATCTCCCAAAGCCTCAATGTTCTCATCTGAGAATTGGGAATAATAAGAACATCTATCTTATCTATCTTTTGAGTTGTTGGGGAGATGAAATGAGATGATATATGAAGCATTTAGCCAACCACAGATTTAAGGTACTACAGAAATATTAGAGTTGTGTTTTGTTTTTCTCCACAGCTCACACAGATGCCCAGTAAACTCAAATTCACCAGTAACTCTCCACTTCTCTAGAGAAAAAGTTATTTGATATGTTTATATAAAGATCAAAAGAGGATGCTTGGAGATGTGTAACCCAAAGAAATGACTTTCAATCTACAAAATTTTAGGCCACAGTGGATGAGAGAGTCAAAAGAAGGGCAAATACCTGGTAACCTGGTAACCCATTACATAGATACCATGTAAGATCAACTCTTCTTAGCTTAAGTGGCTTTTGGTGACTTGAGATGGATGAGGAAAAATGAGTGGAGATATATATATATGTATATATTCACTGCAAATTTGAAACAAAAGGCACATCTACCTCGGTTTCGAGGCAGCCCTGCCAGCAAACAGAGACTGTAGCCTCTGACCCCTTGAAATTCTTCCTGTTTCATGGTTTTGTCTTCACTACATCCTTTCCTTTCCTCCCCTCCCCACGTCTATCTCCATGCATTTCTACTTTGTCAGACAAAACCCAGAAATATTGAAATGTGGTTTGAGTATCAAAGCAGCCAGGAAGTTGAGAGAACAAGTTAAAACTATTTTCTTAACTCACGGCTTCTTTCCAGGAAATATAGCACTTACAATAGATAGATAAATAGCCTGGGCCATTTAGATAATTTCACTTGTCCTTTCCCACTTGTCAAAGCATTTGGCTACAAGCATGACGGGCCCTATTTAAGTGAACAGATACCTCCCTCAGCTACAAACAGTGGCTGGTCTCCAGGGTTTTGTTCATAGAATTAGGTCACAGGCAATTCAGAAGATGATTCCCAACCAAGCAAACTTTGAGTTTCTCCTTAAAGACCTGAAAACCCAAAGACTGCTTTTCTGAATTAGACTCTTCATTTAAGGTCATGGGATGTACCCCTTCTCAGGACAGTTTGTTCTTAGTAATAACAGTTTTCAGACCACAGCCAAGGTCACGCCAAGTGAGGCCAACTTCAATTTCCAGGCTTCTGAGACACATTGCAGAGAGAGACTTTCAAGGTCTCTGCCTCTGAATATGTCCTCATAGGGTGAAACATCTGGCATCCCAGACCCTACCAGGGCTGAGATTCTAGGGTTTGGCAGCTTCTAGGGCAAGAGTGGGTCAGAGAGCCTTGGACAGTAGAGGAAAGGACACGAAGACAGGTCCCGGAGTTTGTGTTTACCCGGATTCATCATCACGATGCATCTAGACTTACCAGCCTCCCCTCCTCATTTGTCTGTCGTGTGATTCAGACCCCTTGGATTGCAGGGAGGAGACCAACTCTTGGGAAAATGAGGGTTTAATGTGAAGATACACAGGATCATATACAGGAATTGGAAAACTGTTAGCCTTAGACAGTTTTAGGGACTAGCCTTTCTCTCTCCCTCCCTCCCTCCCTCCTTCTCTATTTCTCCCCAGGCATCTTTCTCTTCTCTCCTTTCAATGACCAGTTTTCACCCTGGACACCATACCTTTTCTCTGCCTCACAGCTCCTGCTTCCTTGTCAGAATTTGTTTCCCCAGCATCTTGTCTAGGCCTACTCTACTGCATAATATCCTTTCTGCTTTGCCTCCATCAATGACACTTCATTCTCTCCTCTCAGCTGAAACAGAGATCTTGGTTGACTCAGCTCATCTTTTGGGGGGCTGGCTATGTCTTGCGTCTTTGGCAAGCTTTAGCTTGGCTTCCTTGGGTCAGTGCCTACCCTTGTTCCACTCTGCTGTTCCTGGGATAAGTCACATGATATAAAATACGGCTGCCCAGGGCTGTCTTCCATCAGGAGCTACAGGCACAGAAGCACTGCTAAGAAGAGGGATGGGGGCGTGGAGGTGGTCTTAGTGCTGTACCAAGGTACTCATGGTGAGGCAGGTGACTAAGGCAGAGGGACTGGCCTTAAGCCAGAGCCATTCAAGTTTCCTTCATTATCCCAGTGTTAGAAAGTAAAGGCCTTTAAGCTATATCCCAAACTTGGCTTTTCATCAGGTACCACTTGCGGGTTTAGAGTGTTCTAGTTAAAAGTATATTGGGGACTGCACACGGGAGAATAGGATTCTGGGCTGGTTAACCCCAGGCCTTAGGAGTGCTGAGTCTATTCACCATTCACAACTGGGCACCTGAGTACCTTGGCACTCACAGAAGATCCACAAGCTCCCTGAGAATGCAGCTATAGATCTGAGGCTCTGTGAGGCCTGATTTACTTATTTGCTAAACCCGATTATCATATATGTGGGATCAGGTTCCCTGTGTGTCATATAATGAACCCATGGTTTAATTTGGAAAATCCTTGAAGCGTAAGCGTATACCAATGATGTCCCAAAGAAAAACAATTTTGTAACCGTCAGGCACATGATGGAATGGTCACAGGGACATGAAATCAGCTATGCAAATTGTGAGACGTAAGTCACACTTCTATTTGTACCATGACAGTGTGAAAATTGGAATTATTTTTTGTCAATATAGAAAAAACGTTGGAGACTATATGCACTGTCTTATGAAGAAAACGACTCTACGATGTCCAAATTATCTGTGACATACCCCACAACACATTTGATTTTTTTTCTCACTTAACCTATGGCTCAAGGACCATCAGCATTGTGTTTAATTTGATATTTTAAGAATCTAATACAACGAAAGTATGCATGTGACTATTTAATAAACACCCCACTGGTTGATAATGAAGAAATAAGCCATGCCATTCTGTTGATAACTGATTAGTTTAATTTTGCCAATTCAATTTCAAAGAAGTAGAAAGTAATTTTTAAAAAGGTGTAAAATGTTCAAATATGTCACCATCAACAGGTACACTGGTTAAAAGACACAGAGCACTGTGTTAAAATATAAGTTTGATAGGTAGGAGTGGCATTAAATTGCCTTTTGGAAGAGGGCAAAGTTTTGCATTAAGAATTGGGCTCAGCAGATGAAAATCTTCTGCCAATTATGTAACTCTTCTAACTCCTGCTTTCCCTATGTGTGAATTGCTCCGGAATTCTTGCAAGGACTTAATGAAATTTTATTTTAAAAATTCACATGAGTGTTGAATTCCACTTTATAATGTATTTGTTTCAGTTTTAAAACAAAATAATATTTATTTTCTGTCTTTGCATAATCCCAACACATTAACCAAATGTCAGTGTATCAGTGAACTGTGCTTTCAATTACAAATAACAGAATATTCAAATAAAGTGGACTAAGCCATAAGTACCTATATGATTACTTCACATGCCTAGAGATGCACTTCTATTATCAAGGACCTGATTCATTCCAACACAGGTTAATCCACCCTCTTAAATGTGCTGGCTTCTTATGACTGCCCTGTTTTTGTTTTTATTTTCTTATCACAAAATGACTGCCAAGCTCCAGGCACCACTTCTCGCACTATCATCCCAAGAATGAAAGGGAGGAAAAGGAGTCCTCTAAAACACATATCTTAAAGTGTCTTTGGCCAGAACTCATCATGACCCCTCCTTAGCTACAAGGAAGGCAGGAGAGCAAGTTCTGGCAAAGGGGAATGGAGTTTCCATGACTGGCTCAGTCTAATACTAACTCCTCCTCCCAGTATGGCTAACTGGGAATAAGGAGGTGGCAATGTCCACTGAATAGGCAAATAATAGCATCTGCCACATTCAGTTTAAAAAACACAGAGGTAGGAAGTTTTGCTTTTCCTGCCTCCTCTGAGTCCTCTCTCTTCAGGTATCCAAGAAGAAAGAAATTGCCTAGCTTTGCCTTATAAATCTATACATCTCAATCTATCTCTCTCTCTGATTCAGAAAGAGATGATGTCTTCCTTTTTCTTTAAAAAGAAAAAAGAAAAACATTTTCCTTCCCAGTAGGATTTTCTAGCACTAATGGTGTCTTAGGAGTTCATTTCAAATACAATTCCAGGAGAAGACTCTCTGCTTTAGGATGCATCCTTCAGCTTAAGGGAGGTCTATTGCTGAGCCTGGAGGGAATCTGCAGGGTTTGGTTGGGAAGTGAAGGGTTCTTGAGAAGAGGGGCAGTTGAGGGGCTAAGAGGGGTGAGCCATGTTTTCAGCCCTAGGGGGTTGGTGGGAAAGGGAACTGCAGGTGTGAGCTGCCTCTGAAGGGCTCTGGGGCAAAGACTACCTCTCCCAGGGCTACCTGAGTTGGGCCAGGCACCTGAGCCATGGATGCACTTAGCACAGACAATGGAACCGCATCATCTGCTGGGTGTACAGCCCTGGGAAGGCCTCTCATCCCACTTACCTTGGCTGCCTTCAAGGGCAGCACCAATCCTGGAATGAACAGCTTTCCTTCTATAGCTTGGGGACAGCACATCCTTGTCACTAATGGAGACTCATAAGATCCTAGAGGGCTGCCCCCATAGCCCAGGCAACAGAACTCAGTTCGCTATTCTGTTGGTAACTGGTGGGGAAAATATTTTGCTTCTCCTTTGGTTACCTGCCAATCTTCCACCATACGTGTATGGCCAGGAGACACTGGTAGCCTTACCTACAAAGGGGCCAAAATAACTCACATATGCTAACGTAAGTAAGCAAAGAAAGATTGCAAATGAAATCAGTAGCCTCCAAAATAGAGGACACCAAGGTGAAACCAGAGAGGTGGCACATATTAAGGATGATTTAATGATAGAAACAAGATACAATGTGATACAAAAACAAAGTAGAAAACTAAAATGAAAACTCTTAAAGGGATATAAAATGATGTTGCAATAAAACAACCCAAGAGCATAAAAGTTTCTGAAAAAAATAATAACCTCTAAATGTTAAAACAGAGCAAGGAAATTGAACAATAGACTGGACTATGATGAATATTCAACTAGTAATTTAGAAGATTAAATGGACAAACTGTCTCACAACACGGAGCAAAAACACAAAGAAACAGTAATAATGAGTGAAAAGATAGTGATACAGAGGACATATCCAGGAAACCTAATGTGAAATAATAGGAGTCCAGAAAGAGAGAAAGGAACAGGTTGAAGAGAATAATCAAATACATTACAGAAGAAAATTTTCCTGATCTAAAAAATGACTTGCATTTTCATATGAAAAACAGGGCTTACTAAAAGCCAGGCAGAATTAAAAAGAGAAAAACAGACCAAAAAGTCTAGCTATATGTAGGTAAAGTTTCTGAAATCAGAGGATAAAGAGAGAACCATCTACTTACACAGAGAACAGAATGAGACTGGCATTGATTTTCCTGTCTGGTAAGTAAAGGACGATAATTTCAAAACTATCCACCTGACCAAGACATTGGGAAGCCAAAAAAGGCATTTCCACACATGCAAAGACTTTTGTACTTTTTCTAAAGGAATTACTTAATGAAATGTGCAAGTCAAATAAAATTAGAATACAGACCTCAAGGTAGCAGATAATGGAGTACAAGAATTGGGGGAGACCCAATGCCATAATGCAGTAATTTCCAGTTCAATCTAATTGAATGAAAATAATATTGTCTTACAGTTTTTGCCTGCTTACTGTGTCTCAGGTATTTTTCTAAGTATATTTTATGTATTACTTACTATTACTTTCCTCACATTATAGGAAAAAAACATCACATTTTACTATTACTTTTTTGGGGGGCTGGGGGTTAACTTACCCAAGGTCATGGAGTCAGGATTTATACGCAGACAGATTGATTCTAGAGACGGCACACTTAACCCTCTACACTGTAAGACCTCCATAAATAGCCTCACAATAGTGCAGGCATAAATTATAATGCCAGTGTTAATAAAGAGTATTTGAAAAGAATGAGATAACTGGAAAAAAAATTTAATAATTGGTTGGAAATAAAATGTCATATTAATTAAACAATACCCAGAAGTGGGGTAGAGACATAGGAGTAAAGAGTGGGGAAGTAAAAACCTGCTAAAAATCTTGTGCTTTTGGGGCGGGGGCAGGAGTAGAATTATGTTTAAATATGACTGCTAGAAATATGAAGTTACTTAGGAACAAAGTAAGATACATAACTAACTTCATATTAAAGAACAGAAAAAGGATGTAAAAAATATGAAACCAGAAAAAAAAGAAACAATAAGAAATAAATAAGTAAATAAAAGAAAATCTAAAATAAGATAGATGATGGCATCTGAGCAAAAATGTCAGATATCACAATTAATGCAAATGGCTTTACTTTTCTTATTGGCAGACAAAGACTCGCAGATTAGGTTAAAAAAAAAAAAAAAACCAAACCAACCAGCAAAAAAACAAAATTGAGCTAGGTTTGTAAGGTATGTACCTTAAATAAAATGAAAAACAAAGTTTAGAAATAAAGAATAACTGCAGCTATATTATACAAATACAAACCAAATGAAAGAAAGAATGGCAAATTAATGTCAGATAAAGTGAAACTTAAGGCCAAAACATGAAATTAGGTAAAGAGGAAAAGTCTGAATTGTTGAAATCAGTAAAATGTATTATACAAAAACTTTTAACCATATAAGAATAATTTGATAAAACCATAATCATAGTGAGGGACTTTGGCTTTCTCAGATTCTAATGGATAAGTTTTGGGGTAAGAAAAAGGATATAAATGTTTAGAATAACAATCAATAGAGTCTATCCAGTACATGTGTGTCTTGTGTCTATCTAGTATATGTGTGCATAAGTGTTTTTGTGCATGTGTGTTCACATGTACATATATATGCACAGATATAATACATGTTACAAAGAATTACTTTTTCCTCTTATGTCTAATACACACTCAAAAAAATTGACAGTGTTCTTGGCCAGAAATAAAACTGTAAAATTCCAAAATGTTGGTCATATTCTCTTATCATGATGAAAGAAAGCTAGAAACCAGAATTAACAACACTGAATCTCACTCATTGCTAATTAAAAGAACTCTAAACAATTTCTGAATCAAAGAAGAAATCAAATTGAATGATAAATTACCCAGAAATTAGCAGAAAAATGACACTCTATACAAAAAATTTATGAGCTGTGGCTAAATTTGTATTCAAAAGAAAACATATAGCTTTATTAATCAAGAAGATAAGTAAACTAAACATGCAACTTAATGGAATAGGAAAAAAACAGCAAGAAATAAACTAAAAGGATGCTGGAAGAGGAACTGTAGGGGAAAAAAAGCTGGAATTGATTAATTTTAGAAGTTTAAATACAAAATATAAATGACTAGTAAAATCAAAGTGGATTCTTTGAAAAGACAAATAAAATTTACCAACGCCTAGCAAGCCTAAGAAAGATAGGAAACAAAAATATACAACATGAGGAATGAGAACGAAAAGGCACAATTACAGACACCAAAAGGACTAAATTCATTTCAAGAGACAAAAGCAATCATATCTCTGAGCTGCTGAGGTTGCCTTGGAAAATTTCAACTTAATAACTGCCTTGGATAAAGACTTCTTTGTCTCCAGCTCCTCAGAAGCGGTCTATAAATGGATTTGTATTTCTACCAGAACGAACCATTTAAAAACTGCACTAAAACAAACCATAACTAGAGTTTAAATAGAGTGTTGTGGGGATTTTATTGCATATGCTCATACAACTCTGTTCTAAGTGACATCTGTCTTCTCTGGAGTTCCAAGTGTAATCAAATGCCCTAGGCCTTGCTTTAGAAAGAATATCAACCTGTTATTTTTATACTCAAATTCCATCTAGTTAATTGCCAGAAACAGAGCCCCCTTGAAGTGTTTCTCAGTTATCTCTTGGTGTCCCTAAAGGGATGCCTTGCATGTCCCAACCTGTGACAGCAGCAGGGCCTGGTGTTGGCCCTGCTCTGTCTCTCTGTTACCTGCTTCTTAGAGAACACCATGCTTTCTGCTGGTCCTGCCATCTGGTTTTTCAACCATCTTTTTTTCCTCTGGGGAACCACCTGATCCTCCTCCCTCAATTCATGTACTTGGGTGGATTTTGTTTCTCCTGGTTCCAAGGGTGGGCCTATGACTCAGGCCTGACCAATCAGAGCATTCATTCCCTAGACTTGGCGATGGGTTCAAGAATGGTCAGGTGGCCCAACCAGAGGCAACGAGATACAATGGCGGGGCTCCCCTGGTGACACAGTGGTTGAGAATCCACCTGCCAGCGCAGGGGTGCCGGGTTCCAGCCCTGGTCTGGGAAGATCCCACATGCCGCGGAGCAACTAAGCCCGTGTGCCACAACTACTGAGCCTGCGCTCTAGAGCCCGCGAACCACAACTACTGAGCCCACATGCCACAAGTACTGAAGCCCGCGCACCTAGAGCCCGTGCTCCGCAACAAGAGAAGCCACTGCAATGAGAAGCCCACGCACCGCAACAAAGAGTAGCCCCTGCTCACCGCAACTAGAGAAAGTCCACACAGAGCAACAAAGACCCAACACAGCTAAAAATAAATAAATAAATAAATAAGTTTATTAAAAAAAAAAAAGAATACTTAAAAAAAAATAGATACAATGGCATTTTTGCTGGGCATCCTGGGAGATGGGCTAACATTCTTTCCACTGGACTCCAATTGCTGGCAGCCATGTTGCCACGTCATGGAGTCTCATCATGAAACTACCTGGGAAAGAACAGAGCCAAGAGAAGGAGGATGGTGACATCATTTGGGCTCCTATAGCTGAAACCAGACTATTCCTGAACTTTTCAGTCACATGAACAAATATGTTCTTTTTCTCTATTCCATAAAGCCAGTTGAGTGAGTTGAGTTGAGTTGTCATTGGAGCCAAGAATCCTAACCGAATAATTTGTCTGGCAGAGTAATACTAAGTATTATCTATGGCCCAAAGCGGCTATGCTTGGGTCTAGCAATTCGCCAAGTCTCTTTTGAGCTGTTCTGATGATTCTGATTTTTCACCTGTCTTTCCAGAGAAACTTACAACCAGCCCAAGGAAATGGCTGCAATTCTATCCCCTCTCTTCATATAGCCCCTTGGTTTGCACTTCCAACCAAAATGCTTCCCTTTTCTTCCCATGTACACTAGCTCCTATCAGAGAATCCATATAGATGTGGGGAGCAGGGGAGGAGCAGAGTTGGGGGGTTGTTTACAAAGGTAGCATCTAGGCTCTCTCAAAGCCAGCCAAGGTGTCCTAATTCACCACATTCTCAACCTGCATGACAAGAAATCTGTCTCTTAAGCAAAAAAAGCAAGGGCATAGAAAATGACCTTAAAAAGAAGAATGAAATAGAGACGAGGATATCTCTCCAAGTTAACATCAAATATTTTGGTTTAAGCTTCATATATACGTCTTTAAGATCTTTTAAAAGTCTTCCTAACATTTAAACATTTTCAACTCACTGACTCAGATTTTTAAAGATTAACAAACCTTCACAAATCTCTTCTTGTCAACCATTTTAATAGATTTGTCCTGCAGTGGTCTTATCCCCACCCCCTCAAAATAAAACAAACCAAACAATAAATCAAGACCACTGAAATGAAATCCAGTCTCACATCACAGAGCAACGGGTTTTATGGTTGAAACGTGTGCTTGCTAATTTCAAGAACAAATTATTGTGCTTTATTTAGTGCAGTTCAATTTATACACTTTTAGCTACAGGAAATTAAAAAATAAAGCCCACAGGCTAGTTATAATTCGGTCAGTTTTTTCTTTCACAAGCATCCCATGGTAGAAGAAACTGGCTGACATCAAATTGGAAAACCCCTCTCTGCTCTCTTGCCTGAGAGTATAAGCTTAGCCACTCAGACTGAGAAGTTGTCTCACTTGGAGTATCAGTGATGCTTGGTAGACTTGCATTATTAACAGAATAACGTTTCTGCCTGGAAGAACTGGAGTCAATATTTAATAGATTTAGGTCCTATTTAGCCACTGGATTTTGGGGCAACCTGACAAAATGAAACTCAGTATGAAAGCTAATAGATTCAAAGATACAGAATGAGCATTTCCATAAGTATGCATTCCTCATAAATAATTGAGGCAATGAATGGATGGCGATCCAATATCCTTTAATCATTTCCTAATGAATATTCTGTAGATAGGGCAATCCTCAGTAAATATTAGGCCTCCTTTAAAGAGTTCTGTTAAAAAACAAAATATCCAACCAAATGTTTTGGGAGTTTATTCATTGTTGTTAAGGAGGTATTAGCAAGATTTTTCTACATAAAACAACTTGTTTAGCTTCAGTGAGAAGAAATTCCTTCCTATAATCGAATCACCGTTAAAGAAAAATGGAAGGAGCATTTGTTCTAATGGCCAAGAGAGGTGACTCTCCAATTTGTAGGCTCGGATCAGCCGCCAGAAGGACCTTCAGGTATCGCCGGGCTGAGAGCTACACTCCGCAGAGCCTCAGAGCTAAGCGGTCTAGACCTACCAAAAAAGAACAGGTTCCAGACTCCACTCTGCCCCAGTCAAATATCCTTGGACATCTCTTAAATTCTGAGAGTCAGTTTTCTTGTTTGCAAAATGGGAACGATCATTCTTATCCTGCTTCCTTCCTGAAGCTATATTAAGGAATGAGTGAAATAGCTTTGCAAACTCTCTAAGGTCTCCAAACAAAAGTCGTGCTGCCTGGGCCCCAAGTCCAGCCATACTAATTGACCTGCTGAGTAACTATAGATGAGTCATTTAAACACCTTGGGCCTCAGTTTCCTCAACTGTGAAATGGGGATAATAATAATAATATCTGCATGGCAGGGTTCTTGAGAGATTTGACCCACACAAAACACTTAGGGGGTAATAATCCCGGACACATAAGAAGAACAGCATAAATGTTAGCACTTCTTCTTATGATTAGTATTGCTGTTATTGTTGTCTAACACGAGGAAACTCAGTTCCAGGGGACTTCAGAGGCTTAGTCAATGTCACAATTCCAGAGAGAAAGTATGATGAGCTGTTGCATTAAAGCCCCTTTCTGAAACGTGATGGGGTGCTTCATCCTGGCACATTCTGGCAGGGCATCACCCAAGGTGGCATTGACGGTGCCCTCAAGGGAGAAAGACCTGACTGGAAACTGTAATTGGTTGAACTAAAACCAGCCACAAGAGCCCCCAGGATGGGTCGCCGCCTTCACAGCGAGGACTGGACATCAATAATCAGCAGCTAAGAGTAGACAGGAAAAATCCTCCATGAGGCGTGGTGGGAAAGAGTGCAGCGGGGTCACTGAACATTCTCAGAATGAGGGAAAACAAGAGAAGCCCAACTGCCCTCTGGCTGCCCTTGGGCTGGGAAGACAGCCATAAAAAATGTCATTCTGATGGATGAAGAGGTGATAAGGTGTGGAGTGATGGACCCACTTCATTTCAGGGTTGGTGTGTGTTCTTAGGCACTTCCTTCCTAAGGGCCGGGCTTGTAAATCTCAGGCAGAGTTGGTCATTATAAATATGGGGCTGGTCTGGAGCATGACAGCTGCTTTATCTTCTAATGTGAGTACTCCATGTGCAGGGACCCTCTGCAGGGGCCGGAGAACTTTCTGAAGAGAGCATAGGAGTGTCCAGGCCTCCTTCCCAGCCCACCCACTTGGCCACAGTCTTCGACCTCTCACCTTTCCAAGCTCCATATACTGCTCTGCTCAGCCCCCTACAAGCAGACTCCCACCGGCTCTCCTTTCATAACAACTGGGGGTCTATCGCTTTTGCTTCCTGAGGGAGAACAGTCAGGCATCACCCAGAGATGCCGAGGAGATGCAGAGGGAAACGTCAGCATTTCTTTGCCTGTGGGCTGAGGGCTTTCACAGTGGTTCATGGGAACCATTCCTGGTGGCCAGGACAAAGCACTGGGCTATTGGGGAGGCAGGTGTTGTGAGGACTAAGATACTGGTGTGGGAGCTTCCTTGTTATTCTCGTCACTCTCTTCTCTCTCTCTCATCACCCCGTCCTCTTCTTCTTCTCTCCCAATCCTCTCTCTGACTTTTCCTCCCTTTCCTTCATGTATCATTTTCTCCAAAATGTGAGTATTCCAGAAAGGAGTTTCACAGAGATCAAGTTATTTTACTTTGTTTTCTACTGTCACTCAAATTACATTGTATAATTATGTACATCATTACATAAGCAAACATGAAAATTCTTTTAAGTAGCTTGATATACAGCCCATGTTTTTAGGCTGCTCTGTAAGCTGAAACTCCTCCTTGTCAATAAAGAGGGGGACTCATGAATAGCTGAAAGGTACATTTCTACCTCGACATGTCTTTTCTGTCTGAGAAATACACACATTTTATCCAATTTGATATAAATAAAACACTCAAAAATGCAAATAAAATAAAATAAAATAAAAAAATAAAGAGGGGGACTGACGATATGATTTCTCAAGTTCCTTCCAGCACTGATTTCCCAGGAAATTTTCAGAATCCACTCACGCCTCTTCCTTAATGTGGGTCTCTCTGGACATGAGACCCACATGAGTCACTTTCCAAAAGGAAATGTACCCCAAACAATGTGGAAGCAAGGAAAGGCACCAAGAAATACAGAAAGGGATGGCAAGTCCTTTGGGGACAAACCCTTTTCGTGTTTATCAGGGCCTGCTTCTTAGGAAGGTGCGTCAGAAAAATACTGCACAGGGTATCGAACAGAAGCTGTGCCGCACGGCAGCAAGACACCCCCTCCCTGACCCTTAAACTCTCTCACGCTGACCCCAAGACCTTTTCAACCCTTCAGTGACAAGGGTGTGTTTCCACAGTTCAGTTGGGCTTTATTTGAGGCCAAGGTAATGGCTCAGAGATCCCACAACCAGAATCGATTGAGTTTATCTACTAAGTCACCTGCCTTTGAATCAACAACCTATGGGAAATAGCATGTTCCCCGGCTGGTGTCCCATGTGTTCAATGTAGGCCAAACCCACACCAGTCATCCCTTGATGTCCTAGGAAGTAGGCAGAAATGCCAATCTTCTTATTATGATGCTGAAAAACATACCAATGACTTTGCGTCCGTTGGAATGAATACACACACAGCAGGTACTATTATTGCTATTAATAATACACTAAGTGGATCCAGAAGTGCCTGCATACAGAAACAACAATCACAACCCCAAATCAGTGAGAATTAACTTTGAAGTAGAGTATATCAAACTCACACAACCAATTAAAAAGGCATGTCATCTTGTTTGGAAAGTATCTATTGATTTCCCAGTTCAATCAGATCAGGTTGATGTTCTTTCAATGGCCTCGATGATATCATCAATATTTTTCTATTTAGAATAATGACTTATTTTCTATGCCAACAGCTATAAAAAACAACCCACCTATATATATTTCTACCGACACCAGCTTAAGAGCCATCTGGTTTTCTCTCCTTAACATACGATATTGGTAATCTGGGGCAAAAGAAATGTTTTGGCCTTGTCATAAGACTCATTTAGAGACCACAGTAAACTTGTTTAGTTTAAAAACCAACCACTAAATCATATTTTCTCTATTAGAGGCCGATGCTCTCCACTGCATTTGGTGTCCAAATTACATTCATTTTAGAGTGAATTACATTCATTTCAGAAGCAGCCCCCAACTCCCTTCTCCCTCCTGTCCAAGAAGGCAATATACTGACCAGCTGTGTGATCTTTGGCAAGTGACTTAATCTCTCGGAAACTCATTCTTCTCATTTATTAAATGGGAAAAAAAGTGCTAGGGTTCTCAGGCATCTTACCTCTTTTAACCCTCACGGTTGCCCCAAGAGATTGACACTGTTATCAGCCCCATTTTACAGGTGGGAAACCGAGGCACAGAAAGGCTAGGTAACTTGCCCTAAAACAACACAGCTGGTATGTGATGAAGCCAGAATATCTGACCGCAATGTTCATAACCAATTGCACCTGCCTCAAAGGACTGTGTGGGGATTCAATAACACAGTCAAAACACCACACCACCAATTTGGGCACTTGGTGGGTGTTAAGGAGGTATTATGACAGGGGGTAGGGAGTCATACCACCAGAGTTCAAATCCCAACCTTACTGTTCAGTGCCTATATGACCTTGGGCCAACCACTAACCCCTATGGGCTTTAGTTGCCTCATAAAATGGCAGGGATAGCAATGACGCCTGCCTTCTATGGTGTTGTTTAGGATAAAATAGCCTGTGGCATACAGAGTGCCTGACACAGAGTTAGTGCTCAATAATGGTAGTTATCATTACTATTCGTTGGCACTCCATAAATGCTAGGCTTCCCTCCCCTTACATCCTTAGCGTTGCCCAACTGTTCTCAACATACAGTCAATCTCAACCTATGACTTGTGGTTGAAACATTAAGTGCCATCATGACTTTGCAGGAACCTCCCTGCTGGAAGAATTTATCTTTCTCTGTTTGGCTAATCTCTCCACCCCGTTTTTGTCTTCCCTTTTCCAAGTCCAAGCCTCAAGGATTCAGCATTTGCCTCTATAAAAATGAGCCCAGCAGCCCTTTCTCTTCGATTAAGCAATGGAGGAGAAGGAGGCTGAGGGCATGAGGTCTTGGGAAAGACTCCCTGGGGGAAGAAACTGAAAGCAGAAGGCTGGGGGTCTCAGTCTTAAATCTGTCTCTAATCATCCAGTTCACCCTGGGCCAGTCCCCTCACCTTTCAGGGCCTCAGTTCCCTCCTCTCTAAAGATGGGAGATTGGAGAAGTAACATGGTCTTCACGCTGTGTCCCGTGGAGCCTGGTGTCCCGTGGCAGTGCCCTCGGAGCTGCCGTAGGGGCCTGAGGCAGAAGTCAAAATCAAGGAGCTCATGGTCAGCTTACAGATGAGTTTTTCTTGACCTGTACAGTGGTTTTGTTTTCCTTACCTATTGAGTTAGTGGCTTTCAAAATCAGGAGTTTTTAAATTAATAGACATTTTTAGGTTTACAGAAAAATTGATCCAGAAATCAGAGTTCCTAGATACTAACTCTCCCCTCTCACCTCTCTCTGGCCCCCAGTTTCCTTTATTATTAGCATCTTGCATTAGCACAATATACTTATTGCAATTGATGAATCAGAATCGATACATGATTATTAACTAAAGTCCATGGTTTACATTAGGGTTCACTCTGTGTTGTACATTTTATGGATTTTGCAAATGCACCATGCCATGTATCCAGCATTACAGTATCACACTGAATAGTTTCTCTGCCCTAAAAGTCCCCTGTGCTCTGCCTGTTCATCCCTCCACCCTCCCAACCCTTGGCAACCACTGATCTTTTTACTGTCTCTATAGTTTTGCCTTTTCCAGAATGTTATATGGTTGGAATCAGACAGTATGTAGTGTTTTCAGACTGGCTTCTTTCACCGAGCAGTATGCACTTACGACTCCTCCACGTCTTTTCATGGCTTGATAACTCATTTCTTTTTAGCACTATGGATATATCAGTTTATTTACCCATTCACCTACTGAAGGACATCTTGGTTGCTTGTAAGTTTGGGCAATTATGAATAAAGCTGCTGTAAACATTCACGTGCAGGGTTTTGTGTGGACACAAAGGATTTCAAATCATTTGGGTAAATAACAAGGAACATCACTGCTGGAGCATACGGTAAGACTATGTGTCGTTTTGGAAGAAACTGCCAGACTGTCTTCCAAAGCGGCTGTACCATTTTGCATTCCCACCAGCCATGAATGAGAACTCCTGTTGCTCCACATCTTTATCAGCATTTGGTGTTATCAGTGTTTGGGATTTTGGCCATTCTAAGAGGTGTGTAATGGCATCTCACTGTTTTTACTGGCAATTCCCACGGGTCATAGTATATGATGTCAAGCATATTTTTATTTGCTTATTTGTCATCTGTATATCTTCTTGAGTGATGTGTCTGTTCAGATCTTTTTTTTTTTTTTTTTTTGTGGTACGCGGGCCTCCCACCGCTGTGGCCTCTCCCGTTGTGGAGCACAGGCTCCGGACGCGCAGGCTCAGTGGCCATGGCTCATGGGCCCAGCCGCTCCGCGGCATGTGGGATCTTCCCGGACCCGGGCACGAACCCGTGTCCCCTGCATTGGCAGGCGGACTCTCAACCACTGCGCCAGCAGGGAAGCCCCTGTTCAGATCTTTTGCCCATTTAAATTGGGTTGTTTGTTTTCTTACTGTCGACTTCTTTGTATATTTTGGATAAAGTCCTTTATTGGATATGTGTTTTACAAATATTTTCTCCCAGTCTATGGCTTGTCTTTTCATTCTTTTAACAGTGTCTTTCACAGAGCAGAAGTTTTAGAAATCAGGAGTTCTCACATATTCTAGCCTCCTGGCTTCCCTTGGAAGTAGAAGATCTGGTAACGCTGGGACCCATTCCTGCAGGACTGAAGCCACCTAGTGGCTGCCTCTTTAGACCAGGGACGTTCTCTCCAGTTCAACAGAGATGCACCCAGCCCAATTCTCTCGGCTACATGACCTACCTTGAGATATTTGACTGGTGTGACTCTGGCCTAAGGAAGTTCCACCTTTATCTGATTTCTACATTGGGTTCCACATAGGTTTGCTACGTATAAAAGAGATGTTTAAAAAGAAAATTAAACTTAGATGATCTTCCCACTCTTTCACACAAGAACTACCCACTCATTGTTGCATTTGACTTGCATGAGAAAAGAAATGATTTCATAAACACTCTCTGCATGGCATCTTCTAATTGGCCTGTTGAGCCTGTTCTAATCCACGCCATGGAGCACAGCACTTACGTGGGGGTCAGCCCACATGCCACTGTGCCCACTGGAAGTGCCCCATGCCAGCATTTTTGTGGGGTCACCGCCTATGTAGGGATGGGTGTTAGAGTCATCTTATAAGGCAAGGTAATTTAAACCTCAAATACTGAAAACTAGGCATCTTTCTACAGAGGAATCACCCAGGCCTGGGAAGGTGCTGTCACGTGAAGGCAGGCCAGATTCGAGAGCAGGTGGAAACAGCAGGTTGGAGCAGCAACTCCTGCCTCTTAGCTCCTACTCATTCTGAAGCATAAACCTATTGAGTGGGATGGTGGGCAAACTTGCCAGCGTCGTTTAAACTGCTCTCTTTCTCTTTCTCCCCTGCACTGGTGTAGTCAAGTTTTTTTAAGGTACATGTGTATGCCATGAATCTCTTGGACTAGGGCCATTGGTGCAGCTGGGAAAATGATTCTCAGATTCTAAAAAGCATCAGTAAAGACAAATTCTTGGGGGCTTAGCACAGGACTTCACAACAAATTAGAGGGGAGGAAATAGTTTTTGCATAAATACCTTGTCCTCAGGCTAAGCCTGGTATCCTGTTGTGTATACCTGTTGAAGTGATGTATGTGGAGGCCTGTAAAAGTTTGCTAGGGCTGCTGTAACAAAGTACTACAAACTGGGTGGCTTAAATAACAGAAATTTATTGTCTCTTAATTCTGGAGGCTAGAAGTCTTAAATCAAGGTGTTGGCATACAACTCAACAACAAAAAACAGCCCAATCGAAAAATGGGCAGAAGACCTAAATAGACATATCTCCAAAGAAGACATACAGATGGCCAACAGGCACATGAAAAGATGCTCAACATCACTAATTATTAGAGAAATGCAAATCAAAACTACAATGAGGTACGACCTAAAGCCAGTCAGAGTGGCCATCATTAAAAAGTCTACAAATAACAAATGCTGGAGACGGTATGGAGAAAAGGGAACCCTCCTACACTGCTGGTGGGAATGTAAGTTGGTGCAGCCACTATTGAAAACTGTATGGAGATTCCTCAGAAAAGTAAAAATAGAATTACCACATAATTCAGCAATCCCACTCCTGGGCATATATCCAGACAAAACTATAATTCAAAAAGATACATTCACCCCAATGTTCACAGCAGCACTATTTATAACAGCCAAGACATGGAAACAACCTAAATCTCCACTGACAGAAGAATGGATAAAGATGTGGTACATATATACAATGGAATACTACTTGACCAAAGAAAAGAATGAAATAATGCCATTTGTAGCAACATGGATGCCACTAGAGATTATCATACTAAGTAAACAACAAGGTCCTACTGCATAACACAGGGAACTATATTCAATGTCCTGGGATAAACCATAATGGAAAAGAATTTTAAAAAAAGAATATATATATATATATATATATGTATAACTGAGTCACTTTGCTATACAGCAGAAATTAACACAACATTGTAATCAACGAGATTTCAATTAAAAAAAAAAGGTGTTGGCAGGGTTGCTTCCTTCTGAGGGATGTGAGAGAAGGATCTGTTCTAAGCCTCTCTCTGTGGCTTATGGACGACTGTCTTCTCCTTCTGTCTTACATCATCTTCCCTCTATGCATGTCTCTGTGTCCAAATTTCCCCTTTCAATAAGGACATTAGTGCTATTGGATTAGGGTCCACTTTAATGACCTCATCTTAATCTAACTAATTACAAGTACGATGACCCGATTTCCAAATAAGGTCACATTCTGAGGTACTGGGAGTTAGGTCTTCAACACTGAAACTGGCAGGGGTGGGGAAGGGGGACACAGTTCAACCTATAATGAGGCCTCTGGTGTAGGAGGACAAAAAAAATCCCTTGTCACCATGAGCCAGCTGAAAGCAGTTCATTGGGAAAGTGAATTAATGAAGAAAGACCACAGAAGCAAAGCTTAATGATGGCACTCGCAACTTTCTCCATTGTTCTAGCGTCTTGCTCGTCTTTTTCAGCTAATATAGACAAGGTGGAAACAAAGAGATGCTAAAAATTAAAGGAAATTTATTGTAAGTCCCCAAATCCTGTTCCAGTGTTTCCCCAACCCCCATGATATCTTTATAAAAGCTGTTCTTAACAGCTGCACGATGAACGGCCCCTTCCAGCAGTGGCCCTGACCAGGTAAACAGGACTCTGGAATAAAGGACAGTCCCACCCCTTGCACAGCATTCAAAGTCCCAGAAGATGGTCATCTGACTTCCTGAGCTCTGCATTATTCCTCATTCTATTGTCCTGACAAGGTCCACCACCTACCCCAGCCACCACCTCACCCTGCTATTCTATCTATGCCTTGTGCCTCTAGAGACTCACGATGCCCTATCCCAGGCAATCACATTCCACCAGCTTCTCATTTCAGTTCTGTTTTCGTCTCAAGCCATTTTATTTACTTGTGGGGGCTTCTGGCCTTTAGGACATCCCTTTCTGTGCAGTCTCTCTCCTCTACTGGGACATATTTTGTTTCCTTTCTCTAGTGAAATAGTGAAGGCACAAATTAAACAGGGTGGGGGTGGGCAGAAAAGGGGGAGGATCGATTCACAATGGGTCTGAAAAGACAGATCAGCAGTTCCTAGGAGATGGAGTATTGGATCACTAGTGTTGCCTAGTGGGGAAAGCATAGGTTTTGTCATAAACAGACTCGTGTTTGGGGATGTTAACGACACCAGTAACTGGAATAAGGTCACTATATCTCTGAGTGTGGCCTTAAACATCATCTAAACACTGACAACTCCTCAATTTGTGTCTCCATCCTTAATCTTCCTCCCAAATTGGAGGTCAAAATTCCAACTTCCTTCTAGACATTTCTATTTGGTGTCTGATAGTCATCTCAAGCTCAATATGTCTAAAACCAAACTCTTAATTTCACACCAAAACCTACCCGTTACCCAGTCTTTCCTGTCTTGGTAAATGGTAAGTCCCTCCTTTTAGTGCTTACATCAAAATTTTTCAGAGTCATCTTTGACTCCTCTTTCTTTCTCTGACACCTTGCATTTTTATCCACCAAGAAATCTTTCTAGGGGGGGTACAAACTACTATGTATAAAATAAGCTACAAGATTACATTGTACAACACTGGGAACATAGCCAATATTTTATAATAACTATAAATGGAGTGTAACCTTTAAAAATTGTGAATCACTATGCTGTACACCTGTAACTTATATACTATTACTATATATCAACTATACTTCAATAAAATATTTTTAATTAAAAAATAAATCTTTTTAGCTTTACTTTTAAATATACCCAGGATCTGTATGCTTTTCACCATCTTCATTTCTGTCACCCTAGCCTGTGCCATCATTATTCTTTACCTGGATTATTAAAGTCGCTTCCTGACTAGTCTCTTTACTTCCATCCCTGCCCCTCCAGATGATTTTTCAAGACAATGCTTAGAGCAGTCTTTTAAAAACATAAGTCAGATCATGTTACTTGTCCACTCAAAACCTTCTGTGACAGACTCCTAGCTGTCCCCCAACATCCATTCTCCCTTTCTTCCTTTGATAACAGACCCACCAAAATGTACCTGAATAATGACTGAAGACTCTATTTTCCACCTGCATTGCAGTTGGTGTGCCCTTGCGACTAGGTTGGAGTCATGTGACTAGGTTGGACCCTACGTGCCATGAGCAGATGCAGCAAGTACAACGTCCAGACGAAGCACTGAAAGAAGGGGATGCACCTCTGCTTCCTTCCCCCTTCCGGCTGGTGCACTGATGTCCACCCTCACACGGCCACCCTAACAACTCTGGGTTTCCTACCTCTGGATATCACACGAGAGAGAACTAGACTTCCGTCTCATCACATTATTACAGCAGCTGAACGTGTGCCCTAGCTACACACCCGCCAGTGCCTTGCTTTTGCAATTAGAATAAAATCTAAAACCTTCCCAAAACCCACAAAGCCCTGTGTAATCTTGCCCTTGACTAGCTCTCTACCTTCATTTCTTATCCCTCTCACCCTTGTTCTCTGTGCTCCAGCCACCAAGGATACTCGCCCTCAGGGCTCTGCTTACATGTCATCAGGGAGCCTTGGCACCTCACACCCTGCTTTACTGTTCTTTTGCTCTTATCACTACTGGACATGTAATTGTCATCACTCTCTGCCCTGCCCATGAGAATGAGACCTTTGTGGTTTTGTTTGCTGCTTTAACTATGCTATACTCTCCAAAATATTTATTGGCTAAATAAACGAACAATGTTTCCTCATCTGTAAAATGGGGACAGTAATTTCTGCCATATAGGCTTGTGGTGAGAATAAGGGGACATAATGCCAACGGCTTCAAGTGGTTTCTGACACTTGGTGCATCCTCAGGAGACATTAGCTACCCAATTTGAGAGACTAGCTCTGGTGCACAAATGGGTGTGTTCTCACAGGATGTTTTCCTATTTAAACTAGAAGTTTTATTTTCTGTCAGAGACGTCCCTTTCAATTAATATTTTCTGTGTTATAATATCTCTCTGTTCATCCATTACTGTCTCCCAATTTCTCTCACATTTGCCCCTGTTCCCTGGCAATATCCATTTGTTGGCTCTGTCATTGATCCAGACATCTCTGAAAATTGGGGATGCTGTTTCTTGTCATCACTGTGGTCATACCCAAGCCTGGAACTTTCAGAAACAAGAGACATCCCTGAGACGGCAACCTCAGGGGATGCTTCCTGCTGATCGTCTCATTCAAGCTGGCGGAGGGAAAGTGTATCACGTCTTGTATTTCTCCAATTTGAACAGAGTTATGCTGATTTAGCACAAATTTCCCATTAAAAAGCTGACCCCCAGGGAGCAGAGATAGAACTTGGAAAGTTTTATCCCAAAAGGAGAATCTGTCATAAAGTTATGAGTGGCTGAAATGTGAGGGGCTGGGGCTGCTGGAGTGGGGTTGCATGGCCGTGGTTTTACAGCTCCTGCGACTGCATTTCTTCCCATGTACACTTGACTATTCCCCCACGTGCCACACTTCCCCATGACCCTCGGCCAGAAGCATCATTTCCCTACTCACCTGCTGAAAACGATTAGGACTGTTACCAACAAAGCTACTTCCCATGGTAAAAAGAGGACCTTGGATCAAGTTTTCCCTCTATGGTCACTAATAGCAACAATTCATTTCTTCCCCACCAGCCAAACGCTGTCTCCTGATGCACACATGTGCATCCCACCGAAGTCAGAGGGCCCCAAACACGTTTGAAGTCTCCTCTTGGTGACAAGAAAGTGGAGCTGTAAAGACAATCTCTAGAACGGAGTGTGTGTGTGTGTGTGTATGTGTGTACGTGCATGCATGGGTGGAGGGTTCTTACCAAGGTCTGAAACCCATTTTTGAATCTTTATAGTTTACTTATTTATTTTTTTTGGCTGCACCAGCCTGTGGGATCCTAGTTCTCTGACCAGGGATTGAAACCGTGCCATCTGCATTGGAAGCACAAAGTGTTAACCGCTGGACAGCCAGGGAAGTCCCTGAATCTTTATAGTTTAAAAACAACCAAACTGATTGTCCTGGGAATCATCTAACATTTATGCTCCAGTGTAACAGCAAAGATGATGGAAAAGTTCTTTTGAGAGCAACTGCCAAATTTACAAAGCCATGAGATCTGCAGGTCAGGAAGCAGACACAGAGTAGCTGACAGCAACATACACAGATTTTGAGGCCACAGACCTGTGTTCAAGTCCCAGTCCCATCACCTACTACCTCTGTGGTCCTGGGCAGGTTCCTTAATTTTTTCTAAGCTCTAAGTCTCATGCATTCCTGCCTTTTGGTCTGTAAAATGGAGATATATATGTAAATGACTCACGTGTAATAAGTGCTCAAATGGAGGCCATTATCATTCCATAACGGGAGCTAGAAGACTTCATGAACACGGCCCCCTCCAACACCATCTCAAACACACACAAACATGCACACACACACACACACACACACACTTAATTGACGAACCAAGCCTCCCAAGTGTGCTACACTCTTGTAAGAGCTGATTTCTGGTCTCCAAGTCTTTCTCATTCACAAAACTGGTACCTCTTCCCTCTACCTCAATGGAGAAGTTTCTGGAGGGTGCCCTAGTAGCTTACGCAGTTCAGCCTCCGGCCATTCTCAGTGCCTACTCCCACTTGGAAGTACAACTGGATTCTGGTCTTGCTTCCACTCTTGCTAGCCATTGTAAACCCTGTCCGTTCTGGCTTTAACATGACACATGCCGATGGATACTTGTCTGCAATCTTCACAAAAGTGTAAAACTCAAGTAAAATAAGATGTAATGATACCGTCCTAATATTCTGTTCCTTTTATGCATAACACTATTTGTGGTTAAAATCATCTGTGCAGGGCTTCCCTGGTGGCACAGTGGTTAAGAATCCACCTGCCAATGCAGGGGACACGGGTTCGAGCCCTGGTCTGGGAAGATCCCACATGCCGTGGAGCAGCTAAGTCCGTGTGCCACAACTACTGAGCCCGCGTGCCATAACTACTGAGCCTGTGCACCACAACTACTGAAGCCCACGTACCTAGAGCCTGTGCTCCACAACAAGAGAAGCCACTGCAATGAGAAGCCCATGCACCGCAACGAAGAGTAGCCCCTGCTTGCCACAACTAGAGAAAGCCTGAGCGCAACAACGAAGACCCAACGCAGGCAAAAATAAAATAAATTGAAAAAATAAATCATCTGTGCAATGATTCATTTAAAATCTGCTTCCTCCACTAGACTGTAAGCACCCTGAGGCCTAGTTTGCTCCGTGTAGTACACTGTAGCAGAGCGATTAGAACAAAGCAGGCTTCAGTAAGTATTTGCTGAATAAACACAAGAACAAGAATGTTAAAGTACTTTGAAAACTGCAAAGCACATGCTAATGTCAGATACAATTACTATTGTGAGACATCATGCAAATACTGAGTGAGTGGTTACAGGGTTGCCCTGTTCAACCAAGTTATATATGTATTTTAAAAGCTTTCCACTGTACAGTTCTTAGGCATATCATTTCTACATAAATGAGTATGATGTTTTCAGTCATTTCTAAAGAAATTCAGCCAAGGGCCCTGATTCAGGAGTATAAAATCATGTATTTTAATCTGGTGTCTTTGGAAAAATAGATTTTCTTTTTGACTGGGCAGGTATATGTGGGCTACCCATATTTTATCTTTATTTACCCACTCATCAATTCATTCATAAACGGAAGAACTATTTATTAAATTTATGTTTTGTGCTGGGTATTGTATCAAATATTGAGGAGACAATGATAAATATGGCCAATGGCCCTTGTATTCAGCTCACTGTCTACTGGGGGAGCCCAATCTGTATACACGGTTATGACAATGTGGTATGAGCTACGCTGGAGAGGTACAAGGAGTGGTGGGTGCACAGGGGGATACTGTTGATTTTGGAATGGGGGAAGGATTGTAAGGACTCTTTCAGAGGAGACATCTGAACCCAGCCTTGAAGGATGAGTATGGGTTTCCCAGGTAAACTAGGTAAAGAAGCAGTATTTCAGGCAGTGGGTAGTGCATATGATTTGATGAATTAAAAAAAAGATGAATAAATGGAGGGATAGCTGAGGTCACAAGGGAAATAAGCCCAAATGATCTGCCACTTTGTATTCCAATTGCATGGCTCTTTGTGGATGGAGGTGGGTGTAATGAGCTCCTTTTTACTCCGTATGCTGTCCAAGTAGCCAAAAAGGGCACCTGGAGCCATAAAAATAGGGGGGATATCAAGGAAGGAGTTTTAGGCAGATACTAGCCACTTGCCCACTTCCAGGAGGAAGAAAAGAAATAATCCTCAATGTGGTTTCAACCAATCTGAAGATGTCAAAACGCTACAGAGGACTTAATCTTCAAATGTCACACAGATGCTCCAAAGAATGCATGGGGGGATGGCCATTTTCCTCCTCTCCAGGATTCACAAATGCACTTTGGTTCAAAGCAGGGGACATTGTTAGAGACGACATTATTCTTCCAGAAAGCCAAACCAAGTGCTTTTGGAAGCCTCCGACTCCATTCTGAACATAATCTATGCATTTAAAATCATTTTCTGAGCTGGGACAATGACACAAACATCCACACAACACAAGCTGCCTCGGATAAAGTTGGGCTGCCTGGTCTCATTGAGCTGAAAAGTGCTGTGCAGGGAGTTTTCATTTAAAAATTCTCCTTCTTATTTTTTAAAGGAATCTTGTTATAAATAAAAAAAATTATTATTATTCAAGTGCATGTTGAAACTGAATCACGCCATTCTTACATAATTTTTCATTGGATTGTTGCAACCCATAAAGAAATCCAATTAAATTTCCCTTGCAGGCACAGGCCTTCATTCAGAGGGCCTTGAAAAAGCTGGTTTGTTGTATTGTATGGCAGGTCGATGAATCAAGAAGCAGAGAGGGCCTGTCCCGTTTCTTGTCTTGTGTGACACGATGTGAAGAAAGTCTGCCAGCAGTGTTTCAAAGAGCTGCATTATCAGACAACATAAAGGCCCTCCGTCCAGCCTTTCTGCTCTGTACCACAGGATATGCACACGCCGGTGTCTCCGTTCGATGAGCAGTTCTGAGCACTGTATGGTTAATATACTGCTTTCTGGATCTTGGGAGCATCCTCATCCTTCTCCCAGACATCGGACCAAGGTTAAGTGGGGAGTGAGCCAGATAAGATAATGTTTTTGAAGATACTTTAAAGGGAATGTCCTGGAAACCAGACTACACAAACATGTGTTTTCATGACCTACGAAGAAGGCAGAAGCCAACGTGTCACCGAATTATATTATTTTATGTTATGTTAATCTGTTTCTCAGTTGCTATCAAGATGGTTTATGCGTTTTCCCTCATTGATTTGTATATTATGTGGGGTCTCAATTATTTCCAGACACACAGGATTTTTGTTTTTAAATACAAATTCTGCCTGAGTAGATGCACAGACACAGACACTTTTTTCCCCTTATCTTCCCTCTAGGATAGAAAAAAAGTTCTTCTAAACTTCTACCATGGAACTGAAACTTCCTGTAAGACATCAACCACAGTGAAGAATTCAGCCTTCTTGCCATCTATCACACTAGATGTGGAGAACTGAGGTCAGAGTCAAAACAGAGAGAGAAACATGGATGGGCACGAGGGAGAAAGATGCTGCCCTTCGTATTCCTTATCCAACTACTACCTGGCAACGATTTTACATTCCCTTCCCCTACTGGCTTTTTTTTTTTTTTTTGGTTTGGTTTTTGTGTTACTTTTCACGGTCTTTCAAAAAAGTAGCAATTGCCTAATTCTTGTCGACCATTATTTATCAGCACATATGAGAAGCTTAGTTCAGTAAGCTGGGGTTTACAGGGCATGGATGGATATTCAACTCTTTCTTTCACATTCTCTCTCTCTCTCTCCAGGCATATCTCACAATCAAATTTTCAAAATAACTCACCTATGCTTTTTCCTCATGTAAGGAATACATTTGTCTTGCTTTAACACCAACCAGTGATTTGACTGGTGACAAGACACACAGGCAGGTATAATCGTTTTCTGTAAAAAGAACCTTGGGAGCAAAGCAGGCATGAGTGTTGGTCTGTGCTCGATAATTGGGAAGCCACACCAATCCGGTGTTTGCAAATTATTTACGTGTCAGAAATGTTTCCTTAAAGTTGGAGTTCCGAAGTTAGCACTAGTGATTAGCACTCTTCCTCCCGGAGGGGTCTAGTTAGAGGAGGAAAACAGGGGCTGCCGTAGCCCATGGCGGGGTGCAGCACACTCTCTCCTTTGTTTCCAGTTTCTGAATTTCTTACCACAGAAAATGTCCCCTTTTATTTTTCAGTACAGTTCTTTAAGCCTGAAAATATCTAAGTGAAATGTAGTTGGAACAGCCCCTCACACGCAAATCTTATAAAACCCAGGTACAGTGTTTGTCTGTCTGTGTGTGTGCAGGCCTGTGTGGCTTCCCTTGAGAGGAACCCTAAATTGTTCTTCAGATCACAAGTAAACCCTCCTCGCCCATCAAGTCATAATTGGACACAGACTCTCTCCCACAAACTGACCCGGGGTCCCCCAGAAACCAATCCTGATGAACTATCAAATTTGCCCAGTCCTCAAGGGTCACAACCGCAAATCAGGCTTTTGCTGAATTTGGCCCATGCTTTGGGTTTTCAGTGAAACTTGAGCTCCGGGAAGAGCTCTTAACTTCAAATTCGGTTACAAACATTCCCTCCAAGATGCCTGGAGCTGTGCTCTTCTCACCAGAACCCCGCAACACACACATGCATACAGCACAAACATATCACACGTACACACAAACACACACAGCACAAGCACGTCACATGTACACACGTATCACATTTACATACATAGCACAAACACAGCATATATACATACATACACACGTCATACACATATACATGCAGCACAAACACATCACACATATACAATATCACACACACACCCTCCACAGCACAAACACATCGCAATACACACACACATCACACACACAGACACCTTATAAGCACAAACACATCACCCCCCCCCACACACACACACACCAGCTCCAGAGTTACAATTTCACTAAAAAGGATAACTTCAAAAGGAATTGGGTTTCAATGAAACTATCTTACCCTTGAGAAGAACCGTAACAGACTGTTAACTAAATTGTGTCCCTCAGAAAAACAAGTCACATTCTGAGAGCTTATTAGAAGTTTAAAAATTAGATAAAGGCTCAAATGTTGTTGCTCTTTGAAATGTGAGGTTTTCATTTTCATCAGATAGCATTTATAAAATGTCCACCAACTGGTAGGGGAAATGGAGCAGAACAGAGACTTAAAAAAATGGCTCCTCTCTTCTGCACACACAGTGGGATCGAAAAGAAACCCGGAGCTTTAGGGAATGCGGCCAAATGACTCATGCACTGGAAGATTAACTGCACGTCTAATCAAGTCACTCATTTGTTCTGAGGAATCTATCTGCATCTCATTTTGCCATTTGTAAACCAAATCTCCTCATCACTGTGCAAGAAAATTAAATTACCCCAAGTACCTGGAGCCACAGGAGCCAGGGAGCGACATTAGGTAAAGACAACATCTGACAGTGAGGACTCAGGCACAGTGAAAACCCCAGGACGCTGGGAAGTCACAAACCCTGAGGGGCAGGTATTGGGCAAGCAGGAAAATTAAGGGATTTTCATTATGCAAAAGCTGAGGCAGCTGGAAGGATGAAAAGATGAAAAGACGCGTGTGCACTGTGTGTTGAGGTAAATCACCAGCATCCCTCCAATGGGCAGAATGGTCACTGGGAAGGAAGTGGGGTTTCAGAAAACCTTTGATAAGTAAAAGCAGAAGCTGGGCACACGGTAAGGAATAAAACGGCATTTCCGTCACAGGACCAGAAAGAGAAAGTGGTGGTGCCCTTTTCGTAGGAGAAAAAGAAGGGGAAAGAGAATAGGGCTATGGAGTCCTTAAGGACTTTGAAGTTGATAACAGGGGACTTGGTCTCTCTCTAAGACTAAAGGAGGAAGAATTTAAGGGTTGAGTTTGGGGATGAAGTTGTGTTGAGAAGAACATGTTTCCAATGCCTGTAAGAAATTTGAAAGACAAAATCCTAAAGAAACAGAAAAATGTCTAGGGGTAACAGGCATTGAAGTAAAACATCAAATAAAGGAGGGAGTGATGGGCTCATCCTTGTTCAGCCATTTCTTAGGAAATTTCATGATGAACCAAAAATGCATTAGGAACACAGACACACACACAAAACTCAGGAGAAAAATCCTGAAGTCCTGATGGCAGCAAACATTTGGGGACTTCATTTTCTTTGCTGCCGGAGATCTAGGATGACTTTAGAAACCTGAGACTTCCCTGGGAGAGTGATATATTGGATTAAAGGGTCTATTCTGAAGGGATTCGCAAGGCAGCTTAGAGCTCGCAGCCATTCTCCTTCACCCCAAACGAGAGACTCTTCGGTTAGGAAGGAGCAGAAACTTTGACAGACTGACTGAGATTCACCTTCAAACCAGGCTTTGCCAGATGTTCTAGGGCCAGAAGACCTGATCTAGACAAGGGAGTGGGGCAAAGGGAAAGACAGGCATTCTGAGATGGGTGCCATTAGAAGATGCCATCAAGCCATTCAAGACACTATTCCGAGCCAGGCCGGTTCTCCGAATGAGCCCAATACCACCCAAGAGACAGCAGGCCTGCCAAGCGATGACCAAACATTATAAGCAAAATTAGCCAATTAATGGGCTCTCCTGTCTCGTGGCTGGATTGCTGTGTTTGCTGCTGCTGACCAGCCTGGCCTTGGAGCTGTAAACCTGCCCACCCCCCATCCCTGGGCAGGCGCTCCACCAGGTGAGCGATAGAAGGGTGGTGGGGAGTAGGGCGGCCAGATGGCTGAGCTGAGAGGAGCTGTGCTAAGCTTTTTCTCTGCTGCAAGTTACTCTTAACGCACGCACTCCATAACCTTCCAGAAGTGATTCTTGATCTGTCCATAAGTGGCCAAGTGTTACCTGAATGAGTGATTTTAACATGATGTCTCTCTTTTTTTCCCACACACAAAAACTAGTTTTTGAGAGATTTTCCAACAATGAACTGAAACCTCGACTAATGCTTTGGGTTGCTATGGCAACTTTTTTTTTTTTAGGAATTGAAAGTGTTTGAAGGATTTTCTTTTATTCATCTTTACAACGCAGCTGACAAATGACCATCAGGAAAATGAACACTGTCCCCAACTTCCAGATGGAGAAAACCCGGTGAAGAAGTGTTAAGGAACTAGTCTCTACAAGTCCAGAAAGCTAATAATGGACTCTTGATTTCAATTACAAACTGAACAAGGTATTCCAGCCACACTTTGGGCTCTGTTAAAGAATGCTTTTGAGCAAAAAGAGGCAAAAACACTTCACCCCTAAATTAAGACAAGTAGAGCTGTTTGTTTTCTATGTCACAGACAGAATAAAAAGCCTGCTTTTTTGGGCTTCCCTGGTGGCGCAGTGGTTGACAGTCTGCCTGCTAATGCAGGGGACATGGGTTCGAGCCCTGGTCTGGGAGGATCCCACATGGCGCGGAGCAACTGGGCCCGTGAGCCACTACTGAGCCTGCGTGTCTGGAGCCTGTGCTCCGCAACAAGAGAGGCTGCCATAGTAAGAGGCCCGTGCACCACGATGACGAGTGGGCCCTGCTTGCCACAACTAGAGAAAGCCCTCGCACAGAAACGAAGATGCAGCACAGCAAAAATAAATTAATTAATTAATAAACTCCTACCTGCAACATCTTCTTAAAACAAAAAAAAAATCCTGCTTTTTGTGACACCTGTAATGTGACTGATGTAGGAGCCTGAATCAATGCTGCTCCCAAATAGGAAGTCATTATCATAATAATATAATTTGTAATATTAATCAAAATAGTCCAATAAAAGGCAAGAAGTACATATCACGTGCTGACTTTTTGCCAGATATTGGACTAGGCTTTTTAGAGATTGTATTTTATCCTTAAGGGGAGGTATTATTCCCAGATTTTATACATGGGGAAGTTAAGAAAGTAAAGGCTTATGAAGGTGTAGTTGACAGAACACCTTACTTCCTGCTCCATTTCCCACCTCCCACCCGGTGCTAGTGAGGAAAAGACCTGGTCCAAGAACCTAGTTTGGCCATGACCAGCTTTGCATAGGAGACTCTGAAGAGAAGGGCATGACCTCCCATGAAAGAATCCAGGAGTTTAGAGGCATTTGTGAGTGTGGGCTCATTGCAGAGCAAAAAGCCACGGGGGCAGGAAGGAGAGCAGAGGTTGTTGGGAAGAGGGTGACACCACCCCTTATTCCTCTCCCTCCACCATCACCTCCAAAAAAAACCCACCATCACTCTCTGCAAATACATTTGAGGGAGACAATCCCCGAGGAGGAGGGGACAATGGACCCAAGTTCCTCAGGTGCAGCAACCATGGCTCATTTTCTCCATGGAGTTGTGTAGAGATACCTCAGTCAGTGGGAAAGGCATGGAATCCCACCTTTGGAAACTCCGGAGCAAACAGAAGCTCCAGGACTCCAAAGGACATGTAGGGCATGAATGATGGAAAACACACCACAATCCTGAAAGGGCAGGATCCATCCGCCATGGAAATATGAAAGCTACACAGGTAACTCAGTTCAGGGAATGAGCCACTCAACTAAGTCTGAACTTTCCTGAGGCTTTTTAAAGCCAGACAAACAAGGAGCCAGAAGCTTCTCATCCAAGTCTCGTGCATTGTTTCCTTTGAAAGAGTGCTTCCCTTAAACACAGGCCTCTTTCCTGACTAAATATGTCATTTCAGCCCCGCTCATTCTGCTTGTTACCACGATGGTGCTAATTCGAGCATGGTTCACTTCAAAGTTGACACTGATCCTCCTCATAAGCAATTGTTTTGCAGCCAGACTCATCAGTGGCTCCCGTCAGCCCCTTGCAAGCATGGCGCCAGCTTTTCAAAATGCTGACAAGAGTGCCCCTCTGTTGCCTAGGACAAGGCATGGTTTTCCTATTCAGAGCATGTAATTGTCTCCTGCAGAGAGCAGACCCCCCTACCCCACAGACGCAGCCACCTGTCTTTCCCATCGCAGCAACTGGGAGCTCAGACTCCAACAAACGCTGGGGAAAGTTGAAATCGTTTTAGAGGTTGAAGCCAGAATATAGTTATGAACCAGAAAACAGGACTAATTAGTGAAATCCATTGGAATCTTTAAACTGCTGCTCTGGAATATACCACCAATGGACTAGAGAGGTTTCCTTTTCTGTTTCTAGGGAGGACCAACGTGTGCCACTCCAATGGCAATTTGATTTCTTTTTTAAAGCAATGGTTTTCCAACTTTAATTTGCATCGGGGAACTTTTCAAAAACACAACTTTCTGGGCTCCAACCCCAGAAGTTGTGATTCACTGAGTCTGGGGAGAAGCCCAGGGAACCGCGTGTTTGATAAGCTCCCCTGTGATTCAGATGCAGGTGGCCTTGAACTACATACTGCAAAATATTGCTGTAGAGTCTTAAGCAAACAAAAGCCTTCTCCCTCCCTTCAGAACTCATTTGGGAATTTCAAAACCTTCAAAAAAGTCTTCCTTGTACCTATTCCCATGGGTGTTAGAACTCAGAATGACAGTCCTTGAAAATAAAATAAAGGCATTTCCTGAGCACCCCACAGGACCTGGAAGAGGCTACATGAGTCATTAATGTTATTCACCAATTGTTTCCAGTTTTCAGCCCTCAACCTACCCAATCAGCAGGATTGTACTTTCCCCTGTGTAGGTGCTGTGAAACTAGTTCTGGTCAGTGAGCTATAAGCAGAATGTCTGTGGGTCACTTCTGTGATAGAGCATTTCATTACCAATGCAAGACCCCCCAGAGCCCTCTTTTCTCTCCGGCAGGGGGACTGGCAACATTTGAGATGGTGAATGCTCCACCAGCCCTGGCCCCTGAATGACTATGACCAGCTAAGTCTCTTGCTGATGTGAAATAACACTAACAGTATGAGCAAGAAACAACCCTTCACGGTCTTAAGTCACTGAGCTTAGGGATTATTTGTTCCCACGACGTAACTCAGCTTGCCCTGGCTATGAAAGGTCTTTGTGGGTTTTCAGCTCTTGCTCATCCCTTTCCTGGGCACCTGAGTCCTTTCCTTTTATCCCCAACTATCAGCTGAGACATTTCCATGAATCAACAGATGGATTGACCAGAATAAGAGTGCAGCCCTGCTTGCCACTGGGGTCATGATTCTCTCTACCGTTCACTAACTCCGCTGCCTGACTCAGTATCACCTGTACCTTTATACCCTTGGGATACTGATGACTCTCCAACCAGGTACATTTCCCCCTTTCACACAGCACGCCGGTAGATGGACTCTTCTTTCTTTCCTCCTGTCCAGAGTTGCTGCTGATCAAAGCTTTCTTGGAGCCTGTTTTCACAATGACAAGGAAAGGAGCTAACATCATGCTTTCTAGAGATATCTTCATCACTAAAAGTTTTTGCCTAGAGTTGGGAAATTATTACAAGTAGATCCAAACTTGCTGCCTCTATTTTTCATGACAATGATAATATAACTGCTAGAAATAATTCATTCCCAGCAGTTGCCCTGTCTACCTTGTGTTCTAATTCCTAAGGACAGTTGGCAAGTGAACTTCCTCTGCTGCAGGCTTTGGCAGTTCACGTGACTCTCTGGTTTTGCAATGATGACAAATGAAATTACTGCAGGTCCTGGAGCCTCTGTCCCTGGAAACCATCAACAGGATGACAGCTCCTTCTATTTGGCTTGTAACAAGCTCTTCCAGGCAAACTAATCACCAGACAGGGCCTTCCATCCAGAATGCAGAGTTTCTTAATCTTATTTTGAAGAATTAATTGTGTGACCTCAGCACTGGGATTATTCCTCATAAAGAATTCTAAAATTGCAACTCAGTGTAAAAGAGTAATTATAATCCCAAAGACAGGATGATATAAAAAGGAAAAATATAAAGGAGTGACAAGCTTAAGAACCAAGTGAAATTTCAGAACAATTATTTGAGTGTAAACAAATTTCTCATGTAAATTTTGTGTCATAATTGCAATAAGTAAAACAGATTTAGTTGAGTCAATGGAAAGGGGTTTTGCTGGAGAGAGAAGACCATTTTTGTTCCTTTTTCTAGGACGTTCCTCTTATCCCTGCACCTGGTAGAGGACTTTGCCCTAAGACAGCGTTCAATTAATGCTTAATGAATTTGAAATGACCTCATGCCTAAGCGTTTTGTGCTCTGTGTATGTTTGATGTGTGGTGTGTGATGTACGTGTGTGTGCTTGTAAAAAAAATATAGAGAGTGATATAAAGATATGCAAACACTAAATACAAGGCATTCATTCCATTCTTCTACAAATATTTATTGAATACCTACTATGTGCTAGGCACAAGTCTAGGAATACAGAGAAAGTTACCAGCCTCGTGATATCTATATGTGTATGAAGGAGACTGGAAATAAATATCAAAAATATTAGTTTTATACAGAAAAGATGAGATAATGGAAAATGATGGATGGGGTATTACAGGGTGGTGGTCAAGGTTCTCTGAATAGAAATATATATGAATCATGAGTTAGATATATGGCGATTTGCCCAGAAAACATTCTAGGATGATAAAACAAGTTCAAAGGTCCTGAGGCAGGCCCTGTTTTGTGTATTAGAGAAACAAATGTGCCCATGTGGTTAGAACAGAGTGAAGGACAGAGAATGGTAGGAAGTGAAGCCATGGAGGTTGCAAGGGCCAGATCATGTAGGGCCTTTTATGCCATGTTGAGAACTTTGAATTTTATTCTGAAAATGAAGGGCAGCTACTGGAAGATTTTGAGCAAGAGAATGACATGATCGGATTTAAGTTTTGGAAAAAATTTCTGCTACTGCAGGGCCAAAAAGAGAATGCAGGTTACAAGAGCTGCTGAAATCTGGTTATACTGAGTTCCATTATTGTGATTAAGATTACAATTGGACTTCCATTTCAAGGCAGGATGATCACCAGAGTCCTGCTTGTTTGATTTTCAATGAATTCCTGCCTTTGTGTGACCACCCTTTTCTCTCAGAATCTCACTATGGGAACATTGCAATAAAATCATAGAACCAGGATACCAAAGATCATTCCATATGGATTTGAGAGCACAGGGGAAATTTCTGGACTCCCAGGAGAAGGGGGAGGGATAAAAGTAGAATCTATGTCACCCTTTTAGCCTATCTACCCTAAATGCTCTATCTAATAATTCTCAGCTCTGAAAAATGATGACACAGAATAACACCCACATTTAGAGCATCTCTGGTTTGGGGTATTAACCAAGGGTGAGTCTTCTCTGATGTCTGGCTCCTTACCAGTTTGAGTTGGCATCAAGACATTTTCAAAGGAAGGATAAAGTATGTCAGAGGCTCTCCAAGTTCAAGTTTTCTTCTGCCACTTAAGAACCTCACAAGAGGGCTTCCCTGGTGGCGCAGTGGTTGAGAGTCTGCCTGCCGATGCAGGGGACGCGGGTTTGTGCCCCAGTCTGGGAAGATTCCACATGCCGCGGAGCAGCTGGGCCCGTAAGCCATGGCCACTGAGCCTGCGTGTCTGGAGCCTGTCTCCTCAACGGGAGAGGCCACAACAGTGAGGTGCCCGCGTACAGCAAAAAAAAAAAAAAAAAAAAGAACCACACAAGATAGTTTCCCTAACGTAGGCATTCCTTGGAGACATTTGCAAAAGACAAAAGACCTCCAGATCCTTTGTTTTTAGAGAACGAGACTGGAGTCAGAGAGATGGAAAGGTGAAGAGAAAAGGTAGCAGCCCATGAAAGGAGATGATTTCATGGAGCTGGTAGTGGCCCCCGAAAGGTTTTCATGTTCCACGAGGAAAAAGAAGCCCTCTTCCTCAGTCTGAAGTTGCGACTGGCTCTATTTCTCCAAACTCAGAATTTAGGACTTGTCTCATCTGTGTGATAATTTTCAAGAATCTTAACTTCTCTGGCCTTGGTTTCCTCATTTGTTAGAAGAAAAGGGAATTGGACTAGATGGTTTACATGTGATGCATTTAGCTTTAAAATTCTGTTTCTCAGAAGCACACACAAAGATAATCCAAATCAACATATTCCAAGACCAGTGACCTACTCCTATAATACGATGATTCAAGCATAAATTCCAGACCTACTGTAAATGGTTTTGCTTACTCTTATTTATTTCATTGCATTGTTCTATTTTCTATTTGTTCTATTTTCTGCATTGTTCTATTGTTCTATTTCATTGCAATACTGTTCTATTTTCATCAAGGAAATGAAAGCGGAAGGAAGAAAGGAAGAAAGGGAGGGAGGGAGAGAGGGAGGGAGGGGAGAAGGGAGAGACCTAAAAAATATGCAATTGATATCCACTAGATAGAGAACAGCCTTCTTTTCCAAATATCAGTGGAAGTATGAGCTTCCTGCTATCCTCCAGTGTAACCCATGTGTTGCAGGGCTGGAAAATTTGGTAGCACTGGCTCATGTGTCAACCTTCCTGCTCACACCATTTTCTTTAGCAAATAGTTGTTTTGAAAGACATTTTCTTCTTCTTTTGCATTTTCCTCTGATCCAAGTGGAGAGAGTACATGTGACTACCTTCTGTGGTAGGTCTTCACAGGGCAAGATACTCTTTTGTGCTCTAACCAGCTCACTGCAATAAGAGACAGCTAGGGACTTCCCTGGTGGCCCAGTGATTAAGAATCCACCTGCCAGTGCAGGGGACACAGGTTCGATCCCTGGTCCAGGAAGATCCCACGTGCCACGGAGCAACTAAGCCCGTGTACCACAACTACTGAACCTGTGCTCTAGAGCCCGCGAGCCACAACTACTGAGCCTGCGTGCCACAACTACTGAAGCCTGCGCGCCTATAGCCCATGCTCTGCAACGAGAAGCCACTGCAATGAGAAGCCCATGCACCGCAACGAAGAGTAGCCCCCGCTCACCGCAACTAGAGAAAGCCGGCGCACAGCAATGAAGACCCAACACAGCCAAAAAAATAAAATAAATAAATCTTAAAAAAAAAAAGAGAGAGAGACAGCTGGCCACCAGGAGAACCCTCTAATGGTTCGATGTTTGTCTTGCCCTCAACTAGTGCTCTCAGAAGAGCAGATCTCATGATGAGAGGGATCCTCCTGGAGACAACATTATTGGGATAAAATGCTATCTAATAAGTTCTCTGATAAAGAAAATGGAAAGGAAACTCAGGTTTCTAGGCAGAAGATGAGACCCATCAATTGACTTATTCAGACCTAAGTAGCAACTTCGAGAGGCCCACACGCCACCACCTCAGATTTCACATCTCTGCCCATAATGAGGTTCTGTCTCCCGTCGTAACTTGACCATCTTGGCTCAAGGAGAGAAACACCTGTAGTATTAGAATCTCAGGCAGCCAGTGGCTCCTAAAACTCTGAAACCTGAGAAGCAACATCTGTCTGCCTTTCTCCTCTTCCATCAACCAGTCTGTGGCACTACCAGGGAGTAGATGCTGAATAAGGGCCAGTGGCTGGTACTGAACAGGAGAGACCCAACAAAGCGGTAAACACAGCACCGTCAGCATGTGGGGCTTCCTGTCCAAGCTGGCCGGCTTCTCTCTTTCCTTTCCCCCTCACACAATGGAAAGGAAATTTGTTAGGCAAATTCCTCCACAACAAAGAGAGTGTGGGAGTCTCAACAGGTGCTGCCTACTTGACTTTGGGTGAGCAACTTGTCAGGATCATGATTTGTAGCGGCTAGAGCCATTTGTCTTGTGCTTATGTATGGGCTGGGGCACATCGGCTGATAGGAGTTAGGGTGGTCATTTCGCTGACCCTCTTCGTCCAGCTCAACACAGAAGGTGGAGGCCGAGGGGGAAGAGGCCCAGAGACCAACGGGAGAAAGAGCCGCGTAAGGGGGTGGCTGGCAGACAGAGCACAGAGCGGACGAGTTCTTTCTTGCCTCATTTTCTTGGGTTCTGCATCCTTCTCTAGAGGGCCTGCAGCTGGAAAAGAAATTTTGCTTTCCAATTCAAACTCATCGTTTCTCAAGCTCTTCATGGGACTTTAAATTTCTTCTTTTCTCTCCTTACCTTGACTAAGAGTTAGAAGGAGGATGCCTAGTTTTCCAAGCACAGGCAGGAGAGTAATGGGGCCTTGACCCCCAGCAGGGAAGGCAGGAGGTAGATGGCCTGGGCCTCTGGATGTTGATGGGCACCCCAGTTTCCAACCCCTGGGAACCCAGCCACTCAGACAACCACTGTGATTGGTTTAGGAGAGTAGAAGCCCCCAATCTAACCGGAAGCCTTTTGGGAATCCATAAGTAAGTGAACTTCTGGGAAGGGTCTCAGAGAGGCAACGACCTGAGAATGAATGTGCTTATGGAGTGTAATATAAAAGAGAAGAGAAACCACAAAGGTGCAGGCATTGCCCCCAGCGCTGGGCGTCCCCATTAATGCCAGTCAGGTGTCGGTGCTCCTGATGGGAAAGGTTGAAAGCTGCTGACCCTGTGGGTAGAAGATGATCAACCAGACTGACTCACTAGCATGTCCGGCTCATCATAGATAATCCCAAATACTTGAAAGGTGGAATGAGCAAGAGAGTCACTGATCATTATTTAACAAGATACCCTCCCCAAGCACATGTGGTTTTAAACAGGGTCTCTGGGAATGAAAGCAGGGAGGCAGTGCGGTGCAATGGCTGAGGGTGGTCTCCAGAATCAAACGATCCCGATTAAGAGGCCTGGCTCTGTCACCTGCTAGTTGTGTTATTTCTGGCAACTTTTTCTCTTTTTTTAAAAAAAATTAATTAATTAATTTTATTTTTTGGCTGTGTTGGGTCTTCGTTTCTGTGCGAGGGCTTTCTCTAGTTGTGGCAAGCGGGGGCCACTCTTCATTGTGGTGCATGGGCCTCTCACTGTTGCGACCTCTCTTGTTGCGGAGCACAGGCTCCAGACGCGCAGGCTCAGTAGTTGTGGCTCACGGGCCTAGTTGCTCCGTGGCATGTGGGATCTTCCCAGACCAGGGCTCGAACCCATGTCCCCTGCATTGGCAGGCAGATTCTCAACCACTGCGCCACCAGGGAAGCCCTCTGGCAACTTCTTAACTTCCTTTAATATCATTTAGGCCTATAAATGAGGATTACACTAGTGGCTGCTTCCAGAGTTGTGAGGATAAAATAAGTAAAGTATGGGTGATGGTTCATTTTATGTGGCAACTTGGCTAGGCTATAACGCCCAGTGGCTTGGTCAAGCACCAATCTACCTGTTGCTCTGAAGATATTTTTTAGATGTGATTAACATTTAAATTAGTAGGTCTTGAGTCAAGCCGATTACCCTCCAGAATGTGATTGGGTCTCATCCAATCAGCTGAAGGCCTTATAAGAAAAGACTGAGGTCCCCGGAAGAGGGAAGAATTGTGCCTCCAGAGTGTCACTGGGCTAGAGACTGCAACACCAACTCTTCCTTGGGTCTCCAGCCTGCCAACCTGTCCTGCAGATTTCTGACTTGCAGACACTGCAATCACGTGAGCCCATTCCTTAAAATAAATCTCTCTCTCCCTTTATCTTTAGATGGATGGGTGGACGAGTGGATGGGCGGATGCATGGATGCATGCCTGGATAGATCTCCTATTGGTTCTGTTCCTCTGGAGAACCCTGATTAACACAGTATGTACAAAGTACTGAGCACAGTTCCTGGCACAGTATGTGCTCAATAAGAGTTTTCTCTTACTATGACTAATTCCCTAAGCGATAAAGCTTTCCACATCTAGACAGAATTCCAGGTGCCTGTAGGAGGGTTACTAAGGGGCTGGGGATTAGGGAGAACAGAAGATCTGCTCATCAGCCCTGAAGCATGTAATTTAGGTAGCACCCACTCTGGGAGAGGCATCAGCTGGACACCTGCTGTTCTGGGGGGCAAAAGGCTGGGCCCTTCAGCCCCCAGTCCGTCTAGGCCTGCCTCTCCTGCTCTCCTCACAGCTCCTCAGCCCTCACCAGGGAGATGATTTGTGATTCAGGCTCCTTGGCAGCTGCGCCCGTGGATGCCGGCCTCTCGCTGCCCATCCCCGAAGCCCAGCCTGCAGATGGTTTCTCGTGGCCTTTCTACTTTTAGACGCTGTTCCCTAACTGACCCAAACTCCCGGCGAGGCTTTTTGGTAAGCTGTGCTTTTGTTCCAGAGTCTCTCTGACTCTTTTATCATCACTAAATCATCTGAATCATCAGCTCAGTATGGAGCCACTGACACAGGACAGAGAACCCCAGCTCACCCTTCTCCGCCCTTCCTCCCCGGGGTGGCATTTATAGGAGGAGAGTAGGAGAGGGCAGACACTGCAGCACTAAAAAGCCTGTTGTTCTCTGTCCCCGAGCCCAGAAGAGCCACATTTCCCCCCCTGCCTGCCCTTCCTCAGTGGCCCCGCCTGTTTTGGGCTCTCCTTGCCTTTCTGAGAGGAGCCCTGCCCTGTAACTGCCCTCCAGCGTGGGCCCTCTCCATCTCAAATCTCCAACCTTCTTCCCTTGCTCTCTGGTTACCGCTCCAAGGACAGATCGCTCTGCTGGCTTGAAGCCACTCTGCTGGGCTCCCTCATTGCCTCTTTTCCATGAGCTGGAAGACAAGGTTCAAGCTTCAGATACTTGATAATTCAGCTGAAGCCTCAAAAGAGTCTGTGGCTTTCGGTGACTGTGGTTCCTGCACCAAAGGCCAAGGGTGTGATGGCTGTGGCACCTTCAAAGGCCACTTGCAGAGAACCATATTTTGATGAGCTCCAGTAGACCACCTAGGCCACACCCTCCTTTGACAGAGGCAGCAGCTAATGCCTGGAGAAAGTAGGAGTCCTACTTAAGGCCACACAGTTAACTGGAAACCAAACTGGAGCTCAAGAGTGGGTCTCCTCCTACTAGAGAATGGACTTGAGGATATGGGGAGGGGGAAGGGTAAGCTGTGACAAAGTGAGAGAATGGCATGGACATATATACACGACCAAACATAAAACAGATAGCTAGTGGGAAGCAGCCGCACAGCACAGGGAGATCAGCTATGTGGTTTGTGACCACCTAGAGGGGTGGGATAGGGAGGGTGGGAGGGAGGGAGACGCAAGAGGGAAGAGATATGGGAACATATGTGTATGTATAACTGATTCACTTTGTTATAAAGCAGAAACTAACACACTATTGTAAAGCAATTCTACTCCAATAAAGATGTTAAAAAAAAAAGAGTGGGTCTCCTGATTCCAGCAGAGCGCTCACTATAGACTGCCTGGAATAGGCCATGGAGATGGTGTTCACATTGGTAATGACCCTGGATGCTGTGTCTGAGGGTTGTTGATAGGTTGATCCAAATTTTGCTCATTCAAGAAGTAGGAGAGAGGACTTCTGTGTAGCTTGTGGAATTTGTATACAGAGATAAAGGAGAGGGAAGAGCAGAACAGCCCAGCACGGATCTCCCACCTCATCTGTTCATTGAGTCATTCATTGATTCATTAACACAGTCATGCTTTTATTCCACTATGGATCTATGGGGTGCCCTGGCTAGCTGCCACCAAACAATGCCACAGGTTCTCCCTTGGAGAATTCCTAGCCATACTCCAGGCATGGAAGGTTTGAGCTCTGGGCATATAATGGCCTTCGCACAGACACACACACAGACATGTAAGACACCGACACAGACACACACAGCTTTGGCCAAACTGAAGCCCGTCCCATGAAAGAGACAATGTTGGTATTGAAGGGTAAGGGGCGTCTCCTTCTTCCCACTGATCTTGGAGTCACAGACTGCTCTCTCTTTCTCTGCTTCTTAGAGGACCACTAACCTGGAACCCCAGTGGCTGTAGGGGCCGTGGCTTCTGGGGTCCTAGCTGGACTATGTGGGTGGGTCCTAGCCCTCCATGCTGCCTCACTTCTCAGACCCACTCCTCAGGGCCCGACTGTGTGACCTCTGCCCCCTCCCTCCCTGGCCATTTTCACTGGCTCCCACAGCTACTGGAGCTTGGCCTACCAAGTCTCCCTGAGTCATCTGGGTCTCGCTGTCCAGTGTAGGTGGGAAGGACATGGAGATGCAATCAGCTCAGTGGGAAGGCCTCTCCTCGGAGGCAACACTCTGAGGCCCAAGCCAACCCCGCCCTGACTGAGTGGTATTTTCAACAGTCCCATGAGGAGCATTGGAAAGGACATTTGGCCAGCAGACCACTGCTCTTCACAGCTCTGCTGCTCAGAAACCTGGTAGGGGTTCTTTAAAGAGCTCCCGAAGCAAGTGCACAAGCTGAAGGGAAGCAGAAACAAGGAGGCAGCTTCTCCCCAAGGAGAGGCCGAGGGCCTCGTGGACCCTGAGGATTTAGAGCTGCTTGTGGTCAGTCCCTGTGCAGCCCATTGAGACACAGAAAAAAGAGGACAGAGAAGAAGTATTAGGAGGCTATGGGTTTTCTTAGGACAAGCTTAGACTTAGGAGTTAGACTGCTTCTAACACCGCCTAGCTCTGCTACCTTGGGCAAGTTACTTAGCTTCTCTGTGCCGAATCTCTAAAACGGAGATAATGGTGGCTTTCCTGCTAGGCTGGTGAAAGGATTGGAAAAGACATGCAAAGCACCGAGATGACACCCAACAGTACCTTGATAATGATGATTACGGCTAAAGTCTGGGGAGCACTTATTATGTTGTCAGGGGCTGGTAGCTATTAGGTTATTCCTCTAGGAGGAAGAAAATGGATGTTACAGGTACAAACACTTACTGGGTCTGTGACTTTGTGACTCAGCTTTCTACCTTCCCTAGGAGACTTGAAGCCTCATCATCTTCTCATGGCGGCAGGTGACTCAGAAGAGGGGATGCCAAGACATGAGTCACAGGCCCCTTTGTCTCAAAGCACCCTGGTCCCCTGAGGGGGCCTCTGTAGTACCCAGAGATCAGGCCCAGCCCTGCTTTGCTTCTGCAACCACAAGGTGGTATGGCCTGCAGCCACTGGAGAGTCCTTCTTTTTCCGAAGTATGTTTGCTATATAAACACAATCGTAAAAGGAGAGCCAAGTGTCCGCGATGGCCAGCCGCACCCAGCCAGCCCTGGCCAGTGGGGGAGGAGAGGTCCTGCATCCCATCATGTTGTCAGGCTGCACAAACCCTACTCTCTTCAAACTCTACTTGGCTGGAGCACTTTAGAGAGGCTTAGGGGAGGAGAAGGCAGCTGGGAGAAGAGGCGGAAGAGGCAGCCAGGGAGTTATGCTAAACTGCTCCCAGGCTCCAAGGCTTTGCTGGACTCAAAAATAATACAGTTTCCGCTTGTCATTTGACCCATAAAATGCATTGTTTGGGTACTTAAGATGGTCCCCTGGGCCTGCATCTGTGTGATTCAGATTCAAAAGGAGAATTACTGACCATGGAGATGGCTCCACCATCAGTAGCCTGAAGGATGAGCAGGGTTCTCAGAGACCCTCTGGCTGTGTCTTCATGGGTAGCAGCAAGTGGAAGATTGGAACAATGATTTTAGGCAACTCAAGCCTCTGCCCCTTCAAAACATGAACCAAAACTTGCAAAAACTTGTATAAATCAGGAGGAAGTAGGTATACGAGTTTGACTGACCAAAAGAGCTGTCTCTCCTCTCAGCATCACATTGGCTACAGGGTTCTGGAATTCCGTCTCTTACATCCCCTGCCCCCTGGCCCTGCTGCTCATTCTCCCCCACCCCGACCCCTACCGCCATGACTTGCAGACTTCAAGCTTCCCCCCAAAATAATTCCAAATTACCACCAGTTCTAGCCACCCTACTTTCCATCTCTTGCCGCTTCAAGCTCCACTTGTTTGGAGAACTTTGGTTCTTCAAGGAGAGTGAGGAGTAAGGGGGGCTGCAAGGGTTCTGGAAAGGGCATGCTAGGTTCAGAATCTAATTCATATATACTGTACTCTGTTTGCTCAGAAGGAAAACTTACGACTCGCAGCTGCGTTACAACAAGCACAGGGATGAAGCCATCCAGGGCCCCCGCATATTTTCCTTGGCCTCGGCACAGGCCGTTGACATCACTGCAGGCTTTGCCATTCATCCACTGCTGTTTGGAGCTTGTGGCTGTGTGGGGCTGTGTTCCAGGGTCTGGGGAGGGTCTGACTGCAAACTGGGTGGTGGTGGGGATGAAGGTGGTCACACTGAGTTTGTAAAAACAAACAGAAATGCACTGAACCTTGCCTTTCCTCCACTGGAACCATGAGTGAAACGAACTCCAAGCCCCTCTCCAAGCACACTCCCCCAGGGCAAACAGGACCAGGCCAAGGCTAGCCCAGAGACCCAGAAGCTTCTGTTCTATCTGCGCTATTTTCGGGAGTGATGACAAATGTTCGCCACAGGTAAGAAAAGGGGTTCCAGTAGCAAATTCTATCACATCCTTCCAGATGTCACTCAGGCTGCACTGGGCCCATCTGCATTCTCCTGCAAATCCCGGGCAGCAGGAAAACCCTGTTAATGGTTCCCAGAGGTCTCAGAAAAGAAAATGGCAAAAGTAGGAAATGTGACTATTAGGAAACAGGGCATGTGCCTAGGTGCATGCGCTGCAGGATTAAGAATCATTTTTAGAAGACAGCTCTGCTATATGGGGGACGTTGTAAAGGAGAGCCTTTTTGCCGAGCTTGCTAACTGCTCAAAAGCTCTCAATTCTGCTGGCGTGGAGACCAGCTAGGGCAGCGGTCAAGACAGGGAATGCTGTGAGGCAACTTAGCGCAGGCGGAGGGTGCCTCTGACCTTAGCAAATGTTGCTTCCAGGTCGAGAAGGTGAGATGTTGTGGGCACCAGGGGCACAACTCTGGACTTTGTCACTGGGACAAAGTGTGGCTTCGTGACAAGCACGCAGCCTCCAGAGGCTGTGAACTGAATGTGATTCCTGGCAAAGGCCGCTCTTTGTTCCTCTTTGCTCCTCAGGGCCTGCTCTTCTGCACAGACTCCTGAATAGGGTCACTTCTTTCCCAAACATCATTTGACACAAAGTGTTTGAGGAGAGAGCTCAGCCCCAGGGATGCCCATCTAACTCAGAGCTGAAGGGGACCAGGGATGTTCTTGGAAATGTTTAACAGCCAGTTGTCTGGGGGAAATAGTCCTGATTTGTAGCAATTACTGATTTCTGAGATGTAAATACTCCCATTGTGGCCAATTTCAAGCTACCAACTTTTGGGAGACAATTCACTGGTCTCTTGTATTTCTGCACATCTTGTGAGCAGAGGTACTGACAGCTTTTGTTCTTGTGTGTATTCTCTTCCTTTCTCTCTCTCTCTCTCTCTGTCTTCCTCCAGGGCTGGAAACATGGGACTTCATGTCCCTAGAATCTGAGACATAGGCAATGGAAAGAGTCCTGACCTCTGAATCCATTCTCATGGAGGAGCCACCCAGGAGAGCCATCTATCCAAACCATCAATGTTAGACTCTGCATGAACGAGAAATAAACCTTTCTCATGGTACGACATTGGTATTTAAGGTTGTTGGTTATGGTACCTAGTACTACTTATTCTAATACAAGTCGTCACTATTATTATCTCCATTTATTGATGAGAAAACTGAGGATTGGAGATAATGGACTAAGTCTCATTACCAGTAAATGGCAGAGCCAGGACTCAAACCTAGGCCTGTCTGCCGCCGAAGCTTTTTTTTCTGCGTTGCTGACTCTTCATGACAAAGGCCCATGTGTGGCAGAGGTTCTGAGGTCCACAGATTTGCCCAGAGTGGGAAACAGGTCTCCCTGCCAGAGAAAGCCAGTTTTCTTTGGTAATCAGTCCTGCCTCCAGGGGAGTCTGGAAGGAAGTCTGACCATCTGTGGCTTCCAGGAAGATTGATTCCTCATGTCCAAGCCTCTGCTGTTCAGAGCAAGGCAAGGACCCCCTGAAGAACTCTTAACCTGATGAGCATTGCGCATTCAGGACAGCTGGCGGACTACGTGAGGGCCCCACACGACCACTGAGAGACCCCCGTCACCATGGGATTGCAAACATTGCAACAATTCAGTAGGAACTCACACCACGAAATTGCTGGACACCCGCAGTCAGCGTTGGATGGGGGCTCCTAGGGCGTCACAGCCAGGATGACAGGGACCCTGGGAAGCAGCTGCCTGGCTTTACCTTCCAGAGGGTCCCATGTGACTCAGGTTAGACACAGTTTAAGCACTTATTGAGCACCTGGTGTGTCCATTACAACTACAGTGGTTACTTCTGAGACCTTGCTTCAAAGACTGACGAAGGATTTGTGGTTCTGATTTCTGGAGATGTTTAAGAGAAAAATCTGACAATGGTACTAAAATAAGGTCACATTTGGTTTGACATATCATGAATCATCTCTGATGAAAAGGATCAAAATACATAAATTCAGGACTGTCTTGGAAAATAGTTGACATGGAAATGCTGCTGGGTGATCGGAAGAGGGTAAGAGCCTCATCTGTCTCATCTGCTTCTATGTCCCAGCGCCAATGTAGAGTCAACACTCAGAAAATACTTATGAAGTGTTTGGCTTATTAAACAAGAGATATTTTGAGCTGTATCTTGGTAGTTCTTTCATCTTTTCTGGGCCCTCAAGAGATCCATGAGGTTCACCTAGATGCTAACTCAGGATGGCATAGGGGCATTTCTGCCATAGTCTTTCCTAGGAGTTTTGAGAAACACATGAGCTGTTCAGCATGGGTCTAAGTAGCCGTTCACCTTCTGAGCCTGTGCCCTGTGTTTCTACCATCACCGCTTCCAGGTTCTTGGTGCCTCTGATGCAAACTGAAGAATACAGATTGAGGTAGGGGTGAATGAGCATCAAATGACTAGCTGCAAGGCTGAGGGCCCGTCTGCTGAGCTCTGGAAAATGCAAACTTCACAGACTCTGGGTCCTGCCCAGCTCTTCGCAAGCCTTGGCATTCAACGGTCCAAGAGTAGTAATAGTAACTAATAACAGAAGTCATTTCCAATCAAAACACAAGGCCTGATCTTACTAAAGAGTCACAGGGATTAAAATATTCTCTGCATGAAAGAAACTGTTTGTTTCACAATTCGACCTTTGGCCAACACAGCTACTAGATCCCCGGCCGGCTCCCTGGGCTAGCCATTGCTTACGTGCAGTGGGAAATTCCAGTCTGCGTGTAATCACAGGGGCCCTGGCCCCTAACATGACTATCATCTTACTCATCTTACCCTTCCCTCCTCCACACTGCCACCATTTACGTTCCAAAAACTTGCACGTGAGATTGTTTCTCCCCTACTCAAAAGCCTTGGGTGCTGCCCCATTGTTTAGGTAATAAAATCCAAGTCCAACTCCTTTGGCATTAAATGTCCAAACTGTATACCAGCCTTACATGCTACTGTATTCTACCCCTATTCCCTCATCTAGAACCCAGGCTTTAATCAAAATTACCCATTCATTTTGCCAGAACATGTTCTTTTTTTTTTTTTCCCTTAGTTAACATTAAAGTAAAATTTACATACAGAGAAAATCTTCAGGGTACCATTTGATGACTTTGGATAGACGTACGCAACCATGTAACCACTCAATATTTCCATATCTCAGAAAGTCCCCTCATGTCCCCTTCTAGTCAATTCTCTCCCCCCAGAGGCAACCACTATCCTGATTTATGTCACCATAGATTAGTTTTCCTGTTTTGAACTTTATGCAGAGGGATCACACAGCATGTACTCTTTTGTGCCCCACTCCTCTCACATGACGTAATGGTTTTGATATTTATACACTTTGTTGCATGTATTGATAATTCATTCTTTACCTATTAATTATTGCCAAATAGTATTCCATATATGAATATGCCACAATGTTTTTATCCATTCACTTGCTGGCAGATACTTGGACTGTTTGCAGTGTTTGGCTATTACACTCCAGCACAAGTCTTCTGTGGACATATGTTTTCATTTCTCTTAGATAAATCCCTAGGAGTGGAATTGCCAGAACATAGGATTGGTGCATTTTTAAGTTTGTAAGAAACTATCACAGGGACTTCCCTGGTGGCACGGTGGTTAAGACTCTGTGCTCCCAATGCAGGGGGCCCAGGTTCGATCCCTGGTCAGGGAACTAGATCCCACATGCTGCCGCAATTAAGAGTTCGCATGCCACAACTAAGGAGCCCGAGTGCCACAACTAAGGAGCCCACCTGCTGCAACTAAGGAGCCCACGTGCCACAACTAAGGAGTCCTTGAGCCACAAGTAAGGAGCCCACCAGTCACAATAAGGAGCCCATGTGCTGCAACTAAGGAGCAAGCAAGCCGCAACTAAGACCCAGCACAACCAAATAAATAAATATTTTTTTAAAAATAAAGAAACTATCACACTGTTTTCCAGAGTGGTTATACCCCAAATATAGAACATTTTAAAGTCAATAATGTCTCCTTCTTATTCACATAGCGTTCAAGGTAGTTCCGTGGTAGCAGGGCGCTGGGAGGAGGTTCTTGCACAGTCACTTAGAGGCCAGGCTACTGGAAGCCCTGCCATCCCCAAATGAGGCTTACGAGGTAACCCTGAGCAACAGTGTTTGGCCAGTGGATGGAGAATGAGAGGATGGAGAAAGAACACTCCTTTCTTTGCTGACTTGGCCCAGAGGTAAGTGTTATCCTTTTGGTTGACATTTCACTGTTGAGAGCTAGTCTCCACCCTCACCAGGAGAGCTGTGAAATGGAGACCCCAGCTGGACAGCTGCTCACCTGCCACGAGTCTGTACCATGGGAGGGGAACGCCAGTCTTCGATGTAGAGTTAGCCATCTCCACTACCCCAGGGGTTAAAGTCTTACCCTCCTTTCTAGTCTGACTGTGCCCATTGAAACTGTCCCATAATCTGTGTGGAATAAATCCTTCCCTTCTCTATACTCCTGTTGTACTTGCTGTCCCTCTACAACAGCACTTGTTAAGATCTGCCTTTCATGATTTATTTCCATGCTTTGCCCACTAGATGGCGTCCTCTTGGAGGCCTCTGAGGTCTGGCCATGTTGGACCCCGGTGCTCCGCCTACAGTGGGATCTCCATAAGTGTTTGCTGAACTCACTGTGGTAGAGACACAGGGTGCCCACCAACTCCTGCTCTGGACACACCACTTGTCTGCACTCCCCAATTCCCCTGCATGGAGCTGAGGCCATGTGACTCTTCTGGACATTGCAACATGAGCCACAGCTCCATGGCAGCCTCCAAGCTGATGCAGTGAGAAGTGGGCATGCCTCCTGATATTCTGCCAGCTGGATGAGGAGGCTCCAGTGAAGCACCCAAGACCTGACAAGCAGAGCCTGTGTCTGGAATATTTGGTGGAGCAGAGTCCCTCTGCTGACCTCACTGCTGAGATTGGGTACTGTTTGCTAGATAAGTCAGCCTACACTACCTAACCACTCACAGTGTGTGAGCCCAGCCACTACACTCAGGAGGGACGATGGATTACCTCGTCTTTCCATCACCTTTCCTTACTCGCCACTAAGTGCCGACTGTGTGCCATCGGGCCAATGCTGGTACGTGATGCCCATGTTCAGGTAAAGAGAGTTTTCAAGGTACATGTTCAATTTTTTTGATTTTGTAGCTAAACTTGACAATGATTCCACTGAGTCTTAAATGGTATGCATTTCTTCTGTACCTCATTCGACTACAAGCTCTTAAAAGCCAGGTACTAATTCTTGCTCTGTATCCTGGGTATATAGCTATTCATTCATTTAGTAAATATTTACTGAGTGTCCACTATATCACTCACTCTTGTAGGCAATAGAGATGAGCAGTGAATCAAACAGACAAAGTCCCAGTTCTCAATGAGAGAGACAGATAATAAACAAATAATGTGATTGTTGAAAAGGCATGAACAGGAGACATCCCCTCGTATAGCATCATGGCCTTCTTCCCAGCTTCTAACATATCGGGTCGATAATTAATTAACGTCTGTCTCACCCAGAGAACTGGGAGATCCATGAGCCTGGGGTTCCGCTCTATCCCCGGCATCAAGCACAGTGCTTGCTCAGAGCAAACAAATACTCTATAAATATTTATTGAATCAAAAAAATGAATAACGATGATTATATCTCCTATCTGCTGACAGCCTGTTATTTTCCAGGTACCATGGGAAAAGTTTGCTTGCATTATCTCATTTAATCCTTACACCATCCCTGCAAAGTAGTTATTACTACCTCTATTTACCCGGGAGGGAATTGGGGTTCAGAGAGGTTAAGTGACTAGCCCATTGTCACATGGCTAACAGTAAGTGACACAGACCTGACATTAGAATCCACACGCTTTCCTCAGGACCACACTGCCACACACAACAGCAATAAGGTGTTTTTTTTTTGTTTTTTTTTTTTACATCCCATATATCCTTTCTCAACAATGAGGAGCAACCACTACGGGTCACCGTTCCTGTGAACGGGACAATTCATCCCCCTCTGCAGTTTGCCCCGACCAGCCCAAGGCCGCCTTCTCCAGCAGATGGAAGATGTGCGCTTGTGGTAATTACAGACCATGCTGTCCTTTTCATTTACGTCTTCACAATCCAGTTTGACATCGTGTCATAAAAGTTTATGTGCTCCTTACTGATATTCTCTGGCATTCTCCCCCGACCATCCAGAATCAATACCATAGCTCCCCTCTCAATAAAGTAGGGAGCTATGAACAAGGCCCAAATGGGCACAGTGACTATCTGTGGCAATTAGACGTCATGCTGAGAAATGGTCACGCTCAAGGAGAGTGGGTGAGGTCTGAAGACCAGCAGCATCACTAATGTCCCTCACCAGGGACCCTGGAAATTGGACTGCTTAAGAAATACCCTCTGTCCTCTCACCTCTTCTCTTTTTTACCCTCTGCCTCTTTCGTTCTCACCAGAGATAAGGAGAGAGAAGCGCATTCAAATTAGGGACCCTAGCAATGGATTTTTTACTTGCAGTTGGTGGATTGTAATCAATGTTAATTAACCAGATTCTTTTTCAGCAAAGCTTGGGACAGGAGAGTAACTGCACAATATTTCTGACCACAACAATGGGTATTAAGGGGCTTTGGGATGGCCTGAGGGGGAAGGAGGGTGGTGCTGAGAGGCTCCACAGAAGAGAACGCAAGCACAGGAAGAGGAGAGACTGGGATGATTTTAAAGTGGTCCTATCCATGGGCCCTGGCAGCATTTTTTGGAAGCTGGAGCAGGGAAGTTTAGCTATTTGTATGTCCTTCATCTTCTTTCTGCCCCAGGAAAAGTGGGCTTCATCAGGGGATGATTCCTGCATTGTCAGCTAGGTCAGTGGCAGCCAAGCATCCATGCTCATCACTCTGGAGAGCTGCTCCTACCTGGACCATGTGGCTCAATGGGAAGAACAAGGAATTTAGCAACAGAAAGTGGGTTTGAGCTTTAGGAGGTGCTTCCTGGCTATGGAACTGTGGACAAGTTACATAACATCTGGTCCTCAACTCACTCACCTACGATGTACGTGATTACAGCAACTGACCTCAGGAGCATTGACGCAAGATTCAAATAAGATTCTACGTGGAGGTAGGTTGTAAGTAACACGCTAGAGGAATGTCAGCAGCTACCACTCTTGTAAGTCACAAGGACAAAGTTGCGGAGCCTCTGATCTCAACCAGACAGCATACAAGATGGGACCTGAGGTGCCTTTCCAATCTCGACCCATCTCTAAGGCTGTAGGAAGTTGTCTTGGCAGTTACCCATGCCACTTTTTATTCAAAAGATTACTTATTTCTGAATATAAGTGTCAAATTGAGAAGAGGACCCTCAAATGTGCCAATGCTACTTTTCAATATCCCAGAGGAAATAAAAGAAAGGTATAACAGTGGGAAACATGATAGAGCTGCCAAAAATAAAACCAAAAGCTGTATCTGTTTTGAAACAGTGCACGCATTACAACTTCTTGGTCAAGATAGAAAACAGAAACCAAAGAAGCCGGGCACTGTCTCCAGGGGAGACCCACTGCAGCCAGGTTCATGGGGTTTCCTCCATACCATTTTACTCACGTGGTGCCTTGACCTCCAAGAGAAGCTTTCAAAGCCTTAAATCAAGAGAAAGGCACCAGTATTTTTCAGGTCTTTCAAGTCCCCTGGGAGTGAGGGAGACTATTGGGGAACATGATAGCAGGTCATACTGCCACACAAGGAAAAGATTCCTAATTGCCCTAGGTGGCCCCTTGGCCTCTGGGACAGGGAAGTCCCAACCGTGGTGATACACACTAGCTTCTTTTTGCCAAGGCACCTGTAGGCGTCTTCCACTTAAGAAAGGTAAATGAAAGGAGAGGAGGCTGGGAGAGAAAGGAGGAAAGAAGGCAGAAAGAGAGGAGCAGGGGAGGTTGTCAACAATTCACGGGTTCAATAAACAGTGCTGAGTGTAGGCCATGAGGTGGCCTCCCTCCACCCCCATGCGCAGCTCACTCTGGAGGCCCAGAGGGAAACACGTCTCTGCCCTCAAGTTGCTCACAGGATCCTGGGTCGGCTGGAGGGAGACAAATTCACAGATAATCACCACACGGGGCCTGGGGGAGTGCAGAGGAGGGGTGCATTCCCTGCCCCAGAGCTGAGGATGTGGGGAAAGGAGGAGTCTTTAAAGAAAGGACATTGTCAGTGAAGAGAAGGACAAAAGAGCAGAAGGGAGAATGAACTGAGGAAACAGAAAGGGAGGGAAAATCAGGAGATAGCAGGGAAAAAATTATTTCCTCGCCCCAGGATTTATACACTCAGCTCACATGCAAATCTTGCCCCATTGATCTGTGATTTCAGTGAATAAAGCTGCCTTTTCTGGAGCTATCGATTGTGATCGCTGATTGCCAAGCGAGCTGAGAAGGCCTGGGCAGTCCTGAACAGACCTGGGGAGTGAGCTCACAGTGGGTGGGCCTTGCACTTAATCAGAGAAGAGCAATTGCTCACAGTGATGAAGGGTCATCCTTGAGGGAGGAAGCATCTTCAATCACACCTCCCTCCCCAGTGCAAAAAACATACTAGTTTCACAGACAGGGCCTGCCTCCACCACCCCGGAGCGCTACAGGATGGGGCCCTCCTGGCCCGGTCTGTGGGTGGGGAACCTCTTTCCTCACAGGAATGCCATACAGAAGCACATCCTATTTCCCCCAACTGTTCAGATTTATCCATGCTCAAGGCTTGGCCTCTCTTCGGTCTATGTTGAATCCCACTGGTTTCTGGGGAAAGAGTCTGGAAGTCAGCCCGACTTAGGAGAAGAGAGACTTCAGTTTTGGACCCACTCCAGCTAGCACCTGGAAGATACCAGGGGCCAAGAGAGAGTTCAGCCTGGGGCCAGGACCTGGGAATCTTTCTTCCGCAGGAGCATGAAAGCTGCGAAGTAGGGAAGCCTAGAGGGACAGGGTGTGGAGAGAGAGAAGCACAGGGCTCAGGGCTGAAGCTTCACAAGTTGCCATATTTAAGGGTTGGGAGAGAGAAAGACGGATCTTGGAGATGCAGACAGCAGGGCAAGAGAGAAGCAAAGAAAGGAGATCATGAAGGGACACAGGAGAGGAGAAAAATTCAGACACACCTGAGCAGGTGAGCTGAGTAAGAACCAGATGATGACAAATGCATTCAGTGCTTATCCTTGAAACCCAGCAGGACCCTGTGGGGGTCCTGTGCACGGAAGCCTTTCTGCGTCCCCTGTTTCTTGTAGGGAACACATTCCAGCCTCCATGACCTTCCCTGAGTTTCAAAGGGCAGATTCGAACAGTTGCTAATCAGGGAAGGGAGGGGATGCAGAGACAAGGGAGGAGCAGCCAAGAAACAATAGTGCAGCCTTGGGGCAGGTCCTGGTTCCGCCTCAAGGGATGCCGTAACAGTGTCCTTAAGTTCTTTATAGAATTAAAACCCAACAAATGGAAGACATCAGCATTCTTCATACCAGAGAAGACCACCTGAGGTCAGATTAAAGGAACCAGAGAAACTCATCAAGAAGATTACCTGAGACCAGATTAGAGCAGTGCAGGCCCTAATCTTATCAGCAACCCCACCCTTGAACCGCTGCTATAAAACTCCTCATCATATCCTCCCCGGTTGGGACACAGAGTTTCTGCGGCAGGAGCCTGCTGTGTCCCCCTTTGCCTGGCAAAGCAATAGACCTTTTCTACTTCATCCGAAACTCTGCTTCCAAGATTCGATTCAGCACCGGTGCACAGAGGCTGAGTTTCCAGCCTCATCCTGACTCAAAAGTTCACGAAGCACGTCTTCATTAGGCATTGTAGCAGGACCCATGAATACAACAGAGAGCAAAGCTTACCTGCCCTCATGACGCTTGCAGTCTCACGGGGAACATAGAGGACTTGTGGCAGGCAGGGCTTCTCAAACTCTGTGGGAAAGACCAAATGCTACTGTTTTACTGACGATCCACTGTGGATAGATACCACATCATGTCAATGTCAAGTTGCTATAAAAGTCTGTAAGCTCTTACATTTCCATACCTATCTGCTCACAGATGGACATGGCCTGCCTACCACATCTTGAGTAGTTTAGATGACAGAGATGCCGACTGCCTACCAAACAGTTCCTCTCTCCTCCTACCTTACCAAGGGCATCCAGTGTTTTTCAGGATGCTAAGAAACTACATTTACCAGCTAAGGATAGGCAAGTAGATGTCTTTTGGTAGAGCTTATAGGAAAGTTTCATAAAGGGGTCTGACTCATCTGGTAGACATTTCCTTTGGTTCCTGCCCCTTTCATAGATGTGGTGGCTTGTATTCCAACAGCCATCTTGGAATCAGGAGGCAACATTCAGGATACTAGAACTCAAAGCTTTAAGGATCTGGGTCCCTGTTGACCGTAAAGCTACCACATTGACTCTGGAGAGCATATCTCTATACTTTTTGTTACATGAAAGAAAAGCTTTTATCTGGTTTAAGCCATTCAGTTTGGGGACAAACATCAAGTACATTTTTTCATGTGTCTCATGAGTTAACTGGCACTTACCATGTAGGGTGGTCAATACTATCACAACAATTAGGGAAGTTCAGAGAACGTGTCTCTGACACAGCTTGGAGGAGGGTTGGGGAAAGCTATCTGAAAGAGGCAAGGACTGAATGAAAGCCTGAGGGAGGAGGGGGAGTTAACTAGGGAAAAGGGTTAATGGGGAAGAGAGTTTTCCAAGCCAAAAAAAATACACCGAGTTTATGCAAAGAGCAGGAGGTGAGAGGGAGTGGGGCCATATAAAGAACTCAGAGTAGTTTAGTGTGGCTACAACAAGAGGGTCAAGTGGGAGTGGCAAGGGAAGAAATAATGGGAGCTGCCAAGGAGTGGGAGGCAGTTTCCACATGAAGGAAGCAGACACCTGACCTTATGGAAGTCTCCACCCCAACCGGATGCAGCGTCTTTCAGAAGGCAGTGTTCCATGCTAGAAATCAGCTGGAAGACACTGTCCCTGGTCTCATCTCTGAGGGGGGAAACCACGTTCCGTTTAGCCAAGTCACTCACCTCTTGGGTTTCCATTTCCAAATCTGCACAACAAGCCTCGTGCTGCTGTCCCATCAACCTCACAAGGGATCTGTGAACAAGAGGTTGTGATATCTTACCAATAAGGAACATAAAGGCTGCCTGCTCAGCCCTCTCATTTTACTGATCAGGACTGTGAGGCTCAGAGAAGTCTTCCCACTTAGGTGGGGAGGGCTGAGCCTGGAATTTCCCTCTCTCCCAACTCTTAGGCTGTTATTCTTTCCCCGTAAAGAGCTGAGTGTTTTGCACTTGAAGTAGATGGTTATTGTTCCTGCCAAAGGGAACACAGCAGAGCGAGATGATAGAGTTTCTTATTTCAAGAAACCTAGTACTTGAAGGTGCTTTGAATAACACATACTTTTGAAACTAACTAAATATTTGGAGTGTGTCTTCCCATCCTTCCTTTCTGCTCTAAAAGCAAAAACAAGCCTCTGTAATTTGGTGGGGGGTGGGGAGGCAGGGTGTTGAAATAGATAAAAGGCAAAATTTAACTCAGTAACCACAGATGTGAAAGTGCCCCGAAGTATTTAGACAGGATTCATATCTTTGGAGGTAACTCTTAAGTTTCCACTGAATCACTGAGAAAACAGAGCTAACCCCCTTCGGTGACTTCACAGTTTCTCTCTGAAAAGGTCATTGTAATCCACCCTCTTCATTCCATAAACGAACAACTGCTAGAGCCCTGTTGGGATGACCATTGTTTGGGGGACTACAGAGAAAGTTCATAACCCTATGAAATGATATTACAGGAGTAACTGTTACTTCTGAAAAGTTTGCCCATTATTTCGCTTAGTGCTCATACTAACCCTGAGGGATGGGAATTGTTGTCTCCATTTTTAGATAAGAAAACAGTGCCTCCTGACTTCCTTCACATCCAGTCAGTTACTCAGCCCTGCTGAATCATTCTTCATGATGGCTCTTTGGTGCATCACAGCTTTCCCTGTGCTTCCTGGAAACTCTGATGCCTTCTCCTCTCTGGTAGTTCCTATCCACCCAACACCCTCCATTCCCAGAAAGATGTGGGATATTTCTTCTGAGGTGTCATGGCATCACTGCAAACCCCAAATGTCTAAACCACCAGAACTTAATGTTCTCTTGCAAACTCACCCTTCATCTTAACTTTTTATTGTGAGCCAACTGCTCAAGGTGGAGACCACAAAAGTTACACGTCACCCAAAGATGTCTATTCACAGACCCCCGAGGACACCTTGTAGTTTCCATCCTTGTTCATGCCATTCCACCCTCCAGGCTCTATTAAAATTCCACCATTTCTCTGAAATCTTCCCTGATCTTCCCAAGAAGTTGGTTTAACAACTGCAGAAAAATACATGAACAAGGATGTTCACTACAACATTGTTTCCAGTGGAGTAAAAAAATCTCAGAGAAAGCAACAAGGATACATTGTACAGCACAGGAGAATACAGCCATTATTTTATAATAACTTTAAGTCTAGTATAATCTATAAATATATTGAATCACTAAGTTATACACCTAAAACTAATATAATATTGTAAATCAACTCTATTTCAATAGAAAGTAGCTCAGAGAACTGAGTCCTGGTGTCAATAGGAGATAGTGTGATACACACATACAATGGAATAGTACACAGCCAGTGGAAAGTAAGACAAAAATAAGGTATAACTCTAGGTACTGATAGAGGTTAAAGAACAATAATGTATAATATGATCCTCCTACATAAAAATACGTGTTTCTATATATATAAAAATTCTGAAAGACTCAACAAAATTCTTAGTAGTGTCTATCTCTGGGATGAGAGATGGAGAATTAGAAATTTCACTCTCTCCACTAAATACATTTCTAGGTTAAATTAATTTTTATGGCAGTGAATTACTTTTGTAATAAATTTTTTTCCATTTTGCAAAAAAAGATTTTTGTTTCTGTTTTTTTCCTTTTTTGAATTACTTATAGCCCATAGTATACCTAGAGGGTCTGAATATGTCTTACATATCTTTTATTCCCTATGGCATGTAGCACACTGTCTCACATGTCAAGTTTCCTTAAGTTGGGATATTTTCATTGGTTGTACAACACTTGACACAGGAGATTAAATTTAAAAGCCCTGCTCTCTGGCATTCCCTTGATTATATTATGGATGTTCCTGACACCTAAACACACACATAATTCACCACCACCTTTACATACCTGGGTGGAAACTAAATAAGACAAAGAATGCATAACCATCCTTCAAAGGGAAAACCTTTTCATCAGATTTGGAGAGAAGAGCTAGAACACTCAGATATATAAAATAAGGAGGGAAAAAAATGAGGACAAATTTGATTCTTACTCAATCCCTGCTTTCTCTTGGGTTTAAGGTTTTAAAATGTTTTCTCTGGAAAATACCGAATTATAACCAGAGTCAAAATCTAACACCAAGAATAGGGGAAACTATGTTCAAAGTGGCACTGAAAAATGAGAATGTATAGGTCCTTATATTTACCTCTCCCTGGTTGTTTGTTTGTTGGGAGCTTGTGTAAATAATTTAAACTGCTGAGTTGTATTTTTGAATCTCAGTCATGTGAAAAGGTATGAAGCACCGGCAGCCGGAGTATCTCGCCAGAGGACCTTCTATGGGACAGAAAACAGGGTGCCAAGTACCCTTTCAGCAAACAGTAGTTGTGACTGTAGGCTTCTTTAGAGACCCAGAGGGACATACCTAAGAAGTAGAGCTTCAAAAACAAAAATGTCTGGTATATTGAGAAAGAAAACTAGGCTCCATAACTACCCACAGATAATAGCAAAGTAGTCTCAATGGCTAAACGAGGATATCAGTGTGTGGTGTCACTTCCAAAATCAGTGTCCCACCCCCAAAAGATACTTTTATTTTTTTATTTTTTCTAATTAATTAACTTATTTGTTTTCACGTTTGGCTGTATTGGGTTGCTGGCACGGGCTTTTCTCTAGTCGTGGCGAGCGGGGGCTACTCTTCGTTGCGGTGTGCAGGCTTCTCATTGCGGTGACTTCTCTTGTTGCAGAGCATGGGCTCTAGGCACAAGAGCTTTAGTTGTTGTGGCTCGGGAGCTCTAGAGCGCAGGCTCAGTAGTTGTGGCGCACAGGCTTAGTTGCTCTGTGGCATGTGGGATCTTCCTGGACCAGGGCTCGAACCTGTGTCCCCTGCATTGGCAGGTGGATTCTTAACCACTGCACCACTAGGGAAGCCCCCCAAAAGATACTTTTAAATGTTAGCTCTACCTCCACCACTAGTCCTTGAGAGATTTAAGTTCACCAAAATCACCTTGTGGAATTGTGATCTGTGGGGGGACAATACTTTAATATTCTCATCCATTAGTCATAAAGGCTTTATTGATGCCAACTCTATGCCTATAGGAGAGAAGAGAAGGTACTCTATACCTGTAGGATGTAGGGCAAAGAAGAAGAAGGTGAGAAATTCTGCCATCAAGGAACTGAGACAAACATGGAAGAGTGCATAATGATGAAGTTTGGTAGGATGTAATGTTATGCAAGGTTTCGGAGGATTAGTTCATCAGGAAGTTATTATGAGCCCTCTATGAGCCCTACAAATGCTGGGAATCACATGGGATACCAAAGAAATATAAGACTCAGATGCTGTTCTTCAGAACCTTAACACCTCCTTGGGGAGTGTAAGACTTTTAATGGGAATCAATATAAGAACCACAGTATAGCATAAAATACTAAATTATGTGGTACAAAGATAAGTGATAAATTGAGGGTTAAAAAAGTAGTTGAAGATGTCAATTCAATTCAATTCACTTCAATTCAACATTTTGGGAACTCCTTATTATGTAACAGGCATTAGGTAGACCCTTTGGAGATGAGAATAATAGGACAATTTGGGACAAAATGACTTCCTCCCCCAGAAGAACCTATAGTTTAATAGGCAAGACAAGACATATAAATATAATACAATTAGTTCCAGATGCCACCAATTGGACTCAGTTTCTGGGCCCTATACTGTCAGTCCAATCAAAGACTGGTACTGAGTTACAAATCAGTTAGAAAGATTTTGGCAGCAAAAAGTAAAAAATACAAGGAAAACAACAAGAAAGAGGAAGACAAGAAGAAGCAGAGAAAAGAAAAAGGAGAAGGGAAGGAAAGACCTTGAATCAGATGGCTTAAACCGTGAGAAATTCGCTATTCACATAACTTCAAGTCCAGATGTAGGAAGATCCCAGGCTGAGGTTACTCTCAACTCTCTACCCAGGTGTCCTCATTACTGGCTTCTGCCTAAAGCTAGTGCCACGTTGACAATAGGATGGCTGCAGCAACTCCAGGCATCACTTCCAGATATGACACCAAGGAGAAAACAAGGGACAGTGTGTTTAGAGGTTTCTCTTCCAGAGCCTCCATGCTCCCCTGCACTGGCCAAAACCAGTGTGGCTGTGGAACCATGGTCACTAGAGTCACCTACCATGAGCCGGGCCCTGCGTGAGGTGCTATGAACAAGATGAAGTTTCTGTCCTGAAAAATCTCATTCACAGGGCTTCCCTGGTGGCGCAGTGGTTGAGAGTCCGCCTGCCGATGCAGGGGACAGGGGTTCGTGCCCTGGTCCGGGAAGATCCCACGCGCCGCGGAGCGGCTGGGCCCATGAGCCATAGCCACTGAGCCTGCGCGTCCACAGCCTATGCTCCGCAACGGGAGGGGCCACAACAGGGAGAGGCCCACGTACCGCAAAAAAAAAAAAAAATCTCATTCACAAAGGGGGAAAACAGATGAATAACCGAATTACAGGACCATGTGCTATCAGAGAAATTTAAGAGAGGCATTTGGGAGAGATGAAGAAGGAGAAAATTCACAGAGCAGTAAAGCTACCTGGTGGAAGAGGAGGGAGTTATGGGCAGAGAGAGAAGTAAGTTCTGGGGCTAGAGGTGGATTCCATGAGTGTTGGTCACATCATGTTCTAGGCACTACCGGATGTGGTATATTTCTAGTATTTGGGGAACCTGCTGGAAAATCAATGACAGTCTGATGTCTTAAATGAGTGAATTAAGGAACTCACAGTGTAAAAAGTAGAAGGCAGTTTCAGTCATCTGGTGGGATAGGTAGGGGTCTTTCATGCTGTGCTAAGGAGTTTGAATTTTATTTTGAAGACCATGGGAAGCCACTGAATGTTTTAAGTACAGGAATGGCATGACCAAAGTTTGCTTTTGTAAAAGGTCATTTTTGCTGTAGTATGGTGAAGGAAAGACTGGGGGCAGCTAGAATGGTTAGCAAGAATCATGCACAATAATAAAGGCCAGAGATGATTAGAGACTAGTCACCACCACCTAACTGTGAGTCTACCACACAGAAACTCCTGGATCTCCCTTCTCATTCCATCCATTTGGCAGAAACATCTGCAGACAGGGAATTTTTGCCTTCATTTCCTGAGCTCAACAAGACTGAAGTTTGAATAAACAGTCTTCCTTGTGGCCTTTGCAATTACTTAGGTGTAGTTTCAATTCTATTTCTACATGACCTAGAAGTATCCTCTTAGAGGAGAACCCTCCTGCTAGTTAAAACAGACAAAAAAAAAGCCTGTTCGTTGACCAGCGTCTGGGGCAAGTTATTATATAGACCGGGACTTTTTTTTTTTTTTTTTTGCGGTACCCGGGCCTCTCACTGTTATGGCCTCTCCCGTTGCTCCAGACGCACAGGCTCAGCGGTCATGGCTCACGGGCCCAGCCGCTCCACGGCATGTGGGATCTTCCTGGACCCGGGCACGAACCCGTGTCCCCTTGCATTGGCAGGCGGACTCTCAACCACTGCGCCACCAGGGAAGCCCTCTACCAGGACTTTTTAAATGACTGTGCTCCCTTCCGTATGTCTATGCTGATTGAGCATGGGGTTAGCCGAGAGATTTTCTGCCTCCATAAAGGACTCTTACCAAATCAGCTCTTCCCTGCCTGCTTCTTGTTACCCCAACAAGCTCACTTCCAGAAAATAATTGCTCTGGGCTGTCATTTCGTCATCTATTAAAAAAAAAAAAAGAAAAAAGAAAAGGCGGTGTGTGTGGGGGGGAATCAAAACCTGATTTAGCCTCAGGGAGTGGTTGAGGGTGAAGAGCATCCTGTCTGCTAAGTGCTCTGAGCTCTTCCAAAAGGGCAAAGGAGAAAGCGTATTATTCATGCAAGACAGTGTTTTCCACTCTCCTCATTGGAGAGCCCTCGCTGGGGGAGGGAGGAGTTGCAGCGCGGTCCTCCCGCACCCCCTCTGCACACTGTCTCCCCAAGCCTGGCCTCGGGGAGGCTCTAGGGGGGAATAAATCGCCGGCAGCACAGCTCTGAGAGAAGAGAAGCCGAGTCGCAGGTGTGCAGTAGGCAGTCCTGTAGGAGGCGCCGGCCCTGGGCCAGGCGCAGAGGCTGCCTGCTCCGCTCCGGGACCAGCTTCTCTCCAGGGCGGAGAGTCTCCCACAGCCGCCGTCTCGCCGTCACATAAGCCCCACCTCCAACCCGGGTCAGAACTTGGGGCCCATTAACAATGAATCACTGGGACTTGAATTCAATTCAGCCAATGCACATTCATCGGGGTAATAATCAGGGTTTTGTTTTGTTTTTTTAATCCATCCTACATATTGGCCTGTTTTTCCTTTTTGCTACAGTCACCACCTGAATAGGATTAGAGAAAGCAAAATACTGCAATTCGCTGGAGATCACATTTCCCTTTCCTCCACCTTTGCCTTTGCCTCCACTTGCTGCTGAAAAACAAACGATCACAAAGGCTATGGCTGGGGCTCTGGCCCGACCAGGCTCATCTCCACCTGCTCCTAAGCCCAGGCACTTAGTTATTTACTTAGCCAAAAGAGGGCACTTGGCGTCCAGAAAGGCCTGTGCAGAGGCCAGAAGAGTTGATGTTTTTGCCTTGAGGCAGAGGCCTCTGGGTGGAAAGTGTTCTTGGAGAGAAGTTGTGCTGTGTCTTGTGTTTTTACAGGGGTAAGCAAAAGGTCTAACGTCCTCAGCTATGCTGATAAGGGGACAACAGTGGGTCCCAAGCGCCATGCAGCCTTCTCTCTCTCTCTCTCTCTCTCTCTCTCACACACACACACACACACACACACACACACACGCACCCTACCCCCTGCCTTCCTGATTAGGGAGGAATTTGATGAGCTGTTTTTGTGGGCACCCTGTAATGGTTTGGGGGCATTTCCCAGATTGTTTCTTCCCCGGGACAATTGTTGGATCTGCTCAGAAGGGAGCCTTGATGGGATATTCAATATCATGCATTTGTTGCTTTAAAAATACCAGTGCCCCAGCAAGAGAAGGTCATGTACTTCTTATTGGCACATGTCCCCAGACATGGTGTTTTCTTTGTCTTAGAGAATCGCTTAGGTTTAATGGGTGTTGCATACAAAGAATGATGGGAATTTGGTGATCATTTTTTAAAAACAGAAAAACAAAAATAAGAGAAATCAAGCAAAACCAGGCCATTCTCAGTGCTGTACAGACCCTGAGAAGCCACTTGGAACAGTTCTTGTCCTCCCTCAGGAAAAGCCTTTGGTGGCACCAGGGAACCTCTGGATGCATTTGGTGTCACAGAAACCTTTCTCTGATGCCACAGGCCTCCTCTGCTACCCCCTAACCGATCCTATTCCTCTGTCCTGTGAACTCTGGGAAGTGATTTTACTGTGGACATTTCCTGGGTGACCCCACAGAGGTAGGAAGCTCATTCCAGGGTGTTTGGCCCTAGGATGTCCCAGCTGATTCTCATACCTCAGTAAGCTACATTCGATCCAAGAAAACAAGGTAACAATTATTGGCTAAATTGAAGAGTGGGGTGTTACCAATGATCACTGTGTTCCTCTTCCCCAAGCAACCTGCTCTGTGGGTGCCACTTTTGGGGCATGTCAGCTGGGGTGGGAGGGCTCCACCCCTACACCTGAGAAGGGACAGAACCCCGATCCACAAAGAGCCCTGGGCATTCCACCCCCAGCCCTAACCTGCCTGGCCTATACGTACTTCAAACAGGAATCTTTTTTTTTTTCTTTTTAAAATCAGGGCTGCTGGCTTTTCAAGGCAATGCTGGGAGCATAGGCCTCAGCAAGTTCTGCTTTATCCTCCCAGAACAAGCTCCTTAAGGGAAGGGCCTGGTCATATTCACCTTTGTAGTCCCAGCCCATGGCACATCATAAATGTATGTCTGTAAATCACAGTAGTAGCTACCACTTAGTGAGTCCTTTACCTTGTACTAAGTGCTATGTAGATATCGTTTCTCACCATTAAGTATGCTGAATTGAATTTAACTAACACACGTAGTAGGAATGGCATTGCTTTAAGGCAACTCAGTTGTGGAATCAGAGAGACCTTCATGCAAATTCTGACATTGTCATGTTAGTCACTTGAAATTTGAAAATAATAGCTGCCTATCTGTTCCATAGGGCTATTGGTGAAGAGATATATTTGTAAGCTATTCCTTTGTAAGTTCTAAAGTTCCCTACAAATCTAAAGTTTCCTGCAAATCTCAGCTGTTGTAACATCAACATCCGGATCACACAATGGGGCCACCGCAGTTTATGAAGAGGTAGGGTAAGAGGAAAAGCCACATTTCCCCCATTGATCTATTATAAATTGTTCCCTCTCATCTAACTCATAATTTCCATGACTGGCACGAGTAATAGCTTGGACAGCAAAAGAGGTTGTGGCCAAGTTACCATATTAGCTATCTAATGCTGCATAAGAAATTAGCCCCAAATTAGGTGGTTTAACCACGATAAACACGTATCACCTCACATAGTTTGTGTGGGTCAGGAATTTGAAACAGCTTCGCTCCAGGGTTCTCGAGATTTGTGCAGTTCAGACTTTGGCTGGGGCTGAGGTCATCTGAAGGCTTTATTTGGCGCTGAAGGATTAACGTTCAAGGTAGTTCACTCACATGTTGCTGGCTGTTGGTAGGAGGCCTCAGTACCACTTCATATGAGCTTCTGCATGAGCTACTTGCATATCCTCAGACATGGTACTTGGCTTCCCCCAGAGTGAGCAGTCCAAAAGAAAGAGCAAGCAGGAAGCCACAGTAACTCTTATGGCTCTGGGCTACCAGGTCATAAAGTAGTTAGGGGGAGACCTTCATGACTGTGGAACATTCCCTGGGAGAGAAGTTGCCCTGGTCTTGGCTAAAGGCTGACCAGAGGTTTTTATCCCAGAGCAGTTAGTCTTGCTCTCTCTTCTTGTTGAATGGCTTGTTCTTCCTATTGGCAGGGAAACTTGTAGAATCACTTGTGGTAGATTTGGCTGGTTTGGGGGATGGAGGCGAAATCTTCTTTAAAAGGCATGTATTCTCTTCCTGTCTGTCAGTCCTATTTTCTTTCTGCTTTGCCTACGCTATTCTAAAAACCCTCACTCTATAAGTCAAGGAGTCAATGCAGTGATTCTACCAGTGGCTGAGTATATCTACTCAAACTACAAACTACCTTGGTCCTAACAAGGATTGAGCACAGGATTAGAGCAGAGGATCATGAACTCGAAGGCCTCCAGGGGATAGCCAAATGGAGCATAACAGATCTAAGAAACAAATAACAGTGGTAAGCATTGTGGCAGACTAGAAAGCAAGTTATGGATAATTTCACACTAGAGAAAGAGAAATATCTGGACCTTTCAGGAATTGCTGGACATTGATTCAGAACTAATACTAATCAGTAGGGTTCCAGAAAACCACCATCACCCATAGATAAAAATAGATGTTTATCAGATTCCATTGATAAATGGAATTTGGGGCTACTTCCATCTCTTAGTGAGCCCACCACACCCACAAACATACTCTTTTGTTATTTCCATAGTTCCTGAAAATGTAGTTTGAGTAGATATATACTCAGCAACTGGCGGAATCACCACATTGGCTCCTTGACTGACAGAGTGAGAGGTTTTATAATAGGATAGCCAAAGCAGAAGCACCTACAGCATTCCCCGCTCTACCAAGATAATGAACTAAGCGTAATATCACATGCCTGGGGGACTAGCACAGGTTTGTAAACCAACAAAAACTCTAAAGCTATAAAGGTAATGATCTCTATCACATCTCTATTCAACTTGCCTATTTGGCCTCTGAAAAAGACAAACCAGTCTTGGAAAATGATAGTGTATTATTTTAAGTGTTATTAGGTTATGGCTACAATTGAAGCTGCTGTTCTAGATGTTGTTCCTTTACCCTATGGGTCTGCTATACGGCTACTGATCCAGTGAATGCATTTTCTCTATTAGAAGAAGTTTGCTTTTACCCGACAGGAGTAACAGTACATATTCACCACCCTGGCCTCGGGACTATGTTCATTCTTTTGCTTTGTGCCATAATATAGATCAGGGTGATTTTTGATCCTCTTGTTACCCTACAGAACATTATGTTGGATCAAAGTCTAGATGATATCAGGTTAATCAACCAGGTAAGCAGGCAGAAGAATATATCCCAGTAAAACACATGTGTGTCATAGTCTGGGAGATACCATTGGAAATTCAGGGATCTCAGAGATATTTCTAGAAGCTCATGTCTCCATAATATTACAACATTTCCTCCAAGGTGAAAGAAAAATTGCTGCATTGTGCATATATCACCACTAACAAGGAATACCTTTACTGGCTCTCTTTGGGGGCCAATACATACAACATATGGATGTCCTCCTCTGACCCTGTTGCTGAGGAACGCATAAGGTTGCTCTTCCTTTGAGTGGAGTCCAAAGCAGGAGAAGCTGATTCAGGCCACAACACAAGCTATTCTGCCAATAGGTCTTCTGACTAATGAATCTAATGGAGCTTGAAGTGTTGGTGGCTGTTCAGGATGCTCATTGAAACGCATGTCAATCCCTGAAAGAAGATTCACAATGGAGAGTTCAAGCCCTGATAGAATCACCAGAATGCTTCCTTATGCCCCTTCACACCAATCCCCATCCCAACTCCTGGCAACCACTAATCCTGTCGTTATAGATTTGATTTATCTTTTCCGGAGTCTTACATAAATGGAATCGGGCAGCATGAACTCTTTTGTATCAGAATTTTTTTCATTCAGTGTAATATTTTTGAGATTGTTCCATTCTGTCACACGTATCAGTAGTATCAGTAGTTTGTTTCTTTTTATTAATGAGAAGTTACACATTTGTATGCGCATACCACAATTTCTTTATCCATTAATAAACATTTGAGTTATTTCCAGGTTTTGATTCTTATGAATAAAGCTGCTATAAATATTCTTACAGAGTGTCCATGCGGACATACTTGTTTCTCTTGGGTAGATACCTAAGGAGTGGAATTTGGGGGGCATATGGTTTGTGCATATTTAACTTTACCAACAAACTGTTTTTCAAAGTGATTGTACCATCTTACAATCTCATCAGAAATATAGGAGAGTGCCAGTTGCTGTACATCCTCACCAATATTTGGTATTGTCAATGTTTTAAATTTTAGGTATTCTAATAGGTGTATAGCAGTATTTCATTACGGTTTGAATTTTCATTCCCTGGTGTCTAATGATGTCAAGCATCTTTTGATGGGCTTATTAGCTATTTTTATATCTTTTGTGAAGTGCCTGTTCAAATTTTGCCCCTTTTGAATTGATTTTCTTATTGTCGAGTTGTAGAAGTTCTCTATGTGTTCTGTAAACAAGTCATTTGTCAGATATATGTATTGTGAATACTTTCTCCTAATCTGTGACTTACCTTCTCATTTTCTTAATAGAGTTTCTTGAAGAGTAGAAGCTTTGAACTTTGATGAAATTAAATTAAATATATAGCATGCATTCTCCATGAGGCAATATTGTACTCAGTGAAATGGAAATTGTTCTTGGGGGCAAAGAAACTCATTCTTTTTCCATGTAAAGCTCATATATACAGAGTTCACAAGTATATTTACAGTAAATCTGTGGTATTAAAGTTTCACAGCAGAAGCCAATCAGGAAAAAAAATCTAGAAAGGGCTGGGGAGATGGGGGCCAATAATGAGAAAAGGGTTGAGAAACACTGGAATACAGGAAATCTTTATCCTCTTTTTGCAATTTTTCTATAAGTCTGAAATAATTTCAGAACAAAAAGTGTAAACATTGCCACGTGCCAGTGCTGGGAGAGTTATGAGAGCTCAGATGAGGCTGCCCCAATTCTGCAAGGCAGGTGAGGGCAGTTCTGGGTCAGGTGACAAGGGAAGTCCCAACCAGAAAGGTGACATTTGCCCCAAGTCTTGAAGGAGAATCATGAGTGTGCTGGGTAGATAAGGACATGGCCTAATCCCAACAAACCTCAGAGGAAGATTAAATACTATATTATTTAGTTGTATTGTTTAGCATATCTTACCATATTTTAATGAAACACAAATTGATAAGGCAAGTCCTTTCTAAAGGATGACTCACAATTAAATAACAATCCTTTGTTAGGCAGAAGCTCTAACTACTAAACTTTCTAAAGAAATGGGAGTTTGAGGGAAAAACCTTCTTTCCTTTAGGATTCACTCTTTTCCCAAACTTTCAGTCTCCGAGGGAATGTTTCTCAATTCATAATTTATGGACTTAGGAAACCCTTTGGGATTTTGGACAGGGAATGTGCCATCCTGTGAAATTTGCCTTTAGCTCTGATGTTGCATTGGGTCAGGAGGCTTAAGAGAGGCAGAGGGTGGCTTTTACATTCCAGAGCAGCAAACCCTGCCTTGCTGTCAGCTGGAAATTTGACACTGAGCTGTGGAAATGCACGGAGTCAGAAATCATGCTGTGAGAAGAGGCACAGAAAGGGGCAAATGCTGGAAAAGTTGTACTTTTCTCCCCATGACAGTTGCCTTTTGTTTGGACAAATAATTTGAGGAGAGAACAAAAAAGCAGCTGTTTGCTTAATGCCAAGCCACAAAAACATGGAGCCTTTCTGGCTCCAGCCAGGAGAAAATTCCTTGTCCTAGGCATTCCTGACGATTCGCCTTCTGGTGCTGCAGACTGAGGTGACACAGAAAGCACCCACTGTCCCCAGAGCCGCTTTCACTGGGCAGAGGCTACCTCACTCATTCATAACTCAGTAGGACAGGAGACCAGGGAGGCAGAGATCTCAATGCCAGGTCGGGCCAAGCCAGAGGGTGGCTGTGATGGGGAAGGGTGACCTGAAAGCAAGTCATTAATGCATATGGATGCCCTGCCTGCTAGTTGCCTGTTTTCTTGGCCAGAACAATCTGTAAAAAGAGCCCAAAACCTTGTGCTCAAAGGTTTTGGAGTTTGTAACATATACAGACTCACACACACGTACACACATGCCCAGAAACACACAAACTGCTTGTGATACATACATTTGGTGCCAACATAAACAGGATCTTGGCCAAAACCCGTGTTGGTTAGCAACTGGCCAATGAAGTGTTTAAAGTTAGAGGCCAACAGAAAAACCCAAACAGTGGTGTTTTTCCTAAACTCGAAGTCACCAGTCAGTATTGCTTTTCCTTTGCAGAATGGTTTTCTAATATTTTCACTCAGGAAAGATCCTGTCTGCAAAGAGGCCCGTGATGGGTTTAGCTATTAGGTGAGTTCATTACCGTAAATCCATCCAAGGCGAGTTCCAATAACAATTACAAGGCAATCGAGCCATGAAACTCAAGGGCCGCTCTGAATTTGTGACCAGTCCCGGTGAGAGGGAGGAGGGAGGTGCTGGGCTTCTAGAAGGACTAGAGGCCCCAAAGTTTATGGAAGGACTGAGGCCCCAAAGAAGGAAGGAGCTGCTTGCTGGGCCAGCCAACTGACACCTGGAAGGGCAGGCTGGGGAGGAAGCATATGCTGTTCCCTCAAACCCTCAGAGTCCACCCCTAGCACCACGTAGATGAGCACATCATCCCAGGGACACATCCACAGACTAGAGATGACTCTTGCCCACAATCTCCTACCTTCAGGTGTCAAATGCCCCTTCTACCCCTTAATAAAGTCTGTTCCCAGGGAAGGACTGGTGACTGTTATTTACTAGTTAGACTGATTATACTTAAGTCACTGTTACCAGGTCACAGGATATGTTGCACTTGAAGCCTATGGCCCAACGGCTGTGACTTCTGCTAGAAGAACTAGAGTCCTTGATCTGCAAATTGGGAGAGGATTTGGTAGGGTGAGGAGTGGCAGGCTTTCTCAAAAGCTGTGCCCACTGCCTGCATGTTCATCCCTCTCAGCCTTCAGATCTCAGCCTAATTCCCCATTCCTAAGTAGGTCTTTTCCTGATGAGATGGTCTCTTGGTACCATACACCTCTCCTTAGTCCTTACTGAAGTTAAGACTCATGTCTAGCTGGATCACCATTCTCTCTCAAGTGCCTAGCCCAGTGCCTGGCATATAACACATTTCAACAATATTTGTTGAATAAATCCATGAATGATTAAATGAAGGTGTGGATGGATGGATGGATGCATAGATGGGTGGATGAATGGATAGATGGATGGGTGCATAGATGAATGATGACTGATGGATGATGGAATTCCAGTACAGCTCCATCTGGGTCCTGTCCGTCTTCCTATGATCCGGTCTCCCTGAGAACTCCCTTGCTTTCATGCAAGCTTAAAGAAATCCAGTCAATAGGTGATAGTGTTACTGGACGTTCATGATGAATTACTGCGGTAGCAACTGAGAAAGGCCAAGAGAACAACCAAAGAGGAGGGCTGGGAAGATAAAAGGCAGAGAGGGGGAAATAGGTTGAGAGGTGCACAGAAAAACAGACCATGGGCAGCTGGAGGAGAAAGGCGGAAGCTTTAGGGACCTGAAGGAAAAACAGAGGGAAGAAAGGCACTGAGACTAGCCATGGGGAGAGAGATGCAGCTGAGAGGAGCGAGCCATGGAAAAATAATTTGTATTATCAGGAAAACAAAAACAACAGGGGCTTCTCTAATAGGACTGTAGGGAGGTGAAAGTGGGAGGCTTGTAAGAGAGGAGAGGAATCTTAACCAGAAAAATGTAAGTAGCAGAAAAAGACAGAAACAAGACGAGAGAAAAATGCTGGCCCTGAAAGCTACAGAAGGGGTGCCCGGCCTGAGACAGCCAAAGCCACAGCCACCCTGCCAAGGGAGGAAAACTTAGGAGACCCGCCCAACCAGAGTCCTGAAGTCTCAGACTTTTTCCACCTTATGAGCTGTAAATTGATCTATTCAGTTAGAGAAACCTGGTTTTTATTGAGTAATTTCCTCTGAACGACCTCCAGTTTTGAAAATGTCCCCAAAGTTCTCTGACTCCCGCCTCCCCCGCCGGGTCCCTGCGTCAATGCCCATAAATCACGGGAGGCAGGCCCCCCTTGCTGCTCGTCAGGTCCCCGGGCTAATCCTGACATGGCACTGGGTCCTGCCTGGGGCAGAGACCTCGGATCTGTTTGTTCTGCCAGCCAGGTCCCAGCATGCCCCTCGCTGAGCTCACATCCAGGCAGCAGCTCAGGAGCCCCCAGCCACAGAAGGGAGTTCTAACTGGTCCTGAGCCACGTCCTCCTCCTGGCCTCGATATCAAGGAAATTTCTCCATTTTTCTTCTTAGCCCTCCAATGTGGCCTCTTGCAGATGCACACAAGGGGCTCTTTATGGGAAGCATTGCCCGTCACTTGCTTTTACATTGCATCTTTTATGCCAGTATCCCTCAAAGCATTTTCACAGACAAGTGTCATTGTCTCCCCCTTACAGATGGCACAGAGAGGAAAGCACAGAGAGTTAAGTGGTTCAACGAAGGTCACTCGAAAAGTCAGAGCAGAGGTGGGAACTGAACTCAGAGCTCCCTGCTCCCAGGCCTATCACCTGCCACTGCCAGGCCTAGATGGGAACAGCCAGCCTCTAAGAGGGCCCTTCCCACACTCCCAGTGGCAGCATGCCCCCTTCCCATCTTTGCTACTGAAGTTCAGAACTGAAACCCCGTCTTCCTAACCAGAACTGCACAGATCTTTGGATGGAAGGGGCCATCTTACAAAATCAAATGAAGGCCCATGGACTTGCCGAGACCCAGCAGGGTGGGAGGGGGGCCTGAAAGCCCCCTCAGGAGGTGAGGTGCAGGCGTCAGGCTCAAAAAGCAATTGCGTTACCTGTGTGGCTAAGGTTTTACTGCCTGTTCAATCTGAAAGTTAGCAAAGTAGTAATCAATGAAAAGGAAATATAATTGAGAAGATTAAAAGCCGAGGGTGGGTATGGACTGGGGAGGGAAGTGATTGCTAAAGGGGTCCATTTGTATAATTCAAAGGTCGATGCCTCTCATTAAACTCACACCTCCAGACACTCAGGGGATGAAAGAGAATCTCTCCATGCTGACTAGCTGACACCTAAGAGTTTCCTCTGGCCACTTTTAAGGGTAGTGTGAGGCCAGAGGGACAGAAGAAGCTGTTGGAAAGAGAATTTAGGGGAATCCATAAGCAAAAGAACTTTTTTTGGAGAATTGAAACACAAAACCAAGCCTTCTGACCCTTTTAAAAATGATATCCAAGTTTCTTTGAGACTCTGAGGGCTTGTTTACATGATCTGAATGGAAGCTGAATTGATGCCCAAGGAAGGTCTAGACTGGCACAGCCCTCACCTTCTTTGTTTATATTCACACCCACGCTCCAACACACACACACATACACACACACAGATTTTATCCTCACATGAAACACATGTGTTTCTATAGCTTTGGATAAGTAATGGGCTCTGGCTGACACCACATGTTTAAGCACAGAACTAGTAACTGTATCTGTCTCCGAGACAAGTGACAAGCTTGTCTTCCACATTCCTCCCTGGGAAAGAAGGTGCATAGGGGTGGGTGTGTGTGTGTGTGTGTGTGTGTGTGTGTCTACAGGTCTAAACTAAGACTTGGGGGCTGTGGGGTCCAGGAGGCCAGACCACCTCTGTCTGCCAGGACACGAGCACCAGATCAGTCAATACTATGGTTTGCCTTCCTGCCTTTGCTCTTTTTCTATTGAGGTTGCTAACAAGAGGATGACCAGTATATCCAGGTCTCCCTTGCCCCTTCATCCATCTTCTGTCCTTGCTACCTACACCAGGAACCCCTACAAGTATGTCTTAGAGACCACAGGATACAGATAGGGCTGCCAGATTTAGCAAACGTATTTATTTGTTATTGCTGCCTAACACACTCCCACAAACTTAGCAACTGAAAACAACAAAATTTTTCTCTCACAGTTTGCAGGAGTCCAGAGTCTGGCACAACATGGATGGGTTCTCTGCTCAGGGTCCCCCACAGCTAAAATCAGGGTCAGCCAGCCTGCCATCTCTCCTGAGGCTGAGTCCTCCTCCAAGCTCTTTCAGGGTGTTGTCAGAATCCAGTTCATTGTGGTATAGGACTGATGTCCCTGTTTTCTTGTTGGCTGTTAAATGGGAACTGTTCTCAGCTCCTAGAGGCTGACTGCTGTGCCCTGCCATGAGGCCTTCTCTGCAACACAAGGGTGTTCTCCTTCAAAGCCAACAGAGAATTCTCTACTGCTTAAAATCTTGGACTTCTTCTGTCTCTGGCTTCTAGATCCACATCGATAGGGTTCAGATGGTTAGGTCCAGCCCATACAGATAATCTCCTTTTGATTAACTCAAACTCAACTGATTAGTAACCTTAATTACATTTGCAAAAATCCTTTCTGCCATATAATGTAAGACAATCACAGAAGTGATGTCTCATTTAGTCACCAGTGTCACCCACACTCCAGGGGAGGAGATTATTCAAAGGTGAGGGTCATCAGTGGTGTCTAAGAATCATACCTAACACAACAAATAAAAATACAGGACACCCAGTTAAATTTGAATTTCAGATAAACAATGAAAAATTTTTTAGTATAATTATGTCCCGTACAACATTTGGGACATACTTATACTGAAATATTATTCATTGTTTATCTGAAACTCAAATTTCACTGGACATCCTGTATTTCATCTGGCAACGCTAGATGCAGAGCCTCAGGGCCTCTGCTCCACATACAGGCCAAGACTGGACTGCAGCAGAAGAAGGCATTTCCTTTGTGAAGCAGGCAGCAGTAGAACTTTCTTCAGCTGGGGGCCTTTGGTGATAAAAGAAGGCCTCTGTGGCCTTCTTTCTACAGCATCACTGTTTCTGCTTCCCTCCCCCAGCTCCCTCAGCCCAGGGCTGTCAACGCCCTGCAAACACAAGGAGAGAAATTGCTGTTCCCAGGCCATGTGCAGAAGCGACCCCAGAGGTCGGCCACGGACTCTCACTTGCCTACAATCACAGCCTGGTGGGTGGGGTAGGGAATCGGGGAGGGGAGCTTGGGGTGCAGGGGGAGGCAGAAGCAACCCTAGGCTCTCTCCCTTCAGCCCTGTATGGAAGACTCCTGCCCCAGAAGAAGCTCTCCCCCTCGAAGTGGGCCCTACAGGCTCTTGGGGCAGTGGAAAGCTCCCCTCACCAGCAGAGTTTTCCTTGTGAGAGACGCTTGGCTCTCCTCACGGCTGCTCCAAACCCTTGCCAGCAACACTTCAAACTCTGGCCGGCCCAGTGTTACATTTTAACAGGCCAGGCCCTATTAGCCTGATCCTAGGATGGGTTATTCTTTCCAGTTTTCACTAACAAAAATCCCCTTTTATTTGGACACTCAAGTGGCCTCTAGGAACGAGGCTTTCATGAGTTGCCAAAAATGTTCGGATGCGGCAACATTTGTGTGTGTGGCCAATTACATCGGTACCTCTGGGGCTGATCCCACAGGCTTTTCTCAGGCAAAACTTCTATGAACTTCCAGCAGACCCCCCCCACCCTTTTTCCCGAGCTCTATCTGCAGGAGCAGGCCCTGGGTGGCTGCCTGGGAGGCTGGAGATGAGTTTATGCATGGAGTTCTTACTCATGAAATCAATCTGAGTGGGGAGAGTGATTTATATGAGCACTAGTCGATGCATTATTAGAATTAATACCATTATTTCACTGCTTCCCTTTTTAGGTTTTTCCTCTCATAAATCAATTTAGTTCGATAAGACTGGGCTGAGTTTTGGCTGCACACAGACTGGAGTGTTCTGCGTGGTGGACGCAAAGGACTATTTGGTGAGTTCAGACAATGCCTCCATTGTTTTCTGATTTATTGAAAGCTCAGGTTTTGTGCGTATTACATGTACTCGTTGATGTTTTGCAAAGCAGGGATTAGTGAGAATTTTTCTGACCTGAAAGCCGTCTCCCTACAGTGCTGGTTTCTTAGAGTCTCTGGTTTGCTGTAAGCTGCCTTTTCCATAGCCAAGTAATGGCCACTGAAATGGTGGGTAGGTGTTTTTATAATCATTCTCTCTTTCCATCTTCCTATTTGGCCAGCACACACTAACTTGTCTCATGTCTGCTCTGAGTTTCCTAACTGCCTGCAGAAGAGTATCCGTTTGAGTCTTTTCCTTCATCATCACACTTATAAAATATGCTGGTTGTGCAATCTGTCTTTCTTGTCGATGCTATCCCCTTTGCCAAGCCAGTGCAGGCTGGAGACTCCTGTCAGAAGCCCATGAATATGGGTATCTGGGGCATATTCATTAGGGTTTAGATGCTCTCTTTAATTAACCTCTTCATGCACCTCATATAAACGTTCCCTCCACTACCTACTTCTCAGAAGTCTGTTGCAGAAGAAGTCACTAGGGAAACCTAAGGTATTTTTCTCACGATAAGGACAATATCAGAAATGCTTAGAAATTAGTCTGCAACAGGAAATCAGAAAGAGCTGACTCAGCTTCAAATGCAGTCACACTCACTTCGCCCTTCCTCTTGTTCACCCACCACTTCTTCACCCTTACATCATTACCCACCTGCTTGTCAGCCTCTGCAGAGCTCCATGCAATGGCTTTTGCTATCTATACTTCTTGCCTGGGGATTCCTGTGCCTCTTTTCCTCTTTTCTCTGAAAAGGAAACAGGAGAATAAACTTAGGAGAACAGGGTGCAGTCCCACTGGCACATGCAGGTGCTCCTCAGAGGCGTTTGGGTGGCCAAAAGGCTGGTCGTGCTTTGCTTTATTAACTCTAGCAGAAATTAATGTTTAGATAAGTCTTAAAGAGGTGGGGCTTCCAAACCCAGGGTCTTACGTAACAGTCACTCACTAAACAGTCGTGGAATCAACTACATTTGATATTGATTAGTGTTTTTCTGTTTTAAGAGAAATTATTAGAAAACAAAACAAACCTTCCACAAGTGAAAGCTTTCCCAAATAAGGGCTTCTCATTATATCCTTAGTGACAATCCCCTGTCAGAGCTACAACATGAGCCACCCTGCCCTAGTACTTGGTGCTGGGAATCTGCAGAGCAGCCTCAGTTTTCCTGGAAACATAACATGCGCACATGTGAACACAGCACATTATACCACCATCATCCCCCATCCCAGTTCACACACCGTCTCTGGCCAACACATGCCAAGTCTATTTCTTCTAAGGGGAGGACATTAGAAAGGAAAATGAATCAAGAAATTGCTTCTGGGGCTTCCCTGGTGGCACAGTGGTTGAGAGTCCGCCTGCTGATGCAGGGGACACGGGTTCATGCCCCAGTCCAGGAAGATCCCACATGCCGCGGAGCGGCTGGGCCCGTGAGCCATGGCTGCTGAGCCTGCGCGTCTGGAGCCTGTGCTCTGCACCGGGAGAGGCCACAACAGTGAGAGGCCCTGTTACTGCAAAAAAAAAAAAAAAAGAAATTGCTTCTGGAAACTGAAAGAGACCTTTAAAATGTTGGTTCTGGAACGCACACCACTGAGATGGAAATCAAAGGTGGCAAAAACTCAACAAGTGCTGTTACAAGTGAGGAGCTCTTACTCCCTTAATTCCATGTTCTACGGCAACGGTCCCCAACCTTTCTGGCACCAGGGACCGGTTTCGTGGAAGACAATTTTTTCGTGGACCGCGGGGAAGCGGGGTTGACAGTTCAGGCAGTAATGGGAGCGATGCGGAGCGCTAGATGAAGCTTCCATCACTCGCTCGCCACTCACCTCCTGCTGTGCGGCCCCGGTTCTAACAGGGCCGCAACGGCTACTGGTCCGCAGACCCAGCGTTGGGGACCCCTGTTCTAAGGTGCTACATCCCATTTCATCTATGTATATCATTAACTCAATATTCTGGGGAGCTGGCACGTTATTAGCCCCATTTTACATATGCCAAAATTGAGGTTCGGGGAAGCCAGGTGGCTTGCCCCAAGACGAAAGGGTATGAACCAAAGCTGGCTCTCTTGTTCTCCTTTTGAAAAACACTATTCAGAACGAACACATTTTTTTCTAAATAGCAACTCTTAGTTCCATATCCTTCCAACCAGGCTGTGAAGTCCTTGATGATGGTGATGATGACGATGGTGATCATTTATTTTAATCCATTACATTTCAAGCACTGTATTATACTTAAAGGTAATTTAATCTCCAAAATGACCGTCTAAGTTATGATAATAATATTAGCACCATTTTATTAATTAGGAAGGAAAGGGCTCAGAGATGTTGATTAACTAATCCAAAGTCACACAGCTAAAAGAGAGGCACGCTCCGATTTGGACTGGGCTCTCTGTGCGCTCTCAGTAACTGCTGGATTGCGCTGAAGAGTGCTTGCTTAGAAAGCCCAGGGTGATTATGTTCATGTCTATTTCCCTTTAAAGCTCAGACTTTCTTTCTCCTCATTTCTCACAGTAGGCAATTCCAGCTGCCAGCCCCAGAGAATACGTCCTAGTGTGCAACTCACGGATACCAACCCAGGGCTGACCGTCTGGAGCACAAGGCACGGGGTACAAAGGAGGGCAAAATGTAAGCCTCTCTGTCTCTGTCTCTGTCTCAACAGCTACATTTGAGGCTCAACATTGTGCCACTTCTGGCTTCTCACTAATAACACAGATCAGGGCCTTTAAGAGAGATCCACTGATATACTTCCATGAGTCTCTAGCAGAGCACAGAAGTGTACAGTCATGCCTCAACTACTGGAAATGTTTGTGGATCACTCTGGATAAGGATTCATCATTTTTGAGTTCGTGTGGTTACTCAGTTAAATCAGAAAATCTGTGTTCAGCTCCCACCTCTGAAACACACTAGCTGTGTAGCTTCAGGCCAGTTACTCAATTTCACTGAAGGTATTTCCTCACCTGTGAAATGGGGATAATGCTATTCTACTTTCAGCTGCTATGAGGATTAAAAAACACCTGTTCTGGCAAGGAGTAGGCCCTCAACAAATATTGTTTTCCCTTTTGGAATACATGGAATATAATGAAGGTTCATCTCAAGATGCTAGATTATATACATTTTAACCATCAACTCCTAGACTGTGTCTTTACACAGTGAAGCGCTCAGAGGCTACCGCCTTGAGTACAACTCAATTTACCCTTGCACTACGCACTCTAGCCCACCTGGGTGGACCACCTTGTGTGGCCTGACACCTGGGAGGTTCTCAAGGGCTGCTGAGTCCAAGTGTGACGGGTGGTCCCAGACTGCTAGGCTGGTGTTTCATCTCTTTGCCCCACACATCACTTTTCTGCTCCGTTGGTATGACCCACAATTTATTTCTCACCTTCTCTACTCCTCTGTCCTCCAGTGATACTCTCCATCACCCCCATACCCTCCCTCCTTTCTGATTTTCTATTTTCTCCTTTTGCCTCCTTTCCTCCAGTTTTCTCAGTCTTTAGTACCAGTGAGACTTGGCTGGTATCACTGCTAACTGCCCAGCAGGAAACAGATGGCACACTCAAATCCAAAGAACTCTAAAAAGGTTTAATTAAAGGCATGTTTGCAGTGTGGGCAGAGTGTACCACACGAGGGGTGGTACAGTACCCCGGGTCTAAAGACAAGGGAGATGTTACCGCCTCTAGGCCCAAAGGGGTCACAGGAGGGAACCTGGAACGTAACTTCTAGAACCTAGAAGGAGAGTGTCAGAGAAGAGAGACCCATTGGAGAGAGACAAGAACCTCAGTAGAGAGAATCAGGGGCATAAATACCTCAAACCTTCTCTCCTCCCTCCCTCCCATATCCTACAAGGGTCTCCCATTGGACAAACCCAACACGAAGCTGGAGAGAAAGGCTTCCAGGGCCCAGAGCAGGGTGAAGAAGGGTAGAGGGTCTGGAGGGACACAGACACCAAAGAGAGCTTGGCTTGCTCTGGCTCATGAACCCAGTGCTCACCAGCATTCCGGAGAGCCCACAGTCCTGGGTAGGGGGCCGGGGCTGTAGGATAATTGGGGTGTGGCTGCCATTTTATGCAGACTTACAGGCTAAATCGTGTTTTCCATCCTCATGCCATTTCCCTTCCTTTCTTTAATTTACTACGGCCTGCTCCACATTTTATGGAGCTATTTTAAGCCTACACAGGAGATCTTCTTGCCATACACAGGGAACAATCAACGTTCTCACTTAATAATTGATTCTTTCATTAAATGCCCCAAGTAATTAAATAAAACATGAATAAATTCCACATTGATATTTGCTAAAGTTTTGTTTCTAGAGAATTTTTACCTGTTGGCTCACATGCTGGGATGATTATTTACTACGATGAACATTGCAACAAGGAAATCTCAGAGTGTGTAGTCACAAAGTGTACCACGTTCATTCTCACTGTTATCAAATGCTTACTAAACGCTCAATATTTTATAGACATCACCTCCAATACTGAAATAGTCCAATGAAGTTTTAAAGAAACTGAGGGCCAGAGAAGCTCAGTGTCTTGCCCAGGGCCACATCGAGTAGAATTCGACATTAGGCTTGTCTGGCACCAAAGCCTGGCTCTTTCTACTATTCCCCCCAACTCCATCTTCCTTACACTTCTACGGGGAAGTAGGTGATACAGAAAAAATATCCTAGTAAGTCAGAGTTGTCCATATTTCAACACACAGGTACACGTGGTGCGTGTTAAAAAAAAATAGAGAGAGAGAGAGAGAGAGAGAGAGAGAGAGAAAGAGAGAGCAAGCCAAGTGTGAATTTCAGAAACTTGGGAGAAGGGGGAGAAAACTGGCAGAAAATAGGATCTTCTGCTCTACCTAATTCACCTGAGCATCCTTTCCCAAAAGAAGTTTGGGCAGTGTTTATCCACGGGCCCAAATGTTTACCTCAGTTCTCCAAAGAAGCCCACCCTCACTGAAGGTGATTGCGTCCTGGCGTTGCTGTGGATCTGTAAGAGGCACAACTGCTCCTGAAAGGGCTTTCAAATCAGTATTGGGGTCACACTCTTTTCAAAAACTGGTTTCCTTCATGACTTTTCTGTTAGCATGTTCTGATTATTTCATATCATCATAAAATATACTTCTTTGCTTTCACATTAGTTGTTTTTTGGGTTTTTTTTTTTTTTTGGCCACGTGGTATGTGTGATCTCAGTCCCCCAACCAGGGATCGAACCCGTGCCCCCCGCAGTGGAAGCAAAGAGCCTTAACCATTGGACCACCAGGGAAGCCCCCTCACATTAGTTTTGTAGATGGTGTGGATTGATGCTAAACCTGTGGACTGTCTCTAATGTCAGGATAGCCTCATTACTTAAGGAGGAAACTCATTTCCATATACATCCTCCCCACTCCCCTGCCCCTACCCCAAAGAGTTCCTCTTCCTGCATGTCCCTTTCGGAATAGCGGCCCTTGTCAGTCCCTTTGTGGTCTCAGTAACCCTTGAGTCCTGCCCCTCCCTCATACCCCAGCAAATCAGTCATCAAGTCTTGTTGGATCTGCGTCATGAAGCCCTTTCTCCTTCTTTTTCACAGTGACCTCCACAGTTGAAGCTCTTATCCACTCTCCTTTGACATCCAATGAGCACTCCCTATAGGATTTTTCTAAATAACTGAAAAAAGAGCTATTAGAGAGAGATTCTCCTAACCGCCTCTCCATTCCCAATCCATGTTCCACTGAGCCGCTAGAGTTAACTTGGTAATACTTAGATTTGATCATTTCACTTGCTTAAGGTACCTCCTAACGTCTGCCAATTGCCTAAGAGAATATTCCACATCCTTTAACCTGATACAACAGAGTCCCCACCCTTCTTTCCTGATGCTCCCTCCAGCCTACCCTGCACTCTTTATTCATTTAATCCTCCCTGCTTTGCTCCTAGTGTCCTGTCTACCTACAACACTTATGGCCCTACTTCTTATGGCACCTCTTGCATAGCATGAATCCATGCTCTTAACGACTACACTATGAAGAGAAGGAATTCATTGGCCAGACTGGCTCAGTCAGCTATGGCTAGGGGAACAAAGCCACTTATTATACACATGGCTGGGGGGGCACTCATTTGTGGGGAGTGGGCATGGAAGGGTGAGCCATTATTAACAGGCAGCCACCCCAAGCTATCTATTATATTTCCTATGTTGCCGTAGGAACACAGAGAGGAGGACAGGCTCGGTGTCCATGAACTAGTGTGGCAGATAGGACCAAGGCGTCCCAGAGACCTGTCTGCCAACTAAGAGAGGCTGAGGCAGGGGAACCACTTATACTGGTTAGCTAACACGCTTTTCTTGTCATTCACAATCTACAGAGACATAATTCTTTACTAGTTTTTTCTGGCTCTTGATAACTCAACCTTAAATTACCATGCAAACTCTAAAGGAAGGAACAGAGGGTGAAAGAGGGAAATGGGGGGGAGGGGCGACATCAGAGAGAGGCGGGTCACAGAAATCAATGCACTTCTTGTGAAACTGTTCTTTTCTCCTCCTTTCTTCACTGGACCCACCCATTAAAATGGAGGTGAGATCAGAGTAGATTAGAATATTCTGAATGTCCTTTACCTGCAGAGTCTTTTCCTCAAAGGATATTTTAGTGGCACTACACGGATGCATCCAATAGACATGGAGCCGGTTGGTGTGCTGTGTGGCCCCTCCACAGTGGCCTGGGAAGCAGTAGGGCTGGAGCACGACTGGACAGCCCTGGAAAAGACCAATATCAGGTCGATCTGCCCACAGAGACGACTGAATCTCAACCTGGTCAGAAGAAGGGCAGACAAGGGAGCTCTCAGGCCAAGCCCCAGGGCAGTTTTCTGTATTCATCAAAGAATTCTAACAGAGCTGTTTTTCTTTCACCGTTGCAGGTCCCTTGCTTGAGAGGAGAAAATGGCTGTATCATTTGTGGCCTGCATGGGCTGTGTCTGGTTCCCGTGGTTTGTTTTCCTGCTTTGAAAGCGAAACCGTGCATGGCTCTGAGATGGAAAGCAGACCACGGTTTGTCAGCGCGGCCATTCGTCATGTCCCCCAGAGGGGGCTGTGAACTCCTGCAGCCTTGAGCTCTGCCAGCGCCTGGACCACCCACCTTGCAGAGCTCAGAAGGCCACCAGGCAGCGTGGGCACGAGGCTCTGCTACCCAGCTGGCCCGAGGCCTCAGCCAGCTCCCACCCACCCCTAGGGATGCAGGCCTGAAATAAACCAGTGTGATGGACCCTGGACCCAGCGGTCCAGGTCTGTTGCGGGGTGAATCTGAAGTGGGCTCAGGGTAAACGTGCAAAAAGACCCAGAGTGAACAGAGCTTCTCAGATCCCCTTTAGAGCAGAGCCGGGTAGAAAATCACTTTACTGCTCCGTGAAAAGCCATTTGGCTATGTTTAAGTTGAACTCTTTTGTTTTTTACTGTTCTGCAGAAAGCTAGTTGTAAAATGCTCTGACGTAGAGCAAAGAGCAAATGTTTGCACCTGTCTGGGCGGGGAGGGTAGGGGTACAAAGGAGGCACGCAGAGGCATCGCTGCAGGAAGTTTCTAGTGCAGTGGTCCCAGGCAGGTCGGCAGTGCTCAGCAACTCCATCAGACTCACCTGGGAACTTAGGAAAGGGCCCTGGTCTGCAGCAGCCCACCTAGACCTTTGCGGCTGACAGCCTGGAATCGGCATTTGTAACAAGTCTCCCTGGTGAACGTTCTTCGAACTCATTTGAGAACCAGAGCACAGGGCCATATTGATTATACGACTCCATATCTGGGGAATGTTTCTCCGAGTGAGCCCAGAAGGTGCTCTGGTCCTCGGGGAGTCAGAGGCAGCTGGGGCTGGTCTCAGAGCTGATCAGCAGGGCCAAAGAGGAGGATCCCGTTTGCTTTGCCTGGTTGTGTCAAGGCTGGAGAAAAGGAGCTTGGCACTCAAGCCTTCTGAATCCATAAAAGCCTGGTATAAATATGCCACCTCGACCAGGAACAACAGCATATGAGAGTGGGAACTGACTGTCTCTGGGCTCAGGGAGGAGCAAGTGGAGCGTAGAGCCTGTATTTAAGACTTTGTTCACTCTTATGTTTGTGTTCATTTTTGTAGGACTGTCTCACCTTGTAATTTTAAGAAAGATAAACCTGTAATAGAAAAACATGGAAGTATGTGCTTTCTCACTTTCTCTCATTTAAACCTATAGGACATCCTATCTCGTTCGTTGTGGGCATATACATCCAAGACACTGTACCATGACTCAGGGTAGACTCCAGGCGCTTGGCATCAATCAACGGCATGGATGGGACTTCCCTTGCAACTGCGGGGACACCAAGGCCCCAGTTTATCCCAGTCTTTTGGGGTTTCCCAGAACGTGCTCAAGTAGTCCCAAGCCCCCAGTCTCCGTCTCACTGACCCCTGCCCAAGAAAGCCCTCAGATCAGGCTTGGGCTCCAGGGACGGGCGGGGTTACCAGTTGTCCCAGACCACGTGGTGCTTCGTCAGCCCTCACACTGGATGGTGACTCCTGAGTCAGGTTTCCTGACTTCATGACTTCAGCATGTGTGGCCAAAGGGACCGAGTGGTCATGCTCTCCACAACATCTGGCAGGCTCTGTCTCTTGGGCTTCGTCTTGCGAATTTTCTAAGGAAAACAAAAATCCTAATTATCTCATTTCTTTCCCGTTGGGTATCAGGGTGAGTTTTGGTGGGAGGAAGGTATGCTGGAAAAAAATGGCTCTTACTGCTTCATGTGCATTATCTGTCTTTGCAATCCAGTGATGAAAATGTCTGTGGGAGGGAGGAGGGGCTTTGGCAGGAGAACACATTCCAAGACCTACTGGCCGGAGCGGTTGGCTATCGTATGCTCTCCACAAATGATTTATATTAACACAGTCAGTGTTCCTGAGGTGGGGGATGACCATTACTGGCTACGGCCAAGTCTCCTTGGAAAAACAAAGAAAAGGAAGAGTTAATGGCACAATTGGTGTGAGGAGAGAAAGAGGGATTAGAGAAAAAGTACATGATGAAATGGGGATTAAAAAAAAAGAAACAAACAAAAAAAAAGAAACAGCTGGAGGGAAGAGCCAGAAGATGATTTCCTACTTTACAAGAATTAGTATTTCTATTTCCCTGATCATCCCCTTTTACTTTTAAAAGGAAAGGTGTTTTTCTTCATTGTATTAATACTCTAGAAGTACTTCATTGCATCAGACATTTTGAGAACTGTTGATTTAGGAGTCTCTCTCCTTATGATAGAATAGACAACTCTCAGTCAATATTTGAAATTCATTCAGACTTGGTAAAGACTCAGGGAGTAACTGGAATGACCCATATGATTTTTTTTTAAATTACCTCCACCGGTGAGTGAAGTTGTTTGCTTTGGGGACAGAAACGTAGGTCAAAGTGAAGCTATCGTTGGTTTCCTGCTCACTTCTTTTTTATTTCCCTACTTTTTTGCTAAAAGAGCAATTTTTTAAGAGGATAAAGACTACTAAATTCATTCATATTTGTGATCGGCATGAGGCCTTGGACTCGCGCATTCTCACGTGGTGACAGTGTTTTGCACGTGGTGAGGACTGAAGAAAAGGTCTTTAAAATGGATACAGGCAATGTCCTTGCTTGTCAGCTAACTCAGCATCAACACCACCTCCTGCTACATTCTCCTCTGCATCACAGGGGAGAAGCCTGGAAACACATTTCTCAGAAGTCTTCCCCTGTATGGTTGTGAGTTAGACTCTGCCTCTCAGAGGCCCTTGCACAAAGTTTGGAAGCCAGAGTTCTCCGGCAAGATTTCCAGGCATACACGTCAGCAGATACGGGGGTTTCCAGGCAAGCTCTAGAGAATCACCTGCTCTGGAGCTGTAGGCCAGCTGTGTCGGCTTCCTGGAGACTTGAAATTCATCGTGACTTCCGGGCAAGCTTTTGAGCACTACCCGCTCCAGAGATGCAGGCAGCTGAGATCTGCAGTGGGAGATGACCTTAGCTCCCAGACCTTCCAACAGTTTTGCAAGCCTCTAATTCTCTGAACTGAAGTCATGACTGCTTATAATACTTAGAGTGGCTTCTATTTTCCTGAACAAGCTCTGAAAAATGCAGCAAGCCGTTGGGATGGCACAAAATCACTTTGGGAAGGAATGCAGATCGAGTAGAGGACAAGGAAGTACATGAGCTACTTCCTTCCTTCCCCTGCCTCGCACTGTCTGACAGGCTGCCCTCCTGCTCAGTGGGCTCATTTCCAGCATCCAGGACCACCTCTGATGCTCCTCAGCGCTAAACAAAAATGGTGCCCAGGCCCCAAAGATACTCCTTCCCCGTTTTAAAGAAACAGCCTTTATTTTAAGCATCCGGCTTTACAGATTTCAAATGTTAATAGCACAACTTCTAGAACATATTGACTCAGGTTTAAAAGGAACAACCTGTGTCCAACATTGACTCAATGGAATATTCTACTACTTGAGCACAGTATCTCAAGTAGTAAAACAGTGTTTCAGTCTCTTTAGTTTATCACTAATCTCAGCAAAATCAACTGCTTGCTTCTGAACATAGTCCCTGTAAACCAGAAAACATGGTGAGATCCCCAAAGGGAGGGGCTGAGCATTGCCAGCATATATAGACACTCAAAAAATTCACTGAATGAGTTCTTGAAAGCACAGAGAGAATTCCAAGAGATGTGGCAATCAGGACAAAATGGTATCTTTAAGATGCAGAAAGAGCACTGAAACTTTCTAACTCTTCCATGCTGGAGCTAACAACTCAAAAGATCCTTTCAAAACCTAAACCTAAAGAGGTTCCATCCCCAGAGAATCTGAATTTCTGGGTCTCTAAGAAAGGAAGGAATGTGAAGCTATGTCCTTCTAGAACCACCTCCACCCTTGCCCTAAGAAGTATGTAACAACACAGAAATGATTTAACTGGCATGCCAGCCAGAGTACCCAAATAAACAGTTCCATTTTCCAACAAAGGGAGTTACTTAAAATCCCCTTGAAATATCTCAAAAAATTAATGTCAAGAACAACACAGGCAATAATTTGGAATGATCTCAGAGTACTGTTTCAACCTTTGTTTCTTCCTCTGGCAAAAAGAGTGTGGAATTTAGCAGCTCTGATTTTGAACCCCAGGACTGGCCACTTTTTAACTGAGTGGCCTCGGGAAAAATCACTTTGCTTTGATTTGATTTTCTTCAACTATAAAACAGTGATGATGGCATGTACGCATGTACCTTCCTAACCCCCATGATTACTGTGAGGATAAAACGATAAGTGTGAAATGTCTTAGAAAACAGTAATATCCTCAGCTACTAAAATCTTGTATTCCTGATTATGATAACACTATCTAATTGCTCCAATTTTAAGTTACCACTCTTTTAATGACAAAATAAAAACCCTTGATAACCGATTCCTGTGGCATGGGAGTGGATAGCGATTTTATTCCACTGACTTACCAAACAGTAAATCTGCAACCACACAGCATAGCCATTACACAGACATACTTACAAATAGGAAAGTCCATAGCAAAGTTGTTATGGCAACAGCTGGACTGTGAGTGTGAGATTGGAGTGGACCATGTCCTCACTAATAAATGTCAGCTTGATTTGAATTACTTACTAAAGTAGAGCTTAGACAAAGCCAAAAAGGAAAACCAAAGCTTTCTCGATAAAATGGAATCCCAAAGCATAAATAAAAGATTCCACCTGAGAAGAATGATTTATTATCTCTCACTCAAGAAAAGGATGCATAGTCCATTCTATGTGACCACATCTCTTAAGCTGTTTGCTACTGGTTTATAAAAAGCTCAGGCATGTGTGTACATAAACACACACACACACACACAAGTACACACACACACCAATATATAAGTTCAACTGAAAGAAAAACTAGAAGTCATCGGTTACTTGAAATGAAACTAGGTACATCTTTGCCCTAAAAAAGTAAATTACCCCGCCTTCAGGTCAGAAACACTGATGAAAGTTTACATCAGCCAAAGAGAGCTTGGTATTCAGGAAACTCGAGGCATTAAAGTGAGGCTGTCACAAACGAAAAGAGACGGAATGTCTAAAACTTAACCCATCACACCTAGCATGGAGATGTGAATGAATTTATCCTGCTTCAAACTGGTTTGGACCATATATAATTCACTTCCTTATAAGGTATTTGATTAGAAATGCTGGAAATAATCATTTTATAGCATAAAACCCTTCATTCTCCAAGTTCTCCAAGCCACCAGAGATATAACACACTGTGAAGAATATTTACATTTTTGTTAGGAAGATACCAAGTACCTTCCCGAAGAGCAGCCATCTTGGAATGAACGGTCATAAGGAATTTTTTTTTTTAGTCATACATGAACTAAACGTCTCCCTTTTCCAACATAATTTAGACAGCTGTACAAAATCAACATCAGATTTTTAAGGGTTTTTAAGGCTCTTATAGTTAGGTATCATTTATAAGACATGACCAGATATGACATGATCATTACTACTCTATAATTAAGATAAACAGAGTAATTGGGATAAAATACTGGATTGGTGAAGAATTATTTATTTGAGGGCCCAGTGGCATCTCTGTCTTGTGTTAAAAAAGCCAATCAATAAGAAACAAATATTTCAGTTGCACTATACAAACAAAGCTGACAGTTCATCATTAAAAACCTGGGTTTCCCCCGCCCATGCAAGCCCACCTCAGGACCTCTACCATTCCCGGCAAGAACACAAGATCCCCATTTCCTTAAGAAGCTGCATCAATTTGAATGTGTTTGACTAAAACAGATATAAACAATGAGGGAATGTATTACCTCACGTATCAGGAAGGCTGGGCACATCATGGCCCAGACTCTGATACTCTGAAATTCTCTCAGTTTGGCCCTTTGTTTTTTGTGGTACATGGGCCTCTCAATGTTGTGGCCTCTCCCGTTGCGGAGCACAGGCTCTGGACGCGCAGGCTCAGCGGCCATGGCTCACGGGCCCAGCCGCTCCGCGGCATGTGGGATCTTCCCAGACCGGGGCACAAACCCGCGTCCCCTGCATCGGCAGGCGGACTCTCAACCACTGCGCCACCAGGGAAGCCCTCAGTTTGGCCCTTTTGTACTCGTTGGCTTTGTCTTCAAGCTGTCTTCCTTCATGATTGCAAATTAGCTCTCAACAGCATCTAGGGCTACCTTTTTCTTTATTCATGTTCAGTGAGCAAGAGACCAAAACTCTCTCCTGATTGTGGAATGAAAATCCTTCCCTTCAGTCTTATTTGGCCAACTTGAGTCCCATGGCCACCCAATGGACCAGTAGTTGCCAGGGGACCATCAAGTATGAGCTGTCCTAATCACTGGTTCCAGAGGTAATGACCAGCAAAGGAGATGGGGTGGCAATGACTGGCTTGGACCAATCAAGACCAATCCCTGAAACGAGAGATTGAATGAACCTCTCTTGAGTTATTGGGCTGCACTGGGTCAGAGGTCAAACACCAAGAAGAAAATCAGGGTTTTGTCCGGAAAGAAGAAAGGGAGAATGGTTGCTAGTAAACAACTGACAATGTCCATCTTAGAATCCAATGGGCTTACCGGAAGTGGTGAGAAGAATTTTGCCTCTGATGGTGTGTCTGGAATTTATGTGGAATAGTGGTCTTCTGGCAGTAAGAAGGGGTGTTTCAAATTGTAAATCCACATGCTTATACGGAGCCTCAGGAAAATAGATTCCAGGTTCCTTAAGAGAGAGGGCTGCAAAGAAATTTAAATAGACTGATGAAACTTTATCAGAGCCTGTTGTAAGAGCCATAAAATCAGTAGAAACAAAGACATCCCCATATCAGCAAAAATAGAAATAGCAGCTACTGATTTAGGATAGCAAGCGGCAGAATGGAGAAGCACAGCAAGGTAGCAGCAGAGAAGCCCAAATGCCTTCAAGAAGACAAAAGTCACCCCACCATCGAGAAGAAGGAGATGGGGGTGGCTTTGGGGATCAGTATTTCTATTAGATCAGGGTTTGAAGCTGAAAATGTGAAGATAGTTCCAGAGTCCTTGGTTAACTGCTAAGAATACTTGCTTAGCACTCCTTTCTCTCCCAGGCTGGAAAAGAATTGTTTCTCATAAAAGAGGATCTTCCAAGAACTCCCCAAAGGTGAGTAGACTGGATTTCCTGACTCGCTGTGTTACCACAGGAAGGTCACAGAAAAAGAGACTTAATAGTGCTCATCTTGGATAGACCAAGCCTAGAACAAGGCATGGGCTTTTCATCTGAATGTGCTTCAATATTTCTATTTTGAAGCTAGAGAAAAAAAGGTAGGAAACACTTAAGGAACTTAAAAAAATCAAAGAAAACTGTGGGTAAACTAAATTTTTAAAAACAGGAATATAGTACATCGCAACATAAACACACACACACACACACACACACACAAATGCCTGAAATTTTCATATCATTAAGACCAAAGTAACTGCTTGGCTAAGTCATCTTGAATTGAAGAGAACTGATAGAACTTCCCAGAAGACTAGCTATCCATAACATACCCCAATGAAGAAATCCACTATACAGTGATAAATGGCCATGAGTTATAGAATCAAGATTCAAATAATTTTGACAGTCTAAATGTTGAAAAAAATAAAATGATCAGTGACAAATGCAAAGTTCATTACTTCGGCTGAAAGAATCAATGGTCCAGACAGGATACCGGTTTAACAGCTATGAGTTTTGACTAGGTCTGTTAGCTGACCACAAGTTTAATATGTGATCATTAGAGTAATGTAACTTCTAAAAAATCAGTATAATATTTAGATCATGGCAAGTGATAACTCTACCATTTTCCAACTGGATCAGACCACATTTGGGGTTCTGGATAACTGGTAAATTAATGACGATGTTGACAAAGTAGGGCTTATTCAGAGGAGAGGGCAAAGGGGAAAGCCTCAGGAAACCATATCATAAATGTAGCAGAAACAGCATCATTCAGAGTTGGAAATAAAGGTGTTCTGTTACTTTAGAGAGCAAAGACCGAGCCAGCAGATTTGAGCTCTCTGCACGAACAAGTGGACACCATTAAATGTCCTCTGTCACATGCCTGGAAAGCAAAAGGACAGACCCTGGAGCCAGTCAGCCTGGGTTCATAACCTGGATCTGCCACATATTGACTTTGTAACCCTGAGCAGGTTGATGGAAACCTCCATACCTCAGTTTCCTCATCAGCAAAATGAGGATCCCAGGAGTCCCTGCCTCAGAGGACTCTGATGAGGAATACACGAATTATAAGCAAAGTGCTTAGAACTGTGCCTGGTGAATTGTAAAAACTGTAAACATCTTTGCTATTAATACAAGGAACTGGCTTTTTCACAAACAGAGATTCCATGTGTATTGGTTTGCTAAGGCTACACTAACAAAATACCGCAAACTGGGTGGCTTGAACAACAGAAATCCATTGCCCCACAATTCTGGAGGCTACAAGTCTGAAATCAAGGTGTTGGCAAGGTTGATTCCTTCTTAGGGCTGTAAGAATCAGTTCCATGCCTCTCTCCTAGCTTCCGGTAGTTTGCTGGCAATCTTTGGTGTTCCTTGGCTTTTAGAAGAATTGACCTGATCTCTGCCTTCACCTTCACATGGAGTTCTGCCTGTGTGAATGTCTAACTCTAATATTTTCTCTTTTCATCGTGACACCAGTCATATTAGACTAGGGCTCACAGTAATGACCTCCTTTTAACTTGTTTATCTCTGTAAAGACCCTATATCCAAATATGGTCACATCATGAGGTACTGGAGGTTAAGACTTCAACATATGAATTTGGAGGGACACAGTTCAAGCCATAGCCATGTCGCTGGGGAGCTTTAAAAAGAGGCCAGAGGGCCTATAATCAGAGATGTTGCTGGTTTAATTCTCCAGTGCAGATGATTTAGGACATGTTTTTACAAAACAGTTATAGGTCAAATCAGGACTTGCAGTATGCAATTTAAGGTGCAATAAAAAGCTTGATTTCTCAACCCAGAGACCTGACCTGGCCTCACAAATTACAGAAGTAAAAAGACTGGGCAATGTTACTGTTACTTCCTTTATTCGTGTTCCTGTAGAGACAGCAGGGGGAAATATCTCCTTATGACCCCCTTAAGGCCGCATTGTTGCTTGAGCATTCTTTTTGCTCCACAAGTAACAAGCAACCAATACAGTGGTGCCTATGGGAAAATAATATTCTATCTCTTCTGGAGCACTGCAGACTTTTTCCATCTTCATCTCATTTTATCCTCCCGATGATGACAGAGACTATGGACATCAAATAGCTTCATGCTCATTTCCACATGTGGGAACTGAGAGGTTAAGCTTTTAGTCTGGGGTCATGTAATTAATGAGTGGCACTGCTGTGATTAGTGCTGTGATAATCTATCAATTACGAGTCTATCTATTGAGCATTTCCTATTTGTTTAGTACTGTATTAAATATTGAAGATTGAGACAGGTTATCAGACAAATCAAAGCTGTGAAACTTCTAGCACTGAAGTAGAAGCCGTATCAGTGGAGGCAATGAGGATCCCTGCTCACTCTTAACTAAGCCATGACCACAGAAGTTCTCGGGACATTTTTTTCTGTCTTGGCACAACTACCCGCAGATCATCCAGAAGACTTCATTTCAACCTCTCACTACAGGCAATGTTCTGAAACACTGTTTTCCTGCTCCTTGCTAGAGCTGCTCTCTCAATTCTTCCCACACCTCAGGAAGTTCTGGAGACCGTGTCTCTGACCCATGCCTTGGAGAAAATGACACTGCCATTTTGATCGGTCATCTTGCCACAGAAAGCAATAGCTTAGAAGTTTCCAGGGCTCTACAACCACCTCCACTTCTTAAACTTCTCAAACCAACTCAGCAAAGAGCAGAGTGTGCCTCCCCCCGGTGTCCAAGGGCAACCCTGCTAAGTAAGTGCATCTGTGAGGCGCACTGCATAACAAACAACCATAAAAATCTCAGCGGAGATCAGCAAAAGTCTCTTATGTTTTGCTCACACGTCTATGAGTTGACAGAGGTTTGGCTAGTGATGGAGGCTGAGCTTGGCTGGGCTTGGTTCCAACCTGTGGTTGGGTTTCAAGCTCCCCCACATGTCTCTCATCTTCCTTGGAAGAGCACTTTCCCGAGGCATGTCCTTTTCATGGCAAAAAGCAGGAGCACAAGAGGGCAAGTCCAATCCCACAAGTGTATCTCAAACCCATGTCCACATCACACCCACACACCTCCCATTCGCCAAAGCAAATCACTTGGCCAACTCTAAAGTCAAAGGGTGGGGAAGTACCCCCCATCCACCACGAAGCAATGTAAAAGATGGGCAGGTATAACACTACTCCAAGGGAATGGCAGATCAGACCAGTCATTTGCTTGCTCTGGTAAGGCAAAGGCCCAGTTCTTCAGGTTGCCCACAATGCCTCACCCCCTAGGTACCTGCCCTTCCAGCAGCACAGAGTTTTGTCTTTGACCTTTGACCTATCCTGCCTTCTCCTTTCCTCCCCAGATTCCATGACACCACCTCAAAAGCAGCTCCTCCTTTCTCATGCTGCTTTATTAAAAGCTTTCTGCCAGCCTGGGAAGTTGAGGAATCCCACCTGTATCTAATAGACGATAATTTACTAATGTAACCCAGCACTGTTTGCTTTTTCCCTCAGTCTGTTGCTTGCCTGTTGCATTGTTTTTGGCCAAGTTCCAAAAATCATAATAGGAAAGGAAAAAAAAGAAACTATTTAAAAGATGATTATCCAAATATCCAAGCCACTCTCCAGGTAATGAATCCATATTGAGGGAGACTAGCATTTGGAACAATAATGTAAGAGGAAAAGAAAATGAAAAATCCCCATTAAAGTAAATAGGTCCTACAAGTCTATCTTTGCGGGCCCACAACATGGAGCCTCATAGATTTAGTTGTTCACACCTCTCCCATATTTTCAGAGCCATTAACCAGGCTGGACCTGTCAGGGTTTCAACAATGTAACTGTTTAGCTATAAATTTCCCTGCCGGCTGGGGCCTGAGGTTTCCAATAATCACAGGCAAAGGCAGAAGTCAAAATAGACAGTGCATGGGAGAAGGGAGGCATGTGGATTTACTGAAGGGGGAGGGCCTGGGGTAGCGTGGATAGAGGGTGAAGGCTGCCAGAAGAAAGGATGCCGAAGAGCAGGGCATGGGACCATGGCGGCTCTGCGTTAGATTGCAAGTAAGGTTTCTGCTTCCTGACAGCACAGACACAAGCCTAAGACCCTGGCTCCTTCCCACACAGGCAACCTGGAAGAACCACAGAAAGTAGAAGCAAGACTGGATTTGGGGGACTAATACAAAACTGTGGGGAAGCCCTTGGTAGACTGAACATGGGTGAGGACCAACCTGATGCAGCGGGTATGAGTGAAGGGATGGAGGATGCTCCCAAGTTCTGCTCTTGCCATTCCCTTTGGAGGATAATCACCTGCCTCACTGTGGAAAAGAAGGCAGTGCCATCAGCCTGGTGGTAGGTGGGACAAGGACAATGCAACACCCTGTGGGGTGACAAACTGATGGAAAAATGTAGACTGGCCAGCTGGCCTTGTACAAATGAAAGTTTCACAAAAGAATGGGCTTACTGTTAGGATGCCCTCTACATTTTCCAACCTATTCTATTCTCTTCCCCCTTCCCTTTCCCTCTCTTCTTCTTTTCTTCTTCTTGTTGTTTCCTCTCCTCTTCCCTGACACCCATACTGGCTGACTCACTAAATTGTTCATGACCCATTAACGAGTCTGAAAAACTTCTCCATTGCGATCGTTTCCACCCCAGGTTGCTTTCTCAGAACATTCAAGAGAGGATCCTGACCAAAGCTGTGGCCTAATGAAGGGGCAAAAAAATTGGGGTGATGGGCTATAGTTCTCAGGGACTTGGGGCACCCTGCCTTGGAGCTCACCTCTGCCCCTCTTCTAGGAGGTCCATTACTATAGGAAAAAACAATTTTTATATAGAATGTTATATTCAGGCAAATTGTGATTTAAATCTGGGAGCTCAATAGATATATTCTGAAGCATACAAGGCTTTATCTAGCAGGCTTGCTACACAATGAACTATTTAGACAACTCAGGTAAGAAATAAATCCAGGAGATTACTAGAAAAAATACGGGAAATAAAGGGATTCAAATAATTAGTAGAATTTTTGTTGTCTAAAAAATTTAGAAACAAAGAAAAATAAATAAGTGTATCCATAATAACCCAGAACAAAAGTTTCAAACAATACTAACAGAGGAATGGGAGAAAGGCACGGACAGCAAAGAGATATGAGAATGTGCTAACACGTCCAACTGGTTCAGGGTAAGATTATAGGTGGATGATAGATGATAAATAATAGATAGATGATAGATGGATGGACTACAGATAGATATGAGATACTTATAGGGATAAGTAAATTTAAGTATAGGAGAGACAGAGCCTCTCACATTAGCTAAAATTATTTTGCATATATATCAACAATATGTGGTCTGTGAAAAAAATTAAAAGAAAACAGAAAGGTGAAAGGATTAAAAAATATTCAGGGCATATATGAATCAAAGACGGTAAGAGCATCAATTTCAATATCTGACAATGGAATTCAAGACAAAAAATAATATGAAGAACAGTAAAGCAAGAACCATAAAACCATCATTGGGATATATGAACCTTACAATATAGATTCAACATATATAAAGTAACAATGATAAAACTGGGAGAAATAGAAAACAAGGCAACACCCTCCCCCAACAACAAAAGCATAAATCAGATAGTCACATTTGTGCTTAGAGCACCTGATGGCTTCCTACCGTCCTCAAAATCAACATCAGGGCTTGTGAGGCTCCACATAATGTGGTCCCTCTTACCTCTCCAGCCCCATTCTTCATACCTCACTCTCTTCAATACATTCTATATTTTTAAAATTGATTTTTCTTCTTCATATGTGCCTTTCTCTCTTATTTCCAAACCTTAATATTTGTTGTTCTTCTACCTAGAACGTCTTTCCCACCTGTTTCACCTGGCTAGCTCTTACTTATCTAAATCTCTTTAGATTAGATATTCCTTCTTCCACAAGCCTTAAATATTTTTTTACTTTCACAGTATTTCTCTCACTTGTAAATTTCCTGATTGACTGTCTATCTCCCCCACTAGACTGTAAGTGCTGTGAGGAAAAGGCAGTGTCTGTGTTGATCACCAACGTAGTTCTAGTGCCCAGGACACTGACTGGCATAGGAAGGAACTGAACAGAGTATTTGCATAGTAATAAAAATTTTTTAAAAAGGAAATCATCCCAACTTCTGGTTCAGCATGGCAGAATTAACATGTGCATTTATCTCTACTTCTGTCCCCCAATAAAAGTTCATTAAAATGCCAGTAAAATGATTTTTTAATGCATAAATCCTCTAGAACAAAGAGAAAGTTATTGCAGATAGCTTATGAAAAATCAATCAAGATGAAGCCTAACTGGGTGGGGTCGGTGGACATGGAAACCAACAAGAAGCCAGATCAAAGAGAAAAGAACAAAGAACGGGAAAGGCTCAGTAACTTAATGTACTGGGTGTTTCAGAATATAGGGGGTAGAATATATGGCTGAAAATAAGGAGATTGATTGAAAGTCTTTATGGAAAATGTAGACACCCACCCCCCATCCCCTCATCGAGCCCAATGATACCAGGAAACTACCTTATAGCCAAGCAAAAGAAAAGAGGAAAACTACTAACCTAAAAGGTAGAGACCAAAAAGGAATTCACAGGAAATAGAGACAAGTAGGAAACAGACAAATATATTTAAATATCTTTTTGCTATAATATTTTTTAATGTCCAGATCTTCTCTCCTAGCAATAATAATAATCATCATTATTATTTTTATTATTATTATTATCTTGCCAACCCTATTTTGTTCATTCTGACTTGCATACCTTCCCTACAGGGCTTCTATCTATCTTTCACTAGAATAAATGCATATTTTTAAATCAACATAATGAATATTCTAAGAGAGATAAGAGAAAATCCGACATCCATGAAACAAGAACAGAACGCCTGAAAACAGGATTTTTAGCAAATAAGAGCTCTTGGAATTTAAAAATATAATTGACAGCTTTCCTGAGGGCTGGGACAGAAAAATATATATAAAAATATGCTGTGTCTCAGCCCAAATTATCTCTCTGCTGATCTTTACCCAAAGCTCCTAAACCAAACCTGAGTATGTGGATGCTTTTCTATGCAAGGTGTGCCTGAGGAGGAAACAATCTTGATCCAGCTCATCCATCAACCCCCAGTTCCTCATTTATGGTCTTAGCCCCAGGTCCAGTCTTCAGCTCCAATCTGTGTAACCACTGATCCTCCCCAGGGCCCTCTGGCAAACAGAGATCAAAAGATTTGTGTGGGGCTTCCCTGGTGGCGCAGTGGTTGAGAGTCCGCCTGCCAATGCAGGGGACACGGGTTCGTGCCCCGGTCCGGGAAGATCCCACATGCCGTGGAGCAGCTGGGCCCGTGAGCCATGGCCGCTGAGCCTGCGCGTCCGGAGCCTGTGCTCCGCAACGGGAGAGGCCACAACAGTGAGAGGCCCGCGTACCATAAAAAAAAAAAAAAAAAAAGATTTGTGTGCACAAAACAGACTAGACTAGAAGATGATACACAGGCTTAGAGAGCTAAAGTGATTTGCCCAAGATCATACAGATAAGGGACAGAGGCACTAAATCCTAAATTTCCTGATACCTTCTATTTGTTCATTAATTCATTCACTCAAGAAACAGTATAGCAGGGATAACAAAGATAATTAGTTCCTGCAATTAAGGAGCTCACAATCTGCTGAGCAGAGAAAGAGGTAAGCAAGTCTGTTCCCAGTGATGCTAAGATGGAGCTCTGGTAAGTGGGCTATGATAGCTCAGGAAGGATGGCCGAGGAGGGTATCATGTTTGAGCTGGGTCCTAATGGATAAAGACAAGAGAAGGAGAAGATGATGGAGAGGACCAAGATAGAGGTGAGAGTGACCACTGTGCTTTGGGGGCACTATAGTGGTTCCTGAAGTCTGGACGGCAAAGATCAAAAGTAGTCACAAGGAGAGAGGAGACTGATGCATCGGGCAGGGGACCAGATCAGCCACGAGCCAGTGCGCCATGCCAAGGAGGCTGGACTTCATCAAACAGCCAGATAATAGGGAGACTTTTAAGGGTTTTGATCAGGCGGGTGACTCTTGCCGCTATATAATCCATTTATTGATCGGGATTCCAAAAGCTACCGGGGTATGAGAAAGAAGAGATTGTTGTGAGCTGGTGATTAAGCCTGAAAGAGGCAGATGATTTAGGCTGATGAAAAAGAGAGGGGAGATCAATTGGAAAAGGAGACAGTGGCATGACACAAAGTTGGGAATGAGAGCATTGAGCTCAAAGAACAACTAGAAAAGCCCTCTACCTCCAACAAATAATGAGAGACAAGGAGGAGGGTAGGAAATATAGGGTCAGTTGAGGTAAACACCAAACTGAGGAGGTTAGACATGACTCAACATGTTGGTCCTTCTCCAAACTTTCTTCCCAGTGGCAGAGGAAAGGGAATCCCAGAGCTCTTGAGTGGTGGCCAGAAGTGGACTTCTACAATCTCAGAACTTCTTTGAAATCTATGCTTAATCTTTAAAATTCGTATGAGTTTTGCATTCTTCTTTACATGAGATCTGTTTTAATATAAAAATGTTTTTAATTACTTTCTCATTAAAACACTTAACTTCCCACACCCCAAGAAAGATTTCAGATGAAATTAGTGTTCCAGAAAGATGCTTCTGTGACTTCTCATGTCTCATGAATGCCAATATCTGAGAGGCACGGAGATGCCCAACGGTGAGAAATCCAGTTTTCAGGTAAGCCGTGAGGTGAAAGAGGTATTTGAGGAAGTTAAATATGCTGGAGGGTGCTGCACAGATGGGACAGTTTGAAATGGATGTTAGAAAGCCAGGTAAGAGGCTCTGGAGATAATCACGATGGGATCTTAGACCAGAAGATGGTGGTAGATGAAGGAAAATGACATAGACAAGAGAAATGTCTGAAGACTTGATAATGCAATATGGGGCAGGAAGGAGGAGAAGAAGTAATCAAAGATAATCCTGACTTTGAACTAGAGGGACCAGATGCCAAGGCTAAAGAGGAGGAAGCTGAGAAGGGGGGCCCTCATCCTTCCCAAGGATCAGGAGTAACACGTTGACTTCAGCCAGCTGTGCGTGCCCATGTGCGTGCTGCATGTGTGGAAATGTATTATAGGTGGCTGGACGCGGGCAACAAGATCTAAGGTAGAAACACAAAGGTGGGAGTGGGGATCATTCTCACAAAGGTAACAGTTGACACCACAAGAGTGAATGGAAAGCCCGAGTGAGTAAGGAGAAAGAGGAAAGCACAGCAAGCTGAGGAGCCAACTTTGGGTGATATGCATGGATGAGGGGTGGAAAGGGGCAGGAAAGACAGAAAGGTGTATCCACCTAACATACAGATGTAACACCTTCAATCACAAGTAGCAGGAAAAAATTCAAACAATAAAGGAAAAAAGGGGGGAAATTTATTGGATGGTAAGCTTGAAGAGTCCAGGTGTAGACTCTGATCTCAGGTATGATCAGGTCCCAGTGCTCAAATGATGCCATTAGAAACCCATCTCTCTCCACCTCTTTACTCCTCTCCCCTTTCCAGTAGCTTCACTTTCAGACAGATTTTCATATCCTGATGGCTCCTGGAAGCACCAGGCTCTTATCCTCTCATGTCATCAGCCAAGGTGAAAGAGAACTTCTCCATCCCCAAAGTTCCAACAAAAGTTTCCAGTAGAAGTTCCAGGTTTGGTTCTGATTGGACCATCTTGGCTCACAAGACCAAACACCCTGGCCAGACCTGGGTCAGGTGCCCCCAAATCTCTGCACCCAAACCTATTGGGGAAGGGGGCTGCCCTAAATGAAAGATGGTTATGCAACTTCCATAAAAAGAGTGAAACAGAGAGAGAGTCCAGTGAGAGAGGGGAAGGTGTTAGGAAGCCCTGGGGTGAGGGGGGTGGAGAGAGGGTGGCCAAACATGGGCAATGTCAAACAAAGACTAAAGGGGGACAATGGAGGCTGCAGTGCACTTGGCTAGACAGGAAGCAGGCAGCTCCTCTTTCCTCTACGTCTCCTTCCTGCCTCAGGAGAGTGAGTGTGAGGACAGTGAAGCCCCATCCTCAGCTTTCCTCCCCCCTCATTCCCAACCTGGCATCCAGAGCCCTGGCACGCAGCCCCTCACCACCATGCCCTTCCAGAGACATGCCACGGCCACTGTGGCGGGAGCCTGCAGGCCTCTCAGGCAATAAAAAGTCCCTCTGGCTTCAGAAAGCAGCCTTGTAATGTGAGAGCCAGGTCCTTCCTGGCTGGACTTCTCACCACACACATCATACAATTCCTTCTTTCCCAGCAGGTAATTTTTCCAGTGAAACAATCACCCCTCCCCTGTCCTGTGCCTCTGACCCACCGATTGTTGGCCGAGGCAGGACCAGCAACGCTCCTTGGCTGGACTTCAGAGTTTCAGTTCAGCTGGGGGTGCTAGGCTGGGATTTAACCAAGGACTCCGAGGGGCTCACGTTATATGAATCATCTCTCCAGCGCACCAAGACATCAAACCACACTTCACCCCTCGCTATTTCTTTCCTGGCCGCTTTAGCTCATTGGCGTTTAAAGCAACATGGCTGGCAGCAGCTCATCTGGAACATCCTGGCATGCTCCCCTTTCATGAGAACAGGCACCCTTTACCTCAGAGAAAGAGGAACAGAGAGGCAGACAGACAGACAGATGGACAGGGAGAAGGGAGTCCTGTGGACCGTAAGGATAAATAGGGATTTCAAGCTTCTACAGCAGGATGGGGAGCCACGGCAATCCCACCCAAGGTTGCACTCTAGCTTGGGATGGACCAACAGCTTCCCCTTAGGAATCTGAGTGGGTTCTTTCTTGTGTGATGTTTTGAAGCATGTCAGCATTCCTGGGGACTATCAGCCTTCTCCAAGTGACCTGAGCGGGGGTGTGAATAGCAAGCTCTCACCGCTTTGGGCTGTGCAGAGGGAGAGGCTGGGAATACCGCTCCAGAGGTTTCCTCTCGCTGTGAAAATCAAGGCAGAGATGCCTCATCCTCAGTTCCCCAAATACTCTTGAAGATCAAGGGGCAGATAAGTTAATAATCTATTATAAATTCTAATGCAACACAGTTCCCTGACCAGAGCCTCTTCTCCTTCGGTGCACCGAGCGTTAGCCAACGTTTCATCAAAACCAGCTCCCTTCTGCACGCCCGTGTCTGCTCTTCCCACTCACCCCAAGAGGCTCGCATGCATGCGCCCTCTAGGTGCATGTGCTACACACACACACACACAAGCACACATGTTCATGGACAAACACAAACACACACACAGCCAGACCCTGATGATCCTTCCTGACCCTACCTTGCCCAGTCTGGCTTAAAAATTTTCACTCTCAGAATGTTTGAATCCCACAAAATGATGCTTAAAAACACCAAAAAGTTAACACACACACGTACACAAACACACATCAAGGAGACTCTCAGAGTTTTTCTACAACATATTCGTTTCTGAGAACTTGTCTTCTTGTGATTTCAGCCTTACTCCTTGTTCCATCTAGGCCTAATCTCCAGGGTAATGAAAGCAAATCCCAAGCCCAGCAGTAGCCCGGCCACGCCTATGGGCAGCCCTGTCCACTTCTTGGCAAGCAGGAAGTCCACCTCATCAGCTTGGAGACCCTCATAGCGCCACTTCAATACCTGCTCAGTCTTAACTCTCCCTCTTATAAAGTGGGTCTAACAAACGCCACTAGGAGTCAGGCTGTGGGAATTCATGCGTTAACCCTTTGGAAGATGAACACATGATTATCACCATTCAGCCAGGCGGAGGGCAGGGTCAGTCTGACCCTGAGACTCTGCCTGGGTGACCAGTTTAAGAAAGCATCAGGGGGCTTCCCTGGTGGCGCAGTGGTTGAGAATCTGCCTGCTAATGCAGGGGACATGGGTTCGAGCCCTGGTCCGGAAGGATCCCACATGCCACGGAGCAACTAGGCCCGTGTGCCACAACTACTGAGCCTGCGCTCTAGAGCCCGCGAGCCACAACTACTGACCCCATATGCCACAACTACTGAAGCCCGTGTGCCTAGAGCCCGTGCTCCACAACAAGAGAAGCCACCGCAATGAGAAGTCCACGCACGGCAACAGAGAGTAGCCCCCACTCACCGCAACTAGAGAAAGCCCACGCCCAGCAACGAAGACCCAACACAGCCAAAAAAATAAATAAATAAATAAAATAAAATAAAATAAAAAGAAAGCATCATAGTCTAGCAGCTGGGGGCAAACAAAGGAGAAATAGCCCCCTTAGGAACCGCATTTCCAGCAGAATATACTACCACCACAGATTTCTACTGAACATAATAATAATCCTAAAAGAAAGCCTCTGCAGGGCTTCCTGCGTGCCCTGCACTGTGTGTCACGTGGATTAGCTCATTTGCTTCTCTGAACTACCCTCTGAGGAAGGTTCTACCATGAAGCCCTAGTTTATAGATGAGGAAACGATAGTGGAAAAGTTAAATAATTTGCCCAAGTGGTGGAGCCAGACTGCACTTTTTTTGCGGTACGTGGGCCTCTCACTGTTGTGGCCTCTCCCGTTGTGGAGCACAGGCTCCAGATGCGCAGGCTCAGCAGCCATGGCTCACGGGCCCAGCCTCTCCGCGGCATGTGGGATCTTTCCGAACCAGGGCACAAACCCGTGTCCCCTGCATCGGCAGGCGGACTCTCTACCACTGCGCCACCAGGGAAGCCCTAGACTGCACTTTTAATGCCTACAATATACTGCAGCAAGCTAGGGCCTGAATAACTGAGCATGGGTGGGGGTGTGGAAAGGAACCTGGAAGAAAACACAGCACAGTACCCTAGAGTTACAGGCAGTAGGGTTACAGATGATTTTTTTTCCTTTCACTATAGCTTCTATATTTCACCTAGATTTTCTCATTTCTACAGTGAACATGTATTGATTTTATAAGAATAATTTTTAAATGTTCTTTTGAGAGAGCATCTCCCATTCCTGTTTCTCAGACCACTGAGTTTTTCCAGCCAGAGCAGCAGAGACAAGGAGGGCCTAGGCTCACACAGTTCGGCAGGCTCAAACCATTCCTCAGATACAGCCACCAAGACAGAATGATCAAGAAGCAGTTTAATCTGCTGTCAAGAAATACCATCATTAGGGAAGTGGAACGTGGCTTCTCGCACCCCAAATCCACCCATGCTCCCGATGTCTGTGGACAGCATCAGGGAAACAGTGGGAAGGATGGAAAGAGACCTGGATGGGTGTCTGGAGACCAGGTTTCTAGACTTCTCTCTTTTTTCACTTGTGGTAGCCAGCTAATTTCTTTACCATCTGAACCAGCTTTCTCACCTTGTGTCCTCTGAGGGCCTCCTGGATTCTAAGATAACCCTAAGAGATGCTGTGTGAGTGCCAGCCACTCTCCATGCTCTTACATGTACTATCTCACTTCATCACCACAAAAAGCCTGGGGAGTTGATCTTGATATTCCCATTTCACAGATGGGAACCCTGAAGCTCCAAGACTAAATAACTTGATCAAGGTCACAAAGCAGGTAAGCCAATGAACTTGGATGCAAACCTAGGTACAACCAAGCCCCAGATTTTGGAGTTCTTTTTGAGTTAATCACATTGTCAGAATTCTAATGCTAACATTCCAAACACAAATCCCTGGCCCAATCCACTAGCTCCAGCTATGTGTCAAAGTGGTGTCAACATTATCCTTACTGCTTTGGGGATTGATTTTTAAGCAAAGAGCTTTTGTAACTCTCACTCTATTTCAGCCCATCCTTCTCCCCTTCTTGTCATGCAGGCTTCACAAAGTCCTTCAGGGTCTCTCAAGCTTCCCCAGGTTCATCAGAAAGAGAGCTCAGCTCTCTGGCACCCACAGAGAGACAATCACACATTAGCCCCTCGGTGCTGGCCCATAAGCTTTTCCCAGAATGGACCAGAAGTGGGAGGGAGGAGGGAGCTTGCACTACACCCAGCCTGTTAGCTCTTAGGGCAGCCAGCAATAATGGAGAATGTGATAAGCTGTCACTAGAAGCCAGCTCAGTTCTCCGAGACTTAATGGTAGAATAACACAATAGGGTCAGACTAAAAAGGTTCCCTTATGAAAATTTTATCAGCAACTTTGGTAAATGGCTATGCAAAAGGTGCTTTGCTCCCAGGCAGACCTGGGACCCGATTTTACAAGGTACAGGCGGCCTGCATTGCATCACCCCCACAAGATATTAAGGGCACTCAAATTGAATTAACACCAAATCAAGCCGGTGCACTTAACAATACAAATGCACTTAAGGGATGCCTCAGGATGATTTGTGACTAAAGAAAGCAAAGAAGAAAACGGCCTGCAAGCCACAAGGGTGGTGTTGTGTGTCATATACAGGAAAGGCCATAAGTAGAACTTAGAATACCGGAAAACCATGAACTTCGGGGGCTCTCAAATACCTTATACCCAGCCGTAGAGTAGAAGGCCGCTTTTGTGGTATACAGGAACAATTGATAAATTACAGCCAATTTTCTTAGCGGCATGGTCTCCATTACCTCTGACAGTGGCATAACTACTCTGCTAAGATGATAAGAGGTAATAATGGTGTATCAGGTAGCGCCCCAGGAAATTCTTCGCCAGTTGCCAGGTCTCTTCGTGACAGTGATGACACAAAGATCCGCAGTGAGAGCCAAGTGATGAGAAGTGACAGCTCGCCAGGCAGACTGTGACAGGTCCTAAAAAGAATCAGCTGAAAATGTCCCTGGCAGACAGGACCCCAGAGTCAGGGCTGGCCCTTTGGTTTCTTTCCTTTTCCTGTCAGCATTCGTCGGCACACATTTTCTCCTCGTATGTCTTACTCTTTTGCTCTCCGTCTCCATCACCCTCTTCCCACACCCCTATTCTCACCCCCTCACCTTCTCTCTAAAACAGACCCTGTCTACTGAGCTGGAAGACAATTTGGCCATCTTCATAGATGAATAGCTCTTCTGAGATTATCTTGGAAACTTGGATACATTCTGGACTTGGGAGAATTCAGGGGGAAAAAATGGCCTCACTGGGGATTCCTTTCCATCAAGTGAAATACACACAAAAGCATGCTTTTGTTATCCTTCCAGGAAAGAGCTGTCTCCACGCAGGGTCTTAGTCTGAAAACGGGCTCCATTTAGGTTGGAGGTGGTCTAATTTTGTCAGAGTTAAAGCAATTGCTTGTCGAATCAAGAGGTGGCTGGGAAACTGAGGCAGGCAGGTTCCATTTTTCACTGCAGAGAAAAGTTCTCAAATACCAAGAAGGACCATTTCTAGCTGCTGGTGGGTTCCAGCCGGGACTTTCTTGCTCAGGAGGCAGGCATTATCATAAGAGAAACTGGGAGGACGCGAATGTCTCTGTGTCTGGAATGACAGACCTCGGGCCCTTGCTCTGCTAGAATTCAGCCTTGTGACTTTGAGTGAGTTACTTGACTTCTTGAGTCGTACTTTCTCCTTTAGTAAAATGGAGACATTTGCATCTTTTCTAATGTCCTCATTGGATTGTCTTGAGGAAGCATCAAAAGTAATTACGGGAAAGGTCTTTGAAACTAGGAACCACCTACACATATAAGGCATTGTTATGATGAAAATAATCTACAAAATACACATGCAGACCCACTTCTTACAAAACCAGTGCTAGGTCCCAAGAAAGAATATTCAGACTACCTGGCTTTCAATAACAGCAGCCTCCTCTCAAATAATCAGAGGAAGAGAAGAACAAACAAATGTGAAGGAAATCCACTGAAATGCCCAAACTTCACTACCAATTACATGCTTGCTTCTCCCACATTGAACTTTGAAGCCAAACAATGAATGGTATCATTCCTGGCATTCCCAAGCTCACCAAATACATCTGAAGGCTGTGTCAGGACATCTTGCTTCTCAAAGGGGAAGCCAGAGATTTGCCCCATCTTCAGATCATCCTCAGAGAAGTCAACCAGCACGACAGGTGACAGCATTGCATGATACACATCCTTCTGGGTCCTTTACCTTCACCCTGGGCACCTGGAGTCCCTGCCCATGTTCTGCCCTTTATTCTTCTACATGACCCTTTATGTGCTTAGGGATCACTATTTATACATTGCTTACTTCTTACCTATTATTAGTCCTCTTTCCTCAAACAACCTTCTTTGAAGCTCATAAATTATTATTCAACAATGGTTCATCCGGGCAACAAATATTTATTGAGTGCTTACTATGTGCCCTGCATGGTGCTAGGTGTCAGGAATATAAGGAGCTTACTTTCTGCATCACTGTCCCTTTCTTAACCCCATCTTTGGTTTCTCTATTTAGTCAAAAATACAGAGTTCTAAGCTTTGCACACCTCTCTAGTGAGGCAAACCTCTCTATAAATTGGAAAGGAAGCAAAATTTGTGTTACCTAGGAGCCTCCACGTATATGTTGCTAACTCCATCCTTCAGGCCCATCTGACAGAATTCATTCCTCCCTCACCTGGGCTCCCTTAAACGCACACATACTTCTATTATATAATGTGTTCAATTATTTGTTTAAGTGTGTGTCTCTCTCCCAAACACACTCTGGGCTTTTTGGCTTGGGCACCCTGCTTATCTTACTCATACCTGAATCCAAAGCACATTTCACAAGGCTTGGTCCTTAGCGGGTACTCAGTAAGCCTTTGTGGAATGAATGAATTAATGGATGGATTTATCTCTTGAGTTTCCTGTTTATGACCATCTTCCCTTTCTTCTTTATTATCCCCAACCCCAGCCTATGATCCAGGGAGGCAGTGCATCTCAGTGGTGACAACTCTGGCTTTTTCTGTAGTGTTTTGGGGTTGGCTCCTATTGGCTTGCATGAGCAGACTGTTAAATATTTGGGAATTTTTTTTGAGCTGATTTAAACTGTTAGAAACTTGCAATTGGCTGTGGTGGAAATATTTATATGATGGAAATCAGTAAATACTCCATATCAGGCATTTAGGGTTTTGTTTTGCTTTTGTGTTTTGGGAGCCTGTTTGTCAGCACACCACTGCTCTGATTTAGCCAGACTTGGATTTGTGGCTCAGCGTTGCCACTCACTACTTATGTGACCTTGGACAACTTGCCTGGTATCTCTAGGTCTCAGTTTCTTCATCTATAAAATGGGGATGATCATTATGGCTTCACAGGGTTATTGTGCGACTTAAGTGTCCTAATGTTTATAAAGTGCTTAGCACAGTTCCTCATACATAGTAAGTAGCCAATAATGTATTAGTTTTAGTATTAGCATTATTGTCTGGCTTTCAGTTAATGCATTCTTTCATCCAGTTTGTCATACTTTTTCTTTCTCATACCTCAAAGGATTTGTGACAACTTAATAAAGCAAAAGCCATAAAGTAGGAAATACAAATTCAAAAATCAGAATAAGGGAAAATAAAAATCATTCTACAAAGTCAAAATCACAACGCTATCATTTCATGGAATCTAACAGACTAAGGCTCACTAGAGTGTTAGCCGGAGATTTCTTAAGTTGTCACCAACAGAGTCACAAAGTGTTAGAGTTGACAGGGCCTCAGAGATCTTCTTGTTCAATTCCTTACCTTACAGATGGAAAACTGAGGTCGGCAGACAGGAAGGAATCACTTCTTGAGCACCTCCAGGCATGATGGCAGATACTTTCACTTTCATCGTCTCCATGCCTTTCCATTTTACAGATGAAACCACTGAGGCCAGGGAAATTGCAGGCCCCTCCCAAAGCCACTAGGCCGGTAGTGGTAGAACTGAAATGGGACACAGATCCCCATTTCCCAGTCCACTCCCCTCATCTTTCCAGGTACCATGTTGTCTCCTCACTCCAGGAAGAGCCGTATTGTGATAAGAGCTTCCTGAAGATCAAAAAGTCTCTCAAGATCCAACAGATTCATAGTCATATGGAGAAACTGCAGGCACTGTGGTGGAAGGGACTTCCCAGGGAATTTCCGAGGTCTGCTTGTGACATATGAAAGAAGGACATGCATATGCCCATTGGCAGGAATAGCTGCTTTTGTATAAAACCCATCCTCATTTTGTGTTGGCTTTTGAAAAGACAGCTGTGTTCTTAATTCATTCATTTGTGGCCCCCTCTGAAGTTCAGGTCTTTTTCTGCTGATCTTATAACTAGATTTTTTTTCTAACTTCTACTAATAGCTTCAACATCATTCTTCACACGACCTTCTGTTGGAGTGGTTAATAGGCACAGAAATCAAATCTCTTTTCCCTTCTTCTTCATCTGAAAGAAGCAGCACCAAACAAGAAAGGGGTTAAAGCAATAGATGGCATGGACATGGGAGGGCAAGGAAGAGCCTGCATAATTCACGAAGTGAAGGAGTTGACAGCAATGTCTCATTTGTTAAGCCAGCACCCTTCTTTGGCAGCAAACAGGCCGGTGGCCCAGCCTGAGAGTTCTGGGTTTCTTGTTTTTTTTTTTTTTTTTTCGGTACGCGGGCCTCTCACTGCTGTGGCCTCTCCCGTTTCGGAGCACTTGCTCCGGACGCGCAGGCTCAGCGGCCATGGCTCACGAGCTCAGCCGCTCCGCGGCATGCGGGATCTTCCCGGACCGGGGCACGAAACCCCGTCCCTTACATCGGCAGGCGGACTCTCAACCACTGCGCCACCAGGGAAGCCCGAGAGTTCTGTTTTATGAGAACTGTGTTATTGCCCTCAGAGCTGTAGCTGACCTCACACCAAATAAACACGTCAGCCACTTCTCAAGTCCCTGTTCCCAGGTGTGGCATGGAGGCACTGTACAAGGACCCTAATGGCTGCCGCTCCCTTTCTCCCTGCCTCCACTCAGAAATGGCTCTCGAAGTTCTGGCGTCCATGCTAACAGCGCTTTTCCTCTCTTTCCTTGTCCTGTTCCCCAAATCATCTGTCACATCTGTCCAAGATCTCACGAACTGGACATGTATTGCCATCTGAGTGCAGGGCAAGCCACTTGCCTTTAGAGAAACTTCTGGATATCAAAGAAGTTCCTGGAGACCTTCAACATGGCGGAAGAGTAAGAGGCGGAGATCACCTTCCTCCCCGCAAATACATCAGAAACACATCTACATGTGGAACAACTCCTACAGAAGACCTACTGAACGCTGGCAGAAGACCTCAGACCTCCCAAAAGGCAGGAAACTCCCCACGTACCTGGGTAGGGCAAAAGAAAAAAGGAAAAACAGAGACAAAAGAATAGGGACGGGACCTGCACCAGCGGGAAGGAGCTGTGAAGGAGGAAAAGCTTCCACACACTAGGAAGCCCCCCTGCGGGCGGAGACTGCGGGTGGCGGAGTTTTTAGTACAGTTTTTAGTGCTTGTTATCATTGGTGGATTTGGTTTTTGGTTTGGTTGCTGCCTTCTTTCTTTTCTATTTTTAATTACTTTTAAATTTTTTAAATAATTATTTGTTATTTTAATTATTTTATTTTATTATTATTTTTTTCTTTATTTCCTCCTTTCTTTTTTTCTCCCTTTTCTTCTGAGCCAAGTGGCTGACAAGGTCTTGGTGCTCTGGCCGGATGTCAGGCCTGAGCCTCTGAGGTGTGAGAGCCGAGTTCAGGACATTGGTCCACCAGAGACCTCCCAGCTCCACATAAGATCAAACAGTGAAAGCTCTCCCAGAGATCACCATCGCAACGCTAAGACCCAGCTCCACTCAACGACCAGCAAGCTACAGTGCTGGACACCCTATGCCAAACAACTAGCAAGACAGGAACACAACCCCGCCCATTAGCAGAGAGGCTGCCTAAAATCATAATAAGGTCACAGACACCCACAAACACACCACCAGACGTGGTCCTGCCTACCAGAAGACAAGATCCAGCCTCATCAACCAGAACATAGGCACTAGTCCCCTCCACCAGGAAGCCTACAGAACCCACTGAACCAACCTTAGTCACTGGGGGCAGACACCAAAAACAATGGGAATTATGAACCGGCAACCTGTGAAAAGGAGATCCCAAACACAGTAAATTAAGCAAAATGAGAAGACAGAGACATACTCAGCAGATGAAGGAACAAAGTAAAAACCCACCAGACCAAACAAATGAAGAGGAAATAGGCAGTCTACCTGAAAAAGAATTAAGAGTAATGATATGTAAAGATGATTCAAAATCTTGGAAATAGAATGGAGAAAACACAAGAAACGTTTAACAAGAACCTAGAAGAACTAAAGAGCAAACAAACAATGATGAACAACAAAATAAACAAAATAAAAAATTCTCTAGAAGGACCCAGCAGCAGAATAACTGAGGCAGAAGAACGGATAAGTAACCTGGAAGATAAAATAGTGGAAATAATTACCATTAAAGATCAGAAATAAATGAAAAAGAAATGAAGGAAACGATAGCAAAGATCAATAAAACTAAAAGCTGGTTCTTTGAGAAGATAAACAAAATTGATAAACCATTAGCCAGACTCATCAAGAAAAAAAGGGAGAAGACTCAGATCAATAGAATTATAAATGAAAAAGGGGAAGTAACAACTGACACTGCAGAAATACAAAGGATCATGAGACATTACTACAAGCAACTCTATGCCAATAAAATGAAAACAAAATGCAACTCTATGCCAATAAAATTTCACAAGCACTGAAATTGAAACTGTGATTTAATATCTTCCTTCCAAAAGCCCAGGCCCAGATGGCTTCACAGGTTAATTCTATCAAACATTTAGAGAAGAGCTAACATCTATCCTTCTCAAACTCTTCCAAAATATAGCAGAGGGAGGAGCACTCCCAAACTCATTCTACGAGGCCACCATCACCCTGATACCAAAACCAAAGGTGTCACGAAGAAAGAAAACTACAGTCCAGTATCTCTGATGAACATAGATGCAAAACTCTTCAACAAAATACTAACAAACAGAATCCAACAGCACTTTAAAAGGATCATACACCATGATCAAGTGGGGTTTATCCCAGGAATGCAAGGATTCCTCAATATATGCAAATCAATCAATGTAATACACCACATTAACAAATTGAAGGAGAAAAACCATATGATCATCTCAATAGATGCAGAGAAAGCTTTTGACAAAATTTAACACATATTTATGATAAAAACCCCCCAGAAAGTAGGCATAGAGGGAACTTACCTCAACGTAATAAAGGCCATATATGACAAACCCACAGCCAACATCATTCTCAATGGTGAAAAACTGAAACCATTTACACTAAGATCAGGAACAAGACAAGGTTGCCCACTCTCACCACTATTATTCAACATAGTTTTGGAAGTTTTAGCCACAGCAATCAACGAAGAAAATGAAATAAAAGGAATTCAAATCAGAAAAGAAGAAGTAAAGCTGTCACTGTTTGCAGATGACATGACACTATACATAGAGACTCCTAAAGATGCTACCAGAAAACTACTAGAGCTAATCAATGAATTTGGTAAAGTAGCAGGATACAAAATGAATGCACAGAAATCTCTTGCATGCCTATACACTAATGATGAAAAATCTGAAAGAGAAATTAAGGAAACACTCCCATTTACCACTGCAACAAAAAGAATAAAATACCTGGGAATAAACCTACCTAAGGATACAAAAGACCTGAATGCAGAAAACTATAAGACACTGATGAAAGAAATTAAGGATGATAAAAAAAGATGGTGAGATATACCATGTCCTTGGATTGGAAGAATCAAGATTGTAAAAATGACTATACTACCGAAAGCAATCTACAGATTCAATGCAATCCCTATCAAACTATTAATGGCATTTTTCACAGAAGTAGAACAAAAAATTTCACAATTTGTATGGAAACACAAAAGACCCTGAATAGCCAAAGCAGTCTTGAGAAAGAAAAACAGAGCTGAAGAAATCAGGCGCCCAAACTTCAGACTACACTACAAAGTTACAGTAATCAAGACAGTATGGTACTGGCACAAAAACAGAAATATAGATCAATGAAACAGGAAAGAAAGTCCAGATATAAGCAGAAACTAACACACCATTGTAAAGCAATTATACTCCAATAAAGATGTTAAAAAAAAAAAAGGTCCTAGGAGAAGGAACACTAACACACAATTAAATACAAATTCTATTATATATTTCTTTCAAAGTGAGATCAGGCACTTTGTTTTTTTAATTATTATTTTTTTACCATTTTTTAAAATATGTTTCTTATGGTTCGTTTTTCACACAGCAGAATTAACTGCTCCAGAAGTAATCCCAGGTTGGCTCAACCACAAGCATAATTTGGAGCCCCATCATGCTGCCACCTGCTGGGTGAGCTTGTGTAATACTGACTCACTCTTGAGTTTTTAAATGAGGCAAGCACGATCAAAAAGATCTGTTACCAAAAATGAAACAAACCCCCCACAATGCACTGTAAAGCCAACTCTAGGGGCCCGTCTGCAACATCCACTGTGTGGAAGGCCTCTCCGATTGTCCCTCTCTGGACGCTGACGTGTTCATCTGGGAATGTCTGTAGTTGGGCCATGGTTCCCACAGAAGATTGATGTGGATTACAGCTCTACCACTCACCACCTCTGTGACCTTAGTCAAGTCCCATCGACCTTAGTCCTTTAAGTGTAAAATGGGAATAGTCATAGCTGCCTGACGTCCTTCATGTAGCAAACATGAATGTGCTCTGTAAACAATGATGTGGTTTTTAAAAATGGCAGCTGCTGTTATTGTGATAAGATCAAAAGTGAGCTGAGCGTGTGTTTCATTAGATAAAACCTGGGGCGCCGGGTTCTGGAAGCACTTTTTTTGGAGCTGGAGGCAAGGCCACCATGGAGACAGCGCAGCCTGACCTGCGGTGTCTGTGAGAGAGGCTCCAACTCGGGATGGAGCAGAGCCCATGCATTCTGGGAAAGCCCACAGCTTGCCCATTGCCCAGACGGCCAAACTGAAGCCACATTCTTTCTTTCTTTCTTTCTTTTAAATTGTTATATTATATTGGAGCATAGTTGATTAACAATGTTGTGTTCGTTTCAGGTGTACAGCAAAGTGATTCAGCTATACATATACACGTATCTATTTTTTTTCAAATTCTTTTCCCATATAGGCCATTACAGAGTATTAAGCAGAGTTCCCTGTGCTCTACAGTAGGTCCTTGTTGGTTATCTATTTTAAATACAGCAGTGTGTATATGTCAGTCCCAAACTCCCAATCTATCCCTTCTCCCCACCCTTCCCCACTGGAAACCATAAGTTCGTTCTGTAAGTCTGAGTCTGTTTCCGGAAACAATGCTGTTTAGAAAGAATTGCGTGTACTCCCTGACAAAAAGGATTCCAACCCTTGGGCCTTCTCTGAGATGGTTTTCCCAGGGCTAATCCTGCCTTAGAACTTTGCTGAGGAATTTACTTTCCTCGTTACTTGAGGGAAAGAAGAAATGCAGTTGAGACAATTATGACTATTCTGGAGGTGAAACGACAATTCTGGTCTGACCTGTGTTCTACCCACACCTTGCCTTCGGGCTTTACCTGAAGTCCTCTAAGGGAAACAGGCCTGGGAGTTCGTATCTTTGTGGGCCTATTACAACGTCTTTTTGTAATAAACTTCCCAAGTTTCTGAGTCTGTAACTTGTGAAATACAATTTGCAAAGTGCCTCTTTAGGCAGAAGCACCCTTGAAATTCACGACCTCCTCCTCCTCTGAGGACCAGGGAGCAGGCACCCACATGGAGGAGGCCCTCACCCTTGCAAACACGCCTGGACCGGGTGAGGGTGACTTTGTGCAGGCCAGCAAGGAACTCCCACATGCCAGGCTGCCACTGCAGGGTAACAGGCTAGGGGCTGAGAAGTGGAGGGAGGAAGAGGCAGGCGAGTGTTCTCACGGTGGCCGGTGAGGGGAGAGGGGAAGGATGTGGTCATGGGGAGAGAGGAAAGAAAGATGAATGGGGCCTGAGTCAGTCATAGGCTAAAGCAAACAGGAAGGTTTTAAAGTGAGATTTGAGGAGAGGAAGTGGTTCTGAGCAAGGGAGGGGGAGAGTTCCAGAGATCTGTCTTGGAAAAGAGCTACTCTTCATGTTTTTGGATAGTCCGACTCGTGACTATTTCTTGGCGGTACTGACAGACGGGTGAATGAATTTTTTATTATTATTATTTTTTTAAATCACAACTGGCTCCAACCTTCCCCTAGAACTTGAACCAAAAAGGATTAAGACTTCCAGTTTGAAAACGTTCAGTATATTCATTTGTGTTCAGTTGCGCTGCTGCCCGCTGCTCTTAGCAAACACTAAGGGCCACCCAGAGGAAGGGAGCACGGGGACGCGGGTGGCCTATCCAACTGAGGTCATCTCTTGAATACTGTGTCCACTGCGCCTCCCTGTCCAGGGAACAGGATCCCGGGAGAGCTCGGCATCTTTCTAATTTGCTGGATGTGGAATTACGATGGGCTAGCTTTCCACCCGGCAAGAGGGGCAGTGCATAGTGGAGGGAGGGGAGAGGGACGGAGGTGCAGGGCGGGGGTGAGGTGGGTAAACTCACATGAAAGGCTAAGGGTTTTTTGCTGGCATTCTCATGGAAAGCCTTAAGACACAGATGCAACCAAACAAAGGGCAACCTTTGATAGAGGCACAGCGCCCTGCCTTCTGCAAACTAGTCAGGACAGTTTTAAAAGCCAAAACAAAGAACAAAAAAACTTCATTTGAAGGACTTAAAAACAGCAAATCGTTCCCGCTCCTTGGGGAAGTCCCTTTCCCCAGACAGTTTATCAGAAATTGTTTTGTCCATATTGTGAAAGATAATAAAATCTTCTGGGCTTCAAGAGCTAAGAGGCATTGCTTTTGCTTCTTGTTTTATGACTCTGGGAACTGAACCTTCATAAGCCTCATTTTTCTCATCTATAAAATGGGGATAACAAGCTTTGTTCCCACCTCAAAAGATATTACATGTTTTGAATTTACATAAAGATCTGGACATGTTCACAGAAGAATATTATTCATAATAGCAGAACAATATCAAATAACATCCAGGTTATCATTTGTTTCTTCCTAGCCTAAAACTGAACTTGGGCATGACCAACCTTAATGCTGGATCATTTTTTATTGAGCTAGAAAATAAACTATTTAAATAAAAACCCCAGTGTTTTCCTGTGCTCTGTCCACATTCCCTATTATGAAATCCAAACTCACTCCACATTGCAATAAATTTCAAACCTTGGTATAGTGAGCATATTTGAAATGCTTATATTATTTTTAATAGCTTATTGAGGGCTTCCCTGGTGGCGCAGTGGTTCAGAATCCACCTGCCAATGCAGGGGACACAGGTTCGAGCCCTGGTCCAGGAAGATCCCACATGCCGCGGAGCAACTAAGCCCGTGCACCACAACTACTGAGCCTGCACTCTAGAGCCCACGAGCCACAACTACTGAAGCCTGCACGCCTAGAGCCCACGCTCTGCAACAAAAGAAGCCACCACAATGAAAAGCCTGTGCACTGCAACGAAGAGTAGCCCATGCTCGCCACAACTGGAGAAAGCCTGCGCACAGCAACGAAGACCCAATGCAGCCAAAAATAAATTAAATAAATAATAGCTTATTGAGATATGATACAGGTTCCACTATCCGAAAGGACAGCGTTCCCATGAAACCTTCCATAAGCCAAAACGGCGTAAAGGGAAGAAGCAGTTACCTTAGGACGCATCTTGCTAACTAACGCATAAAATAAATCAAGATAAAACACAGATGCTCACAGACACAGTTCAAGGCTATGGCGGCTTGATGCTGAGATGCTGAGTGTAGTTTCCTGGAAGGAGCTTGGCAGGGCCACTCTTCCAGCCCCAATAACAGCTCGCTGCAAAACCCATCTCTGAACATTATTTTCACTTTGTCTTTTTCTGTAAAAGTGAAATCGTCTTTGGATTTCTTTTGGTTAGCGACATGGGTACTAACACAGGTCTTTCGTAAAAGTGAAGTGGCGAAAAGTGAACTTTTGAATAACAGAGGATATCTATTATTTTGCACTTTAAAGCTTTACTGTCAAATATAGTAGTCACTAGCCTCAAATGGCTACTAAAATTCAAATTTAACTTAATAATTTGGTACAATTAAAAATCCAGTTCCTCAGCCACACTAATCACCCTTCAATCGCTCAGTAGCCAAATGAGGCTAGTGGCTATGGATTAGACAGTAAAAAATATGGACTGTATCCAATCCTGCAGAAAGTTCTAGTTTAGAAACATTGTTCTAAAATAATGTCAGGCATACCTCAGAGATACTGTGGGTTAGGGTCCAAACCGCCACAATAAAGAGAATATCACAATAAGGCGAGTTACCCAAATTTTGTGTTTTCCTGGTGCATGTAAAATTTATGTTTATACTGTACTATAGTCAGTATATTAAGTCTGCAATAGTATAGTGTCTAAAAAAAGTACATTCTTTAATTAAAACATTTTACTGTGAAAAAAAGCTAACCATCATCTGACAATGCAGGATTGCCGCAAACCTTCAATTTGTAAAAACCACAATATCTGCGAAGCGCAAAAAGTAAGGTATGCCTGTATACTCATCACAGAAATTTGGAAAATACCTAAACTCATGAAAAAGATAAATAGATTTCTTATTTTCTTACCACCCAATGAAAACCACTATTAGATTCTTTACAATGTTTTCCTTTTTCTGCACATCTGTTTCTTTTGTTTTGTTTACATTGCATGGCTGTGATCTATTGAATATACAATGTTATAGCCTGCCTTTTCAATATTAAAATACAAATATTCTTCCACATCATTTTCTACTTTTCAGAAACACTGTCAATGGCTGGAGAATACCGCATCAAGTAGCGGTGCCATTAGCCTATTGTTAGGCATAGAGAGGGCACATGTTTGAATTTTTTTAAATAAAAGTAAACTTTAAAAACTCGATACCGTTTGCTAGCTTAAAGGGGGCAGAGAAGTTGCTTCATTCTACAGTAGTTTGTCATCCATTGTATTTTATTAGAAACATGCACACAATCCAGGAACAGCTGACTGATATCCAGGAATAATCCACCTGAACCAGTGGGGGCTTCCTCTCCCTGCTTGAGCTCATGAAAATGGTTGAGGCTGCATGCGGACCGTCGTGCCTCAGAACACCCATCTCCCACTACCTGAAGGCTGTGCTCAGCAGATGCTAAGTAAGGGCAACATGCTGCAGAATGAGGATAACCATCACCAAATTATACGTCTCATTTGCCAAAAGCTAAGGCAGAAGGATTACGCTCCAGCAGAGCAGTCTCTCTGCAGTACCCCATGAGCCTCACGGGGCTAAGAGGTGAGGTACCTGAAAGGGCCCTCCACAGCCCCTGGCACACGCTGCAGCAAGCTTCCAGAAGCCTCCCTCTGCTGGCTCTTCTCCTCGTGCACTGGCTGTTCCTTCTCCATCCCCTTGGCAGGATCCTCTCCGCTTCCTGAACTCTGAGTGTCCAGGGCCCCAGGTTCTGCCTCTGAACTTTGCTCCACTTAAACTCTCTCTTGGGTGATCTCAGCCAGCCTCGTGGCTTTAACAACCATAACGACCCCCAAATTTCTCTCTGCCTCCTGACCTCTTTTGGAGCTCCAGTCTCATAGACCCCCTGAACACCTCCCTATAAGCATCTCAAAAGTAAAATGTAATTTTACCCCATTCTCCCCAACAAATGAATAAACCTAGGGAACAGGTTACAAATTTTCAAAAGGGTCCTCCTTGCTCTCACCTTTCTCTACCGCCTTGTTCATCATTAAATCCCACTAGTTCAACCTTCCCCACCTCCACCTCCCTGGCCTAGCGGCTGTCCTCCTAACTGGTCTTTGCTTCCACACTTGCCCCTCAGGGCATGACTTCTCCACCTACCCTAACCTCTCTGGGGTGTTTGTAAAAACACAGGAACATCTGGGGTTATCACAATAATGCGTGTCAACTTTAGTGCCTAGGGACTAGTATCCCTAGTTAGACCAGTCCCTCACAGCTAAGTATTATCCCTCCCCAAATGCCAAGAACCTACCACTGAGAAGCTGGGAACTAGAGTGATCCTTTTTAAACCAAAGTCAGATTTTGTTTGGCCCTGTTTAAAACCTCCCGTGGGTCCCCATCCCATCCAGAATAAAACCCAGTTTCTTGCCATGACCTAGGAGGCCCCCCAACTCCCCGATCCACCCTCACCTCTCAGCCTCCCACTCCCCTGACTCTAGTCCCCCCCCACCCCCCACAACGTGGCCTCTGGTGCTCACTGATCTGGGCCTTCACACTGGCTGCTCTGGCTGCCTGGGGGCCTCCACCTGGCCCCCTCCCTCCTGCACTCAGGCTTCTGCTCAAATGTCACCTTGAAGGCCTTTCTGCCATTGATGTCTCTAATAGACCCCAGCCCCAGCAGTCCCCTGGTGTCCATCCCCTTTGCTTTCTTTCTCAGGGAGGCAGCACAATGGGTTCCCTGGGTGTGGTTCCAGGAGCCCTTTGCCCTTTCTGGCCACGGTCTGGCTGTTGTATATGAAGCCGTATCAGGATCAACCTCCAATATCCAGGCAGGACCCAGGGTTCAGAGCGTGGATCTGGAGAAGGACCACATCCCTCCATGCACTCAAAGACGCGAAGGCCTCATGAGCACACTTTGAAAAATAGCAGAAAAAGGAAGGCATGTTGTGCAGCAGGCCAGAGAGGGCATCGTCAGGCAAGGCTACAGGTGCTGGGAACTAACGCCAGCCCCCTCCCCCCTTGACAAAGGCCAGCTCAGCCCTGGAACTAAAATGAGAGCACTAACAGGGGCAAGGAGTGAACGCATCAATTACACGGGAGGCAACACGCCCAGGGAGAAGCATGTCCAGATTTACACTCATCTGTGGACTCAAAAATCTTCTGGTGGAATAACTTTGAAACTGTGCCTTAAAACTCAACACTGTAAAAAGCTCGTAAAATGAAGAAGTGCAGCCACGGTGACGCAGCCAGCATCTTGAAGGCCGCAGCAGGTGCCAGATTCACGTCAGGAGCGCTCCCTGGCCCAACAGTGCAGCATTTGGGGATTCAGCCTTCATGACAAATAGCCGCTGTTGTCACCATTGATGGTGAGGGACCATACTCAGGGGGCAGGCTGACCGGCAGATTGCTTTTTGGAGAGGCAAAGGAGCGTGAGGGGGAGAGAAGAGAGGCAGGCGTTCTTTGACCTGAATCTGCGCCTTGCATCCTGCTAAGTTATTTACATCCTCACATCCTCAAAACAAGTCTGCAAGGACAGGAGACCGAGGCTTGGATGGGTGTAGTAACTCGCCCAAGGGCATGGTGTTGTTGGCAGAGCTGAGATGGGGGTCCTTACTTGTCCCCACTCCCCCAGACCCCTCCCTGTCTGTCCGTTACACTCTCCCTCACCGAAAGCAATCTCATGAAGCAGGAGGTGGAAGAAGGTGCGAAATGGGCGGAAAGATGCCAGGTGCTGCCCGAGGCTCAGCAGACCCGGGGGCTGGTTCAGGCTCAGTTGGCGGGTGACTTTGGGCAGGCCCCCTGGGCTCTATGGTCTCAGATTCCTCATCTGTCTCCAGTGGACCCACCTGGAGATCCCCGAGAGGCCTCCCAACTCTAAAATTCTATGATCTTCAGAACTTACACCCATGGGTGAGAATTTGTCCAGCTACAACTCTGAGAAAAATTATTCCCGCAGATACAAGACTCGGATTGTTAAGGCTTTGCAAATGTTACCGCTGCAGTAACAATGTGTGCATAGAATAATCTTGGCCGGGGAGGGATATTTGGGAAGAGCGGAAGTCCATCTGTCAGCAGAGGGCTTAAATGGGCTGAATTGCGAGGGGGGTGATGGGAGGAGGGAATCTGGAAAGGCTCATGGTCTGTTTGAAAAGAAAAAGGGTTTTAATGGGACGTGCTCACTCACTCTGGATTTTAAGGACCTCTCAGAGTGTGACTGGGGGCGGAGGAGAATTAAGGGTTTGCGGTGTGAACAGAGAGGAAGAAAGAGAAAGTGATAAAAACAAATTCAACCCATCAAGCAGAGGGCAGGCTCTACAAATGAGCTGGCCCCTGGGGAGGGAGGCACACAGGTGGCTCTCAAGAATATTTTAACACCAGGTTTGAAAAGCAGACATTTCATTTAAAAAATTGAAAAGCTCTAATGCATATAAGGCAGGTCGGTTACTTAACCTCTTTGGGCCTCAGTTTCCTTATTTCCGGTGGGAGGAAAAGTTTGTACCTCATGAGGATTTTGTGAACGTAAAATGAGGTGGCGCACATGTCACCCAGCAGTGCCTTTAACCTGCAAGTGCTGTCGCTCATTCAGTGAAAGAAACAGCTTCAAGGAGCAATAGCCTCATGGCAGCGGCCGATGAGGATGGCCAGATCCCGCGAGGTCAGCTTCCCCAGTGACAGCCCTATGGCCACATGCTGGAGAAACTGCAGCAGGAAACTGGGACCGGGACTAAGGGTGGTCTCCTCAGAGCCTCTCTTCCTCTGTCTGTTGGCCCCTTTGGATGGAGACGGGCAATTCAGAGGGATGGAGAGGCCCCAAGAGAACACAGGGCTTTCCGCTACCCCAGGACGGAGGAGGCTCAAGTCAGGTTCAGGTAGAAGATGAAAGAGATGTGACATCACTTGTACCCTGAGATGACGAGAATAGTGTAAGAGGTTGAGAACTGTGGGTCTGGATTGCTGGGGGTGGATTTCAGATCTGTCGCAGCGCACGCAAGATGGGTAACAAGGAGAGTTTGATAAAGAGACTTTTTTTTTAACAGTAGTGTGGGCTGGGTTTAGGGAAAACAACAAAGGATGAGGTAGGTGGTATCTGACAGCTGGACATAGCATAGAACTCTTACCAAAAGAGCCCCAAAAGTCAAGGAGGAGCTGTCTGGTAGAACCCTGAGAGACAGCTCCCTAGAGGTGGGGAAACCGGAGCAAGCCCACCCAGGCCACCGAGAACAGAGGATGAGTGTGGATGGCAGGGAGAGAGTACAGCCTGGGACCCTCCTGGGACAGGGTACAAACCGAGGCCTCCTGGGGCCTGCTGGCTGCGGACATACATTGTCCCAAAACTATCTGTAGATAAAGGAAACGGAGGTCAGAGGGGAGAGGTGATGTGGATAGTCAGACATGTAATAACTCACTTAACTCCTGACAGCAACTCCTGACAGCAACTCGATTAGGTGGATTCTATTATTACCCCAACTTTACAGAGGAAACTGAGGCTTAGAGAGGTAAAGCCATTTACCTAAGGTCACACTGGCCAGTCAGTGGCAGAACTGAGGTTTGAACCCTGAGAGCTTCCGCCCAGATCTGTGATCTAATGGATAGCCTCTAACAGAGAACTGTCAGAGGGGGACCCTTGAAGAAACCGAGAGGACTGTCACTGGTACTGAGGTGGCAGGACTCGAGATCACCACTTATTGCTAGAATGGGGTGCCCAGTGCCTCCAACTCACTCTGCAAGGCGGGCCCCTTAAGGGCCCTCCCATCCTCTCTCTCCCCCAGCCAGCTCTCCTAGAGATTTCTGGTGGGGGGCCTGAAGCACACATGAGGACCCATGCCAGCCTGCACCTTCTCTGGCCAGCCTAGCTGCCACGCAGAGTGCCATCTGTATAAAATAAGGGCTCCACACGGTCTCCACTGGTTCAACTGGTCAAGCAGTGTGTCCTGGGCACACTCTAGGCCCCTTAATTGTGCTCCCCAGGAGGCTCACGGGACAGAGTGATGAATTCTTGGACAGGAGGCAGCTCAAGCTTGGCCGCCAGTGTCAAAATTTGATGAGTAGGTTGGTGCTTGGCCGAATCATAAGAGCTCATCGCTGGACACAGCACAGACTCAAAACTCTGTTCCTCACCCAGGCACCCTCCATGTGCCCTTTTCCACTGGGGCCTTGCCTCCTGAGTGATGTGCCGGTGCTGGTGACACGTTAATCCTTCCTCATCCCCACTGCCGACCCAGCCCAGAGCCAAGGATTCTGCGTCACAGATAAGGAACAGGATACAGCAATAAGATGATACATTACATGTTAATGATGATAGAGTACATTTACTGATCTCTTAAAAGGGGCCAGGTTCTGATAAAAGTGCTTTTTATGGATTACTTACACAGGTACTGTTGATCTCTCTTTTACATTTGAGGAAACTGAGATTGAGAAAGGACAGGTAATTTACCTGAGACGGCAGGATCTGAATCCAGGGAGTAGTGACTCTAAATCACTCTGACATTCTTCTCCCTCCTCAGGTAACAAAACACTTGGTATGCCTGCATAAACTATCAATATTTGATGTTCGTTTGGAAAGTGGTGGGAATTAGAGAACGTGGTGATGGTCGTATTTGCCTTCCGTGGAGACAGGGAGGTCAGCGTGGAGGCTGCCATGACATCGCAGGGATGGATAACAAAGGCTCCGGCATTAAAGCAGTGGCAGGTAGTGAAGAGGAAACAGGTCTAGGAGATACTGGAGTAGAATGAGACTCGCAGGGTGGGAGATGGATGGAGGGTACAGGGTGAAAGGGAGAAGTTTAGGCCCCTCCCAGATTTCTGCCTCGAGAAGCTTCAAAGTTAAGTAGTCACCAGGTGAAAGGAGACTACAGGACCAGGCAGATTTAAGGGTAATTGGAGGGGGATTAGTGGTCTGTTTGGGACTTGTTGAGTTCAAGTTACCCATAGGATATGCAGACAGAAATGCGTCCTGCTAGGGATTGAATGTTTGTATATTTCCAAAATTTGTATGTTAAAACCTTACCCCACAGTGTGATGGCATTAGGAGATGGGGACTTTGGGAGGCAATTAGAATTAGCTGAGGTCATGAAGGTGGCCTCCCTGCGGAGGCCTTGGTAGAGGGCAAGTGGCCACACTCCTTTAAACCCTCAACTCCCCACACTCAGGACCCCATTTCTTTTCTCGCTTTGTTTTTTCAGCATTCATCCACGTGTTAGAGTCTCCTGAAAAATGTTCCTCTTTATAACATATTCTGCCTCTACCCATCTGCCCCAAACTACTGGTTAAATAGGAAATCCATGCACTTTAGATACAGAGAGAGCTGAGTTCAAATCTGTCCTTTGCCCTCAACAGCCGTGCGTCAGTGGGTGGCGACCTCACCGGTGCGGAACACAGGTTAATGAGACCTTTGGTGCAGGGCTGATTTGAGGAAGAAATGCGATAGCCCCTGGGAAAGTGGCTCACTCCTCAGGCTCAAGAAACGGTGTCTTCCTTCAGCTCAAGGCTCTCCAGGCCCTGAGAGTGTCGGCAGCCCGGGGAAGAAGAGCCTGGGTTTATTTCATCTTTCATCAGAGAAGAGTGTATGGGGGTGAAAGGTGAGAGGACATCCAGGTGATCGGTGGTTCTGTGCTTTTATCTCAGGCCTGCCCCCTCCCCGGAGCTGTGTGCACTCAGCCAGCAACTCTGAGTGGCCACCGCTCCCCTCACTCCATGGCCTCCAAAAGTGAAGCAGGCACCCCAGTGCCCACCACTGGGCTTTATCATCTCAGCCAAACTTCCAATGGCCACACCTCACCTTGCCCGGGGTTCCCCGTGCCTCTGTAGTTCTAAACCACAAGCCCTCAGCCCCCGCCCAGGTGGTATCTGGCACTGCCTGGAGGCATGTTTTATTGTCACACCCGATAGCGTGGAGGGTTGCTACTGGCGTCCAGTGGGAAGAGGCCAGGGATGCTACTAAACCTCCTACAATCCTCAGGACAGCCCCTGCAATTTCTGGCTCAAAATGTCAGTAGTACTGAGGTTGAGAAACTCCCAGCAGGATCAAGACCCCACTGCCTGTAGTGGCCCCTAGCTTGATGAGGCGCCTACAGTGACCTCCTTCCCCACTACTTTACTGGGATCTCCTGAGATCCTCTCCCAGTGAGCCATTTGCACTCAAATCACTGTCTCAGGTCTGCTTCAGGGGGTCCCCAAACAGGCCAGGCCTCTACTGTTTCGAGTCTGGTTAAGCAGGTGGAATCTATCTCCTAATACCTGCTAGAAAAAAAGCACTTCCCACCACCAAGAAAAAATGTTTTAGCATATTTATGGAGAAAAGGGAAAAGACCAAATGAATAGAACTCAAATGGTGACCTCTTAGGACACACCCTAGAGAGTGCTAAAAAGAGCAGAGACTGGATGTGGGCAGAGTCCACCCCAGCATGTGTCCTTAGGAGGTGAGTTTAAGGGAAATTCAAAGCAATGAGTAGGGCAAACTGGGAGCAAGAAGAACGGGCTTTCTGAGGAGAGAAAGTGGCCTGTGCTGCTCCCCAGACTCTAACTCCAGGTTGCAGCCCCCTTTCAAGGCCAGGTTCATGGGGTGTCTGGGGAATTGGAAGCACGACCATGGAATATTGGAGTGCACATGGCCCAGGACCTCTCCTTTCCATGCACTTCCTCTCTGTGGGAGGGAACAAGACGGCTGCAAATGTCTCCAGCGAGAAGGGAAATCTTTGCTGGTGTCACGGCCAGGGGATTACATCTGCCTACAGTTACAGGATATATCACTTGCAGAGAATTCCTTCCACAACATACTCAAAAAACCAAAAAAAAAAGTATTAAATGGCTGGCTAAATTTGATCTATATTTTTCATTCATTTTTTTTTCCTCCTGTGGTTTTTCACCAAAGTCCACTTTGACATGCCATTAAAAGAAAACCCTATGTGTATGAGCAATAGATTTAGAAAGAAAGAAAAAAAAAACCTAATATATCGAACAACCCAACGTATACGATTTGGAAGAAGTAACCAGATCCTCTACTCTGGCAGCCTGTAAACTGGGCTAGGGAGGGACATTGTTTTTCTTTTGGTCATTCTGCCAAGTTAAAAAGGAAGTTGGAGATTAGAACAAAATATTTAAATCAAAAATGAATCCTTCAATGAAAGTTTCTTGATCCCCTTTGCTACCACCCCCTGCCTCCCTTCCCCCTTATTGGAAGCATATTTCTCTTTGAAAAGAAGTAGTGTATTGTTGCTGAATAGAAGGGGGACAGCCCACTGGGGAGACACATCGATCTCGTCTATTTAAAAGTGGGAGATAAATGACCTAAGCCCTCTTCCCAATCAAATGCTGTTTCTGTACATTCTCAGAATAAATGGCACGGTTTTCCCTGGTGAGCAGGGAGTGCTCTCCCCGAAGCTGGGTTTGGCTAGGCTAGCCCCGCATCCCAGCTCCAGGAACAAGGGTAAGTACAACTAAGATGGACATATCTGAGTGATACCAGGGCATCACACTGTTCCTTGAAAGCAAGAGCTAAGCAAGACCCAAGTTCCCTTCCTAATGGGGAACTTGTAGAACAACCCTTGTATTTAGATCCAGTATTGTGATTTCTTGAAATGTCCCTCAAATGCACCACAAGAGATGGATAGATAGCTTAGGTTCTATTGAAGAAAAAGATCCAAGAAAGGAGAAGTAAGGAACAGAGCCACATCTAACCTTCAAAGATCCCCTCTTCCACTGTATCTTCCAGTCTCTCCTCAAAATGATTCCACTTTTGAAGTGGCCCAAGTAAATGTGTTCCTCTTGGTGCTAAGCTCACTTGATACTCATTTAAAAGAACAATGCCAAACAAATAATGCATTGGGACTTTCTGACACCAGGTCCTTCCTATTAGAAACATAGTTCAATAATTCATGGAGAAAAGGGAACCCTCCTACACTGTTGGTAGGAATGTAACTTGGTGCAGCCACTGCGGAAAACAGTATGGAGGTTCCTCAGAAAACTAAAAATAGAACTACCATCTGATCCAGAAATCCCACTCCAGGGCATACATCCAGACACAACTATAATTCAGAAAGATACATGTGCCCCAATGTTCACAGCAGCACTAGTCACAATAGCAGAGACATGGAAACAACCTAAGTGTCCATCGACAGATGAATGGATAAAGAAGATGTGGTACACGCAACACATACAATGGAATACTACTCAGCCATTAAAAAGAATGAAATAATGCCATTTGTAGCAACGTGGATGCAACTAGAGATTATCATACTAAGTGAAGTAAGTCAGAAAAAGAAAGACAAATACCATGATATCACTTATATGTGGAATCTAAAATATGACGCAAATTAATCTATCTATGAAACAGAAACAGAATCACGGACATAGAGAACAGGCTGTTGCCAAGGGGGAGGGGGTTGGGGAAGGGATGGAGTGGGAGGTTGGGGTCAGCAGATGTAAGCCTTTATATACAGAATGGATAAACAACAAGCTCCTACTGTACAGCACAGAGAACTATATTCAATATCCTATGATAAACCATAACAGGAAAGAACATATAAACAAAAGAATGTGTATGTATGTATAACTGAATCACTTTCCTGTATAGCAGAAATTAATACATTATAAATCAACTATACATCAATAAAAAAATTCATAATCCAAAAAATAAAAGAATACATGGAGGAAAATGTTAGCAGGAATGTGATTCTAGAAGAGCTCAGGCAAAAGGGGAAATCAAGAACAATTTTTTTAGATCTGCTAGCATCTTTGTAAATGGCCAGGTTCTACACACTTCAGTACTCGCCCCCATGATTCTGTGGTCTTGCAAACCAATGCATCTATTGCTCTTCAATACACTAAATAAATGTTGGTAACGTAGCCTACCAATATGAATCATACAGTCATAACAAATAAACAACAGAATCATCGAAGATATAAAAACAGAAGGGTATATTGATGGCATTAATAACAACACGGCAATATATAATAATGGTTCCTCAAATGGAATAATTATACAGAACCCATACATATCTTGATTTTTCTCCCCCACCTCTCTGGCTTCACCATCCTGTGACCTCGTGTATTTCAACGCTGATCTTGCGTGAGAGATGACTTGGGATTATCACACTTCCCTGACTTAACATCCAGCCAATACCTGTGCGAATAACCTGGAAGCCTGGCATTCTTCCCTGCAAGCGCTAAATATTTTAGAAAGAGATTTCAAAACTGGAAAACGGCAATATTATCAAATGTTGCTTGATAAATCCCCAAATGGGCATGAACCAGTGCGAGTCTTTGCCATGGTCCACTTTGCTCACCTACAACATGTCCTCAGCAGGAGGCAGCCACCCGGTTTTACCCAATTTGCGTGTGTGTTTGTAGTACGTGCACGTGTGTGTGTGTCTGTGTGTGTGTATGTTTCTTCTGCCTGATCTTCAATGATCTATTAAAAACAATAACAAAAAGAGAGCTCCTTCCCCTTAGAGGCTCTTTATTGTTCTTAGATGTAACCCCCAACACCATCCTCGTGCCTAGACAAACTGCATGTCTCCGTATCGCTTCTAGCTCACCAGCTTGTTCATTCTTAATGGCACACATTTTAAAAAATCTGTATTGAATACAGCCATGTTCCAGGGACTGGGCCAGATGCTTTGCCCCCATCTTCTCATCTAACCATCCTGACCCCTTGCCATCGGGGATTATAATTCAGTTCATTTTGCACAGGAGAAGTTGAGGCTCAGAAAAATCAAGTAACTTGCCCAAGGTCCCTGGGAGCCAATTGCCGTCAACCCCTCAGCATCTTTGCTCAGGCTGGCTCTGCCCTGTAGACCTTTCCTGCCAGTGCGATGCCACCTGGTCTCTGGGGACTGTCATTTGGGTTGGTGGTGTCACTCTTCCCTCAGGTCAGAATCCTCATGTTGTCATTTTCTTACCTCATCCCCAGTCATCTTGTCATCACCTCCCACCTGCCTGTCTGGGACAGCCTCTCTGGCTAATTGGGTTGCCTCCCTGACTATGTATCTGCACCTCTGATACCCTGGAGCCCATGCACTGACAACTCACCATTCCAATGATACTGCTTGGACCCCTCCAAGCTCCCAAGAGTCTGGCTCCACCAAGAACTAGCTGTGTGAATCTGGGAAAGTCATTAAAACTTTTTGACAGTTTCCTCACATTTATAATAGACATCATAATCCCAGCTATATCTCTGGAAGAAAACTCAACTGAAGACCGAACGAGACTCAGAAAGAGTCCTTTTGGGGGGCATAATTTCCATGCTAGATTTTGTCTCCAAAATGGCCCAGAAATGCAAATTTTCATGCAAATTTGCTCAAAATGTGGTGCTTCTGGATCTGAATCCAATGCCAGTTTTTTCCAGCCAAAATTTGCCCCTCTGCCCACAAAGAATGAAAGTTGGTCAGTCCACTTTTCCCTGCCAAACCTGAGTTCATAGTCTGTGCTCCAGAAGGCGTGGCCAAGAATTTTACCCAGTAATAAACTCTGCATTTCTCATTTGCGAAATCACTGATAAGGACATTTCAATAAGGAGTCTTATTTTTAATACCCTCAAGTCATATTTAATTAATCCAATCTTAAGTCTCTAGATTAAGTCAGTTTCACTGAGGTAGCCAAAAAAAAAAAAAAACAAGTTTTGGAAGTATAAATTGTTGAGAATCCTGGTGCCCAGACTGGTTCAGATCAAAATAAATATCCCAAAGCCTTCAATGCAGCCTCTTTACCATGCAGTAAAAATTCCAGCTCCTCAGCCTGACTTCCCAATCCACTTCCAGCGTCAATCTGCCGTTCCCACCTGAAGTTCCTTTTTTCCTACATGAACCATTTGCTGGATTATTTGCTCTTCTTTTAAAAGCTCCTTCATTTTCCTTCCTCTGCATTTCCCTTCAGGCCTCCCCCGACCCAGAATATCTCCCTGATGCCCCTTGACCTAACCCAGTCCATCTAGTTCAAACCTGGACTTCTTCCACGAAACCTGCCCTCACCACGTTAGCCTGAACAGACTTCTTCCCCTGAGCACCTGTGGCAAGCTCATCCTCTTACTCTCTATGTGCTGCCTTCTGATGCTTCTCCTAGTGTCATCCTGAGCTATCATTAAACATCTTTCCCTTTCACATTTTAATGTTTGGTGCCCCGTTCTGTCTACCCAAGAGCTAACTCGTGTAGCACTTCACATACAGTAGCCACTCATTAAAAACCTGATGCTTAAATTTGACCCATATGCTTGCAAACTACTCTGATCAAAAGAAGTATTTCTCATGCATAAAGTAACGGAATTGTAGAAATCCACCCCATCAAATATTTTTGGCTAAAAAGGAAGGAGCATCTTTCCACAGTCCCAATGGAAACCGCGCATGTGGATGTGTGTTTGGGGTTCAGAAGCACAGCCGGGCTTGTTAATTTTAAAGCCACATAGCATGTTTGGCTAAGACTATGACTCCATTTGTATATTTCAGCCACGTAAAATACACCCTGGGATTCTGGACTGAGAAAAATAGCCATATAAGGAGAAAACAAGACATTCCCTATAGCTGCCCTTGTAAAACACTCTATGATTTTAACCCTCTGTTCGGACAGATCCAAGCCCCTGCGCTTTACAACTGCAAACCATCAGATTCCTGGGAGGAGCTCAGCGTGTGACCTGCACCACTGGGCACAAAGGATCGCAAACAAAACCTGACGGGTCACACGTACGGGGCAACACGACCAAAGCTTTGTAGCCACCTGCCTTTCTCTCTGCAGTGGGCTGTCCCAGCCGGAGCAGTGGAGCAGGAACTGAGATGAGCTCCAGCCCAAAGACAACTCTGAGGGGCTCATTAATCCTTCTTTCCTCCAAGAACACAGGGATCTGGGGTCTGCCTCCGCCTTCCAGGTGACAGTCCATCAATCTGCAGAATCCTTCACTGGGGAGGTGGGGAGGGAGACAGGGGACCAGGGAAAGGAAAGAGGGGCTCCAGGAAGAGCAGCCAGAGGCAGGAGCAGGTCACCTGTGACACACGCCCCACACAGTGCCCGTGGTCTTGCGGGGCCTCTGCTCTGGACAGAGGAGGCATTACAGAGCCGGGACCCACAGAGAGCCCTGAGAGCCCTCACTTTCACTCTCTTCATCTTGACTGCTATTAAGAACAACTCTGTGAGATACGGTTTTCTAGAAGGTAAAACTGAGGTTCTGCGTGGTTCCAACATCCCTCACAGGTAAAGAGCAGGGCTACGATTAGAAATAAAGTCTGATGCTGAGGCTGACATTGCTCGTTATTTTCTGCTCTCCCATCTAATCTCCTTCCTTCCAGCAGTAGAATGACTCCCGCCACCCCTCCCCTCCCCCACACACAAAGTTACTGAGGACCAAGGAAGATGGCTGCCCAGCTGGGGACAACGTTGCCCAGCTCCCATGCAGCTCCGAGTGGTCAATGTGACCAGGCTCCAGAGAGAGGAAGGGGAGTGGAAGTGATGTGGGCAAATTCTGGGGGCACATCTTTAAAAAAGAGCTGCTGGCCCTGCCCCTGGGCGGACGACGTTACAGGGCAGTGCCATCTATCTGCCCAGTGCTGCCCGCCTGCATCTTGACTGTTCCGCGAGAGAGAAATAAACAATCTCATCTGAGCCACTGTATTTTTCAGTGTCTTTGTGACAGCAGTTTAGCCTGCACCTTAACTAATGCATGTGACTTTCTGCTGCCTCAGCTGCGTGCAAAGAATCTTGAGGCCATACCAGCTTGCGCTAATTTAAAAAGCAGAAGGAAAAAGAATCATAGCCAAGTTACATAAAAGTCAGCAGTATTCATGTGCCAAAATCACCCCTCCCTGAGGCAAGGCTGGAAAGGGCCTCATCCACACCAGGGAGCCCTGCACAGGTTAGAGTAAAGGTCAGAGAATCCAGTTCCCTCCTTCCCATAAAAGAGTGCCCTGAGGAAAGTTTGCCTGCCTAAATGAATTTCAGATAGAAGGATCCTAAACATTTTTGAGCTGGAATCAGAAGGAATATTTAGTCAATTGTCACTGTCATTCCAAAAATGACTTATTCAAATCTTCCTTAAAAATTTAAAAAATTTGTTTTACCTATCTCAAGAGATGTGTTAAAACATCTCCTCCTATTATGACTGTATGTTTGACAGCTAGTACTGGGAATTGAATCTTTGCCTTTTATTTGAGGCTATTAGGTATATATTAGAGTTGTTCTATTTTTATAGCAATATTTATTCATTAGGTATATATTAGAATTGTTCTATTTTTATAACAATCTTTATTCCTAATCATGAATTTTGCCCTAAAGTCTGGTATACATGTAATTCTACTAATGCCTTTTTTTTCACCTGATGGTTCCTTTTCCATTCTTTGCCTTTGTTTTTTCTTCTGCCCTTATATTTTAGAGGAGTCTTTTATAAACCACATAGATTTTTTTCATCCAAGTTAACAATCTCTGTGTTTTAACTGACATATTTAGTCCATTTACATTTATTTAGGATTTATTTCTGCCATCTTAGTTTGGGCTTTGTATTTACCTTGCTATATATGATCTTTGCTTTCTTTTTTCCTGCCTTTTAATGGATTGATCAATTTTCTTTGTTCCTTCTTTGCCTATTCTACTGCTTCGGTACTTATTCATCTCATTTTTATGTTTGTATATACATACAACCCTTTTAGATACGATCCTTACATTTTTATCACATAGACTTGACTTTAAAAAGTATAAAATAGGGCTTCTCTGGTGGCACAGTGGTTGAGAGTCCGCCTGCTGATGCAGGGGATACGGGTTCGTGCCCTGGTCCGGGAAGATCCCACATGCCACAGAGTAGCTAGGCCCATGAGCCATTGCTGCTGAGCCTGCGCGTCCAGAGCCTGTGCTCCGCAACGGGAGAGGCCACAACAGTGAGAGGCCCGCGTACCGCCAAAAAAAAAAAAAAGTATAAAATAAGTCAGCATCTCTACTTACCTACCAATCTTCAGAGATCCAAACATCTCCCTCCTTCTTTCATATTATTGTCCAATATTTCAGTTACACATTACTTGGTACTCTTAAAATTTGTCAATATTATTGTTATTTTCTACAGATGATGCTTGTTTAAATTTAGTACCTCTTCTTTGATCTCATTCATTCTCTTTTGGTTTAATTTTCTTCTACTTGAAATAAATCCTTTAGAAGCTTCTTCATGAGAGTCTCTGGTAAGTAAAAAAAAAAAAAAAACCATCATTGTTGTTGAATAATAATTTAAGTGGATGAAGAAGTGACCGTTATCTTCTCTTAGCATTTTGAGTACATTATCTTATTGACTTTTGGTTTCTGTTGTTATGGTTGAGAAGTATGCTGCCTATGTAATCATATTTCCTTTGTAGGAAATCCGAGTTTTCTCTGTGGTTGCTTTGAGAACTTTTTGGCTTTGGTGCTCTGCATTTTCATGATAGTGGACTTACGGTTTGGATTTACTCTTATTTATTCATCTCATGGCTTGATGTAGCTTTCTGAATCTTATGATCCTTATCTTTTAACTATTATAGAAAATCCTCAGCCGTTTTTGTCTTTGAATATTTCTTTTCCTCATTCTCTATTCTGTTCCCTTGAAATTCTTATTATTTCTCATTCTATCACCCGTATCTTTAATTATTATTTAATATGTTTACATCTTTGTGATGTATTCTGAATTGGAATCAGATCTCTCTTCCAGCATATTAAATTTCTCTTTAGCCATATCTAATCCATTAAAATTAATGACTATAGTTGTTCTTTCTGAAATATCTGTTTCTTTTTCAAATCTGTATTTTCTTTTTATGTGTTACTGTACCTTGTATATTTATTATGTTTTCAATTCCTTATTTTAATGTCCTAATCATTTTAAACACACTTACAGTCTCAATACAACAGATCTGCTATCTGAAGTTACTGGGAATCTGATCTGAAGTATGTTCTACCTGTTGATTCTCTTTCATGGGTATTGTTTCCTAATATGTTTTATAATTTTGGAGGGCAAACTTGTCTTCCGGGTCACTTTCTTTATGGGAATCCTGTGTGGCCTCCACTGAGGGTATGACTCAATGGAGAGTTTTGTGTTTGGTTCACAATTGTATAATATCATGGTCTAGAATCACATTTTGGTGTTACTATCTCATCTCAGATATTCATAGGCCACATAGATAGCATAAATTCAACCCTCAAACCCAAGTAAGGCATTAGGTTCTTGGTTCAGAATTCTTGATTCACAAAGTAGACACACTTCTTTGTACTCAGATCTCTGGTTAAGACAGACAAATTCCCTTGTCTCCCTGTGCTGATGGCTTCCTTGTCAATGCCTGCATTTGACCCATCATGGAGGCTGCAAAATGTAGGTCTCAGCATTCATAATTACTTGCCTTTCCAGTTCAACTTCCCAAGACAATTAATGTAGTCTCTCTGTCTTTAGGTTAAATGTGGCTGGCTTATCTTGGGTCAGGAATCCACATCCAATGCAATCAGCTGTAGACAGGGACAGGGTCTCATAGCACTTACGGAACTCCCTTTGGGACTGTTTTTGGAGAGAGAACTTCTCTAGTAAGAAGGCCTAGAGGAAAGAAGGAAATAATCATTGGAGGAAATAATTAGCCTCTCCATAACCAATAACTTTTCTCCAAAACTCCTCTTGTGTAAGCTCTGCTGTCATTGATTGTGTAGCCTCCACTGTGGGCATAAAATTGTTAAGTGTGAGAGTCTGAGCGGTTGTAACCAGGGAGGGCGTTGATAGTGCCTCTCAGTAAAGAGCAAGGTGAACATGTTCTGCAGTGGAGTGGAATTTGTTTTCAACTCAGACTAAATCTGCAAGTTGCTCTTCCACACAGCACCTAGCCCAATGCTTGACAGAGTAGACATTCAGTATTTGTTGGAATAAAATATCAAACATTTCCTCCAGTCTTCAGTAAGGAGATAATGCAATGCACAGAGGCAGCAGGAAGAAAGCATTCAAAGAGAGACAGAAAGCTACAAGGCCATGGCCAAGAGAAAGATAAATCTTACCCAGAGAATTAAGTAAATCAAGGCAGGCAGTTAGCAAAGAATGCTGGAGGAAAGTAACCTCTTTAAAGGCTCAGAACTTGGAATGGACTTTGAATTAGCCCCTAGTCCAAGATGGAGAATGCTCTCCAGTTCATAAATAAGGGCTCCATCACAGGTGGTGACATCCCACACAGACCCTCCCAGCAGGGGTCACTGTGAACTTGGGTATTACATTAAGATAAAGCAAAGGCAGTTCTCTTAGGCACATCTGCATAAGGAATTTAGGGGGAAGGACCTGAAAAATGTTTAAAGGGACACACTGTGTTAGTATTTTTATATATACAATACCCATGTTAATTATGTGTTAAAATATATGTAGTTCAAATCATCTTGTGGGTTCCTTCTTAGTATGTTCTTTTTGGTTTTTGTTTTTAACATCCAAGTTAAAGGATCTCACCAATCGCTATTATAACTAGATATTGGGATTAGCTGAGAGCTGCGGTCAAAGCTGGGGAGCAAAGAAAGCAGTACCCCTTACAGAACGCCTTACCCAGGATTTCTTTTTCTAAGTGTACTACTTATTAGATTCAGTCTACTAATGGAGTCTCCAAAATTTCTTTACAAAGTCTTAGGGGTGGCCATCTGGTTGAGAGATGGGGCTAGCAGACTTAATCTGAAACTGTATTTGCATACCAAGTATGCTATGCTTCTACTCAAATTGTGTGTTTATTAAGGTTGACTTGTGGGGGAGGGAGATTAGACCTCATTCCGCAAGCTAACCTTTGGTCCCTCAGAAACTTGAAACTGAATGGAGGACTCCACAGGTAAAAACTCTGTAGAATAAAACCCATAGCATGAAAAAGATTGTAGTGCCAACCCAGGGCCCAGGGAAGCTTTGTTAGGCAAAGTTTTGGCTTTTCAAGATACTCAAACCACCCGTCCCCCAGGCTGGTGGTAACCTCCATCTCGACGGTGACATGCTGGCCCCCTGCCTGTTCTGAGGCACAGAACTCACGACGGGGAGTTTCCTGGATGAATTCAATAGAACTTATAGAACTTAACTCTGTCACAGACTTGGAACATCTAATACTAATAATGACCTCCACACTAAACCTAGGGTTGCATTCCCAACAGTAGCTCCTGCAGTTGTTCCCAGATGAAATCAAATTTCTGTGGAAAAAATGTGTGAGACCTCCTTTCCCACAATGGAGTGAAAAGGGCAGCTTCCTGGGTTACCATCCATGGAAAACACCATCTCACCAGTTTACAGGTGGTGTTGGTGTTATTCAAGCGCCAGAATGTGTGGAATGGGTCAAATGTGTGTGTCAAATGTGTGTCAAATTAGGTGGCCTCCCTCTTGAAACCGTTAAATCTTTGCATCTCTTCATCGCGGGGGCTCACAGACGGGCCGGCGGTGGGAACCCAGCAACATAACAGCTGGAACCATGCATCTCACTGCAGAAACAAGGTGCTCTGCCATGGCCCAAGGGGGGCCTGAGCCTTGCACATTTCACCTTCCTTTCCCCAGGTAATTCTCTCCAGAAACCCTGCTGGGTGGCAGTTCCCTCTCTTCCAGCATTCCTGCAAAGATTTATGATACGGGATAAGCACTCAGACTTCAAATTTATATTAAGAAGGTCAGGTGAAAAGACTCTATTGTGTGTAGATGGAGCATTCAGAACTCTGGGCAGCTTCAGGCTGGAAAATACCATTGCACTCCCCTCCCCACCGGAGCTCCCTCTGTGGGCACCACAGAGAACCAGAAAGCGCTCTTGCTGTGGGACCCCTGACTGGATGCCAGCCCAGGGTGTTGTGAGTCCCAGGACACTTCCTGAGTCCTCACCTGGTTTCCTCTCTCTCAGGGTACTTGTGAGAAATAAATGAGGGAACCACATCAGACGCGTACTAACCCCTTCCATTCCACGATGCCCTGGTACCCGAGACATCACCTTGCGGTGGATGTGCCCTAGCCTGTGCAGTGGGTGGGCACTTGTGTTCTCGCTTGCCCAGCTCCTGTTCCCTCTTGCTCTGATAACAGCATGTCAGTTTTCTCCTGGAGAACCCCTGTGCCACTGCCCATGGTTTGGGTGCCCTCCTCTGGCCAACGGCTGAGAACGTGACCCACACCAGACCAACTAGAATGGCCCCTCTGGGAATGTGGATCTGGGGCAGGATGGCATCTGGACAGAAAACTTTCAGAGCTACTTAAAGCTGGGATCAGGCCTTAAGAGCCTGTCCATCGGTCCCTGTTTCGCCGCTGCCCTGATCCTCACTCCTCCCTCGGGCTCTGGGGGCTACTCCCTACCCTTACAATAGATTCCCGGTCCACTTCTTGGAGGCAGTGTGGACTTCCACACCCTGCAACAAAGTGTCTCAGTACTCCCTGCCCTGCACAGAGGAAGAAGGCAATCCCCAGGTCCCAGGAACTAACGTGGAAGGGGGATGGGAAGCCACCCTCCAGACTGGCAGACTGTGTCCCCTTCCCAACCTCCTCCCAGGGACTGTCCTCCTGGGCCTCCTGCCTTCCCCTTGCTGCCACACCACTCTCTCGTGTTCCACGTCATCCCCGCTCACAAACCAGCATCTCTTTCAACTCTCAAGGCTCTTTTTCTGCTGGTACCAGGCCATTTTCATAAACATTTCATTTTAAAATAAATCTCGGTGTCTCATTTGTCACAACATTTCTGAAGTTCATTCCTCTGCCAACGTGCTCATTCCAGAGGAAGGCCCTTCCCATTTGAATGTTGGCAACGTCCTGGCCTTTTGGCTTCCTCTCCTGCCACCTTCCTCTCTCCCAGAGAGAAAATGAGGTTTGGACTTGGGTGGGTTGAAAGCCCATCCATGCATGCCACGCATAACATTCCCTTCCTCGGCACTGATGCATTCTGAGACAAAAAAGCCTTTGATAATGTTTCTCTGGGGGCCCATTTGGCGCCATGTTGCAAACTGAGCGGCCTTGGCCAAGCTCCCCCAGCTGGAGGGCAAGCGGTGGGAGCCAAGGGCATGCTCAGTCCCCTCCCAGGTCTCTGGGCTGCCTCTGTAACCCAGCTCTGTGAGTTGTCACATCCTCCCCCAACCCAGGGGTTGAGGGCATGGTCACAGTCATGGTACCTATTCCACCTGAACATGTTTCACCGAATCGAGCCTCTACAAAAATGGCCCTGTTTGGCAGCCAGGGATCGTACCCACCCCTCAGGAAGTCGTTACATATTAGAATTCAGGGTACCTCCTGCAGCTGGGAAATACATTCTACAGGGTGTCCTCTGGGGGCCCATAAGGAATTCACACCTGTGATTAACTTAACTGGCCATCCCATTTCCCTAAAGCCCTGAACAGATCCAGTTGAGAGAGCAGCTCTCTGGCAATGAACAACTTGGGTTTTTTAGAGAGAAATCAAAGTATAACAGATTCAAGTAATTCAGCATATCACAATAAACACTGTGACCGGAGCTAGGCTAGATTTTCGCCGACACATACAGTGAAGTGTCGGTATGCCAGTCTGTGTATGTACAACCTGACACCTGTTATTAGATTCGTCCTGAACCTTTGTAAAAGTTTTTCTGGTGTGAACTATTGAATTTGCTATTCACTAGAAACTTCACATGCAACTTAAAACCAGATTAGTAATTTACTTTTGTGTGGAAATGAGAAGGAGCATGTTGTACAATGGAATGACCGCAATGGAACATGTATGTGTGTGTTCCAGTTGGGAGAAATTACTTTTGTAAGTGCAGGCTGAAGAACCTGTTTTTAAATGAATTCTCTTAAACTTAAAATTCATTTTAAAGCTAAGCCCCTACCACCATAAAAAAAATAGAGAGAGAAAGAGAGAGGGAGAAGGTGGGCAGATTTCAACAACTACTTTCATGGCCATGTTGCATTAGACGAGTTCTCTAAATGATCTCTTCAACCCAAGGTTCTGGCCTCAAAACTAGACTTGCTTCTGTCCTTGTCTCCAGTGCACTCTTGTGCCCCTGAAAGTTGAATCACGGGCAGGAGTTTCCAGTATTTTCATTCTTTCCCTGCATTGAAGGCCATTCATCTTCATGTTGATTTTCCCTCCACCCTCTTGAAAAAAATGTATGCGTCCCCAAGATGGAAAGCCAGGAGTTGGCACCTGGGAACGAGATCACATGGAACAGGAAAGGCAAGGGCCTGGCCAGTGCGGTGAGCCACCACCACAGACCACGGCCAGCATCTCAGGAAGGGAAGTGAGTCAGTCTTCTGAATTCTGTGGTAACGAACCCAGAGCCTCTGTCACCCTCTCCCCTCCCTGTGGGCGCATGCCTGACCAAGCGTGGGGCCTCCCAGCGTGAGGCAGGGCCAGACAGTTGCTCTTTTGCCCTTAACCATGCAAACTGCTGCTCTTGAATATCAAGTGTTTTTCATATTCTTAATCTAGGCTCACTTTCAAAATGCATGCCATTTCCAGTAAGGAGAACTTGAATAATACATGTCTACAGTGGACCCTAAACTCGGTTTTTCTGAAGTGACTTCAGAACAGATGAAATCACTCTAGATATACATACATTTAAAAAAAATTTATATACCTTAATAAGAATCTGTGCATTTGGATGAATGCAATTGAATAAAGTGAATTGAATTGAATGGGTTTATTTATCCAAACATTCCATCCATACAGAAGCACACACAGTACAACGGCTTTACAAAGTCATGCTGATGACAATGACGGTACTACCAGCACCACTACTGTGAGGCTTCCAGACAGTAACTCAAATGACCAGCCCCAGCTGTCAAGGAGCTTACTTCCTGATTACACACACACACACACACACACAC
>NW_020174922.1:3583430-3620459 GCF_003031525.2 Neophocaena asiaeorientalis asiaeorientalis | reverse complement strand
GCTGGCTGTCAAGGAGCTTACTTCCTGATTACACACACACACACACACACACACGCACACACACACACACACACACACACACACACACACACATCCAGTCCCTAAAACCTCAGAATCTTACCTGATTCTTCCCTCTCCTTTACCTTGTGCACCAACTTGCTTCCCAAGTCTTTCTCATTCTAGCTTCATAAATTTTGTACTAACCTTCTGATATTTTCCTCTCCAACCCAGGCTGCCTCAACTCTATTTCAGGCCCTCTTGCTTCTTTCCCAGACAACCCCAATAGCCTCCTTTCAGGCACAGGATGTCGCCTGTAACAGCCCACCAGCGTGGGCAGGGCTGACAAAGGCATAACGCTCATCCTGCCACCCCAACTCCCTCAACCGTAACAGACCACACTCATCAGTCCCAGTGCTCTTTCCTCTGAGCCCAGACGTGACTGCACAGCCCCTCATAGCACACCCCTCCAAGGTCACTACCAATTCCCCAGAGTTCTCTTGGAAACACAATCTATTTATCACCCCTGATCCAGGTCCTTTAAAACAAGATTCTTCAACCAGGACTGAGCATCAGCATCACAGGTGCCTGAACAGGACCTAAGATAGAAAACAGAATCTGTGGGCATGAATACGGGCATTGTAACATGCAACCTGCATGATTTCTGATGTGCAGTCTTCATTAAGGACTAAGTAAAACTAACCCAAACCGGAAAGTTTTGCCCCCTTCAAATCCTCTCTCTCCTCTCCTTTGCCACCTACTGCCTTACAACCTTCACTGGTTCCTGTTCCACAACTACGAACCCTGAACTTTTCCTAGCCAGCTCCTGACAGCTTCTGTTTGGACACCAGGAACATTAGTCCAAGACTAATACCAAGACAGGTATACCCTACAAGGAGCAGATGTCAGGATGGGATTAGATGTGCAAAGCTTTACTAGAGCAAAGACCTATGAGAGAAAATGTGGAAGGAGCCAGAAGGGGCTGGGAGAGTTGACCAGGGAGGGGTCTGACTCCTTGAAAAGGAGAGGGAGATGGAAGGAAGGTTGGGTGCAAACATCTTGGACTGCAGTGAAGTACTAACGTGAGTTCAGCAAGGCCTTCAGGAGGTCCTGGAGCCAAAGTCACCCATCAGAAGAATCTGGTGTTTTGGCATCCCTGGCATGCTGAGTCATTAGCCGGGAGCAGACCATGGGAAGCATGGCTTCGGCACAAATGCAGCAGCTTCAGAGTGCAGTAGCCGAGCATTCAGCCAATTAGTGACTCCTTGCAATTGCAGATCTGAGGGGTGTATTCTCAGAGCTGCTACACCACGTCACTGACAGCGGCTGGGACCACTGGATTTAACAAATAAATATATGGGATGTGGATCGCCAGGGGCCGGGGGAGTGGGAGGAATGGGGAGATATTGGTCCAAAGGTATAAACTTCCAGTTATAAGATTAACAAGTTGGGGGATCTAATGTACAGCATGACGATTATAGATAATAAAATATACCGTATCATATACTTGAATGGTGATGAGAGTGGACCTTAAGTGTTCTCGTTACAAAAAAGCAATGATAACTGTGTGACCAGATGGAGGTGGAAGCTAATACTATGGTGGTAAAATCATTTTGTTATAAATGTGTCAAATCAACGGTCATACACCTTAAAATTATACAAGGTTATGTGTCAATTATATCTCAATATAGCTGGGAAAAAAATACAGGACACCAGGTTGGATGTGGATTTCAGGTAAATAACAAATAATTTTTAGTCTAAGAGTGAGCCAAAAGGGGTGTCTGGCTTGCCTTAGGCTGTATCCCCGACACCCCTTATCTTCTGAACTGGATCTGTAATTTGGTACAATCCCAACAGCTCCCTCCCCTGTCTGTCTCTCTCCTACCCAGTCATCCATCCACCCCTCCCCACTACTCTAGATCATCTCCTGGAAACACTATTCTGGTCATGCCAGCCCCCACCCAAGGAACTTCCAATAGCTCCCATGACTTTCAGAATGAACCTCAAACTCCTCAGGCTGCCATTTGGCCTCATTTTGCAACGCTGATTCCCACTGACCTTTATGGCCCCTGGGCTCTAATCAGACCAGACCTTGTAGTTATCAAGACACACTCTATATAATTCCAGACATCCTGCCTTTGCTCACACTAGTCCCCCACCCTGGAATGCCCTTCCCAGAGGTGCCTTCCCCCAAATCTCCACATTTCCAACTTTGACCTGTGCTTCAAGGCTAGCTCAAGTGCTGCTTTCTCCTTGAAGAGATAAGCTATGTACACCATCGCCCTGCCCCGAATCCCTTCCACCTAGTGGCACAGGAAGAAGCCAAAATAACATAGAAGGAACGTAACCTGATATGTCCTGAACACCTAGCCGTATGGAGTGGATTTTAGTAAACAACATTTCCCAGTTCCACGGGTGGCATTAATAGCAATAGCTCTTGTACAACCAACAGGGTAAGTTTCGCTTTTAGCCCCGGTGCAGATGTTTAATTAATCAGGGCCGCCGTCCTTGTTCGCCCTCGACTGGGTTTCCCTGGTGATTACCCACCGGAAAACTCAGCCCTTTAATGCAAACAATGTCCTGATTAATGTTTTGTGCTGTGCACCAGGTCTGGGGAGCAGGTCCTTCATTAGTGAGCCAGCCTGGACTGCAAACGTTTAGTCCTGAAAACTCAAACCTCATTTCATACACAACTATCTTTCCATTTTCTTGTGTGTCAAACCTTTCCTTAACTCCCTTTTCTTCCTCCCAACTTTGATTTGGGGGAAGGAAGTTTATATCAACTGAATATAAAATATTAAATTATTCTGACTTCAGCATAGTTTTGAGATTGACTCGAGCAGTGAGAATACCCTCCACCTAGCCGCGTTGCGGCCGCTCCGCAGGCCTGAGCTTGGGTGTGCCTGGCCTTTTGTTGATGGCACACGTATTCATTCCTTCAGTGTCTTTCTGTCTCCCTCACTAGAAAAGGGGAGGAAATCAGATGATGAAATGAAAACCTTTAAATAAAATATCATTCAGACAAAGGAAAAGAATTTTCCTCTGGGTCATTATCACTGGAAACCCAGTGAAAAGATAATAAGCACAAGATTCCTGATTAATTAAACATTTGTGCTCATTGTATGCAATTATTCTGGGGAAGATCAACTCTGGGACATCTGTTTACTCAGCCTTGGGTTGAGAAACCACCAAACTACCTCTGCCCTGCATCTCCAGGCACAATGTCAAGCCATAGAACTGATAGCTCAAAAGGCTGAGGAATATACTCGCTAATTTTCTAGGTTGGAAACATATGACCACACTACGTGAGCAATACATTATGAAGGCCGAGTAAACTCCTAGAGGGTTAACTGGGGAAATCAAAAGTGACAATATGTTAATACAATACATATTTACCAGTATACATAATCATTTTATGCTATTAAATATAGTTGATAAACATTTTCACAAATGCTTCAATTGTTATTGTCTTTTATGCAGTGAAACCACATTTCTAGCTTTTTTCTCCTTCTCACCCAGTGTCTTAGTCTGTTTGGGCTGTTATGATAAAATACCACTGACTGGGTAGCTTATAAACAACAGAGATCTATTTCTCACTGTTCTGGAGAATGGAAATCCAAGATCAGGGTGCCAGCACGGTCAGGTGAGGGTCCTCCTCTGGGTTGCAGACTGACAACTTCCTGCTGTGTCCTCACATGGTGGAAGAGGGCAAGAGATGTCTCTGGAGCCTCTTTCATGGGAGCACTAATCCCACTCATGAAGGTTCTGCCCTCATAAACTGATCACCTCCCGAAAGCCTCACTTCCTAATACCACAACCTTAGAGATTAGGATTTCAACATATGAATTTGGCAGGGGGACACATATTCAGACCATAGCACCCAGTTAGGTCTCCAGTTTCAATGATTTTCGTAATACCACGAATCCCTTAATTGTCATTCCTGTCTTATCTCCCTACCCTGGCAGTTGGGGCCAGAGACTATCTCTGCCCAGTTTCGTGGAAGCCCAGGAATGGGGAAAAGTAAGTGTTTCTCTCCTTGTCAGCTGATGAGCAAAAAACCAAAAGCTGCATATTCGAGAGAGTCAAGGTCCAAGAGTGGGTTAAACAGAAAGTGAAACTTAGGCCCAGGAGGTCAAATGGAAGGAGACCCAGGGCAGGGAAGGAGCAAGGGCTAGAGAACTCACCTGCTGGAATCCAGGTGCCTGGAGCAGCTTCCTGTGAATCTCTCCTTGGCAATCCTGAAGGCCTCAGGGAGGAAAAGTCTGGATTCTCAGCCAGAGAACCTGAATTAGATGTGATCAAATGAGCAAAAATGTTTAAGGAATTGCTAACAACTGGTTGATTCTCTCTGTGCATCCAATACCACATTCATCTGCTGAGACCCGGGTTCTGGTGCGCCAGGGTTTGGGCGTCCTCAGATCTACCTAGAAGAGGACTCTAAAACCATAGGTTCCCCTGTGAGGGGAGAGATGGGTTACCATACCCATTCTTCTGAGTGAATGAATCACACTGTCTTAGGAGTCATTGCAGGAAAGCTGTGACTCTGGGACCTGGCTGATAATCTCCATCTGGCCATAATCTGTGGGAAGAAGAGGGTGGCTAGGCAAGCATTATGATGAAAGTCTTTGAAAGCATCTTCTAAAATCAGGATGCCCACCAAGGGATGAAATGAAAAAGGGAACAATGTGCTCCACTTCTCCCACCCCAAACAAACAAACAGGAAGAACACAAGAAGTGACTTGGGAATCCATGAAGGTAGAAGATCTTTTTTTAAAAAGAATATAGCTGATGCAGATGGAGATCCTGTGCAGGACATGGAAATGATCATTTTCATGAGGTTATCTATAGAGTGCCAGATTCTAAAGGACAAGGCATCCCAACGTGCTGGGTCTCCAAGGGCTACCTCTGAGTGGTCCTAAATCTCGGGTGCCATGTGTGTAGATAGCCTTTCTCTGTATATGCTCTTGCTTATTGTTTCTGTTTGTTGTGTCCAAGATGCGTGGCCAGAACTTCCTTTGGTCATGTGACTTCCAGAAATGGAACAACCTCTTGACATGTGCTCTACTTTCCAGGATGCAGGAATTGTTCAGGGTACTGGCTACATGGTGTACAGCAGAAGATAATATCACACTCATGAAAAGACGGTGTCCAACGGTCCCTGTTCTGCACACAGTTCCTGTTCTGGACCTGTGCTCCTTAGTCTCTCAACTGCCCTTGCTTCTGGGGGTCTGAGCATGCCCTTTGAGGCAGTCCCTCTATGCTTGGAGGCAGCCATGACAGCAACTGATAACTCTTAATGCCCCTATGGTATAATGCCTCTCGTAGGGCCTCCAGCTTCCAGGAGTTAGGCAGAAAGGGTGTGATGTTAGGGGATGGCTCTTCTTAGTTCAAAATAATCTCCTTTTAGAGTGGGTGCTCTAGGTTTGATTATGTGGGTCTGGGCCAGTTTGAGATAGTACAGGATCAAGGCATTGTATTAGTTTCCTATTGTTGCTGTAACAAATTACCACAAACTTAGTAGCTTCAAACAATACAAACTTATGTTCTGTGGGTCAGAAGTCCAAAATGAGTCTTATCAAACTAAAATCAAGGCTTAGGCAGGGTTGTATTCCTTCTGGAAGCTTTAGGGAAGGATTTTTTTCTTGTCTTTTCAAATTTCTAGAGGCTGCCTGCACAACTTGGCTAATGGCCCCTTCCTCTTTCTTCAAAATGTATCACCCCAACCTCTGCTTCTCTTGTTACATCTCCTTTTTCTATCTTTGACCCTCTTGTCTCCCTCTTATAAGGATGCTTATGATTACAATGGGCACACCCAGGACATCTCCCCATCTCAAGATTCTTTTTTTTTTTAATTTTTTTAGATTTATTTTATTTATTGATTTTTTTGGCTGTGTTGGGTCTTCGTTGCTGTGCTCAGGCTTTCTCTAGCTGCTGCAAGCAGGGGCTACTCTTTGTTGTGGTGCGACGGCTTCTCATTGCGGTGGCTTCTCTTGCTGCAGAGCATGGGCTCTAGGCGCGCAGGCTTCAGTAGTTGTGGCGCACGGGCTTAGTTGCTCCGCGCCATGTGGGATCTTCCCGGACCAGGGCTCGAACCCGTGTCTCCTGCATTGGTAGGTGGATTCATAACCACTGCACCACCAGGGAAGCCCCCCATCTCAAGATTCTTAACCACATCAGCAAAGTCCCTTTTGCCATGTAAGGTAATATATTCATATGTTCCAGGGATTAGAATGTGGACATCATGGCAGAGGGGGGTAGGGAGAGCATTATTCTGTCTACCACAAGTGTATTTGAACACCAGGAAGCCTTGCTGGGACTAATACACTTGGTTGGGACTGATCAGGTGAATTCCTTACTGATCTTGAGATGATCAGTTACTGGAACACACAGAGTGAAATATATTTTTAGATGTTGAAGCAGCAGTTGATAATGCCAATGAACCCTGGAAATTCACAAACATCTTTGCCTATTCTGGAAAGGGCTGACTCCTTGGGGGACTTGATGCAAACAGCCCGGCTGGACTGAACATGGTCCATGAATTTCATCTCTAGCCTCACAAATTTATGTCTTTGAACAAGACCAGAGGTTGTGTTGCCCCAAGTCATGAGGAATAAATTAGGGCAGTAACTCTGAAGTCAGTGTGTCAAGGTTCATTGTTTCTCAGGATGTTAATCATTTTGTTGTACTAAATAGGGTTCGTGGTCAAATTCAAACAAATTTGAGAAAAACGTTCCAACCTATTACAACTATTTGAGTCAAAGAGATTCTTTTTATTTGAGGAGCTGGTAGAGCCTTTAATATGCTAACAAGCAGCTGAGCCCACTAAAGGGGAATGAATATAACATACTCCAAAAGGCTTTGACCTTGAAACCCCTTAGTAGCAGGGTACCTATTCATGTCTTCTAGAACTTGGGTTCTATGGAACAGAACTGGGGAAACAATGGATCAGAATATTAACTATTTAGATGATGGTGTTCTGTCCAGGGTTTGACCAGGAGACTGGTAATTCAGTGTATGGAAGGTTGTTTATTACTCATCTACTTCTTGGATGTGGGTGAAATGCCAGCACCCCAGGGTTTCCAGCTACAAAGGTCTGTGTTGCAGGAGGAGGCAACTCACTCAGCTGGTGGGACTAAGGAGGACACTGTATTCTATCAGAGGCAGAACACCTTGGGATGCTGGCATTTTTCTTCTTTACAGACAATGTAGGAGCCTAGAAAGAGACATAACAGGGCCTGAAGAAGCTTTCCCATAAATTCATGCCTTTTTGTTTGCAAATTATGTCAATTTCAAGTTCAGCAATGAAGTCTACCCACCTGGTGGGAATACAGAGCAATTACTTTCTGGGTTTGAAAATACATCCTGGTAGACAACATATTTTTCCAGGAACCCAGACATAGACATCAGACTCCCTCTGGAGGACCCCTGGGTGAATCTGACGGACAGATATGGTAAAGGGGTGAGGCAGGTTCCACTGGTCACTCGCCTCTCCATAGACCTAGCAGGCAATGGTGGTGCATTCCACTGCTGGGCAGGGGGCCTCATAGCCACAGTCACCTAACTTGTGATCCTCCCTCTGCAGACATTAACATGACCTTTCCATCCTGTTGGTTTTGACAGGTAAAAGAGATGGTGGCTATTAAAACATGTGGGAGGTCTCTAGACCCCTTTAACCTCCCTTGAGACTTTCCTGGAACCAAGCCAGTAAATTCAGTGTCATCTCCAGTGAGTAGTATTTTCCTTGTTTCAATGCCTTTGGGATATGAGGTTCCATACATACTCTACTGCTCACAGCTGAAATGCCCATGGCCTCCCTCCAGTCACAGCCACTCTGCCTATTGCCCCTGGTCCAGTGTGCTGTCCTCATCATCTGTCTCTCCCTGGGTTCTAGACAGGCTAGCAGTGGAAGCCTCTGGGTTCCTTCCTGCATCAGTCAGGAGAGGTTGCTTAGGCTACAGTAACAAACAACCCCATGTTTCAGTGGTTTAAAGCAAAAGTGTGTTTCTCACTCATCCCACACGTTCACCCCTCATCAGCACGGGGGGTCCCCTCCACAGTGGCCTCACTCAGGGGCTCAGGGTAACAGATCCTGCACCATCTAGAGCAGGGGTCCCCAACCCCCGGTCCGAAGTCTGTTAGGAACCAGGCTGCACAGCAGGAGGTGAGTGGTGGGCCAGCGAGCGAGCGAAGCTTCCTCTGCCGCCCCCCATCACTCGCATTACCACCTGAACCATCCCCTCGTCCGTGGAAAAGTTGTCTTCCATGAAACCAGTCCCTGGTGCCAAAAAGGTTGGGGACTGCTAATCTAGAGCACAGCTAGCCAAATGGGAGGGAGGGAGGCAAATGGTAAACGTACTGACTCTCAAAGACGTTTGCTCACATTTCATTATTAGTATTTTTCATAGCAGCTATCATTTACTGAATACTTACTCTGGGTCAAACACTTTAAAACCATTTAATCCCAAGCACAATAAACTTAGGACATGTTTATTTCCTCCATTTTAAAAGTAAGAGACTAAAATCTTAAAGAGATTAAGTAATTTACTGCACATCTAGAAGTGGCAGAAACTGGCTTTGATCCGTAGTCTGGCTCGCTCCCAAACTCCCGCTATAACTAACCTGCCTCCCTCACTAGAGAAGTTCCTCTGATTTCTTATTTATTTACTTATATTTATTTCTTACATTTATTTCTCACTACTTATTTATGTGAAAAAAGCTTACAAAAATATAACAATTAAATCACAGTTATATATTAAAGAAATTGTCTTACTGAAAGGGGAAAATTTAAGTGAAAAGTATATAATATAGCAAAAAGCACATAACAATTAGTATAGTATTTACATTCATCTTTGCTATCCATCTGCTGGTGGAGTTGGTAGCATGTTTCCCCGCTCACACTTGTAAGAAGAACTTCATGTTCAGTAACTATTTTCCTTTTCTGACCCCAAATATCTCTTGACAAGTCTCTGAATAATTAATTTACGTTTTAAGAGACTTTTCAGTGCCAGAGTCCACTGATGCCTTCTCTGCTGCCCAGAAGCTCTTAATCAGTGACACTGCACTTCCATTTGAGGTCCTTGAATTCACGCTCAGAACCAATAGAATGAATTCACGTATTTGTAATACTTAGTGACTTGATTCATTCAGTTAACCACTTGTCAAAATATTTGCATTTCCAGAATATTTCTGACGCTTTATAGAGATAAAAAAGACAAGTATTTAAAATCCAGACTGTTTTGGAAAACAGAGAATATATGATAATTACAGATTGTAGCCATTCCAAAACCACCAACAGTGCTAGGAAAAGAAAAAAGGAATTTTCTCCTCCTGGTATTTATATCTTCTTGGTATAAATCAACTAATCAACTGACTTAGCACTGCCCAGGTAGAGGGTTATTCCTCTTCCCACAAGGGAAATTTCTCTAACCATGCCTTGTCTTCCCCCCCGCCACTTCCCTCTCTCTCTCTTTCTCTTACCCATACCAACCCTTACCTAAACCCAGATTGTCCTTACAGCTTAACTCTTGCCTATGGGAAAACTGGAAATAATGATTGAAAAACCTGGTAGCCTTCTGTCTCCTTACAACAGAATTTGAAGTTCCTTCCATAAGGAATTAGGCTTTATTTAGGACGGCCCTTCATCCGTCCATCCATAGAGGTCACCCAATTTATTTTTAGCAGGCATTGGATGGAAATCAACTCACCAACATATGAAATATGTTCATTCTAGGGACTTGATTCTGGTTCTTAGGAACCGCTGGAGAGAACAGGTCAGAGCTCAGAATTCTCCCTCTAGGTATGCAGGGCAATATGGTGCAACTCGAAAAAGTCACGGGTGAGGAGTTAATTCCGAAATCAAAGGCTCTGGAGAAGGATTTTGAAAGCAACAGATTTGTTCCCACTTTCTTAAATTAATCCACTACTTCTTTAGATTTAGTCAGTCTTCCGAACAGCCCTAAAAATAAAAGCCTATTATCCATGGGCAAAATTGTTCAATCTTGGCTGTTAATTCAAATGACAAAAAGGCCTGACTAGAAAGGGATTTCTCTGGAGAGTAATATTGGTGGCCCTAGGTGATGTCTCCTGAGTTCACACTATCTCTAAAAAAAAGGCTATTTTAGGCTTCTAAGGGCCCAGTTCCCCATAACCCTCTGTAGCTGCCCAGGGTATCAGCATCTTTCTGAAAAGCATAGTAAGGGGAAAAAGTAGAACCAACCCTCTAATGAATTGAGGAGTTGACAGGGTCCCGGCATCGCCATCGAAGTACAACTCTACAGGGTGCCATTCAAATTACTTTCTGTGTGAATAGTGATCTCTGGGGCTATGCAGCCCTAGGAAGTAAGCTGAAGGTATGATGGAGTCTGATTTGTTACTGATTAAGCCTAAATGGTCATAGTTTATTCAATGAGGAAACAAGTTGCTTAAGAAGCTAATGAATGTATAAGGTCCAAGTATTATCAGGAAGAGAAAATAATAATATTTAAATGACGATGCTGTTGTTAATACAGATAAAAATTTATCTCTTTGGCTAAATATTACTTAATTTGCTTAAATATTGATACATGTGCAAAGAAATCCACTTTCAACCTTTGGACCCCCCTATAGTTTGGGAGCCAATGGAACCATCTCCTACCCTTTCTCATTTTCTCCTGGCCTTCAGTTTTACTAAGGGCAAGACTATAAGCTTCTTAGAAATAATGACATCATGTCTTTCTGGCTGCTAGCAGCTTCTTTTACAAGATAGCCTACAAAGGGTTAGAAAATGACAATTCATTTAAGAGGCAATAAAACGGGTTAACAAACATCCCAGACATACTAAACAATGTTGTGGGGATACGGAGATCAGCTCCTAACATCCATCCTGCCCTCCTCCTCATGGGTCTTCCTGTACCGCAGAAGCTGGAAATCTCATATCTACACTTACAGGACTCCCTTGCACCTAGAGTTCCAGGTATGATTTAAATTGGAAGGCAAAACTGAGTCAAGGCTGTGTTTTGTGCTCCTCCTACCATTTCTGCTGGCAAACACTGTGGTGGGCTCTGGTTTTCCTGTAGAGACTACTCCCCCGCACCCCTCTCCACCACCAGCTGCGGTGGCTTCACAGGGCAGAAGCAGTTCTTTCTGTGATCTCTGCGATGCAGCTCTCGAAGTCATATCTCAGAGCCCAACACAGGCCTGTTTCTTCTGCAAAGCATGTAATGAAATAAATCTTCTCCATAAACCCGATCACGTGAATTCTATTCCCAGCTATGGAACATGACTGATTCCAAGTTCACCCAACCTCAGTTACAACCAAAGAAATAAAAACTGCCTTTTAAAGTAGCAAAATACTTTCACAGTGCTACTTAATGCTTGTGTTGGTGCCCCAAAACAGGTATTCTCAACATCATAGGTTAAGGAGCAAATAAGTATAAGCCCTTAGGAAAGCAATTAGGTAATAAGAATTGAGAACTTATAAAAGTCTATATCCCAGGAATCCTTCTTCTTAGAATCCTAATTTTAAAATATAGAAAAAAGTTGTATGTACTATGAGGTCCACTACAGTATTATTTATAATGTTTTAAAAGTGGGAACAAGGGACTTTCCTGGTGGTCCAGTAGTTAAGAATCCACCTGCGTGCCACAACTACTGAAGTCCATGCGCCTAAAGCCTGTGCTCTGCAACAAGAGAAGCCACCGCAATGAGAAGCCTGCGCACCACAATGAATAGTAGCCCCCGCTCGCCACAACTAGAGAAAGCCCACGCGCAGCAACGAAGTCCCAATGCAGTCAAAAAAAAAAAAAGGAAACAAACTAAAACTACGATCAATCATAGGGAAGGTAAAATAATCATGTGTTATCCATGTGGCTTGCCCATAGCAACATGAGGGTATGTTTAATTGACTCTATTAAATTTTAATATCAAAACAGTAAATTTTTTGTGCAGTATGATAAAAACTATCACAATAAAACATGCAAACATGCATAGAAAATATAAAGTCAATATGCCAAGATGGAAAAATAATCTTCTCGGGGTGGAGAGTCTGGGCAGCTTTTTTGAAATTTCTTTCACTTTTCTGTTTTTTTTCCCCTTAACTTCTTTAATTAAAATGTACATTTTTAAATAGAAAAAAAAACCTTTAAAAAAGTTATCTCTAATACACCAGCATAAAACCTTTTGTGGTTAACTTTCTACTGCTCAAATTCATCATTCCCCTCCCCCATCATCCAATATTTATTACGCAGGCCCTTTAATGTCACAAGACTGCTGCCATGCATTGATTTTTATGATCTTTACTGGAAAACTGCTAGGTGCATAGAATGATATCTGTGCCTGGTGTCTGCATGCTCATCATATATCACTTTGGATTGCCAGACAGCAAAGGAAAAACACCATAAACACTAATTTTTACTCCTAGATGGCTTAGTAATTTGCTAAATTTCCTTGTAATTGCTTCTAATTATTCATACATTAGAGTAGAAGGGGGTGGCTATAAATTTTCCGTGAAAACAAAATTTAAATACAATGCATCCAATAATGTCTCCACAGACCCAGGTGGCAACCTGCTTTCCTTATTAGGCAAATCCAACAGACACTGGCAACACATGCTGCTTCTTAATGTGACAGAGCAGACCGAGCCAAGGAAGCAACACTTAGAGCGTGATGCTGGCTTTGCGAGGATGCAGCGGGAGCAGCTCACCACCATCGTTCAGGTACGAAAGCATTTGGGGAGCTGACTTCTTCTGGGGTGGAGAGTTTCCACTAATCCCCTGCATTCTCCCCTGAGAGGTGTCAGCATCTCCTGGTAATTCAGAACAAGGCTGTTGATTACTTCATTCATTCATTAACTCTTTCATTCACAAAATCCGTATCAAGCACCTGCTCTGAGTGAGGCAGTGTGGGAAACAAGCTGCTCCTGAAGGGGGCTGAGGGAAGGCGATCTACAAGTAAACACCATAACCCAAGGTGGTAGACTGCCTCCCAAGGGGCACAATCGTGGCCCAATTCCAACACTACCTGAGTTCTGTCTAGAAAGGGAACTGAAGAGCTTCAGGGAGGAGGTAGCAACGGAACTGGACCTTAAAGGATGATTAAAATTGACAGTAGCTGCTCTGGAAAACAGCATGGCAGTTCATCGACAAGTTAACCATAGAGTTACTATATGATCCAGCAATCCCACTTCTGGGTACATCCCCAAAAGAAGGGAAAGTGCGGACACAAACAGATATTTGCACACCCATGTTCACAGAAGATTATTCACAATAAGCAAAAGACGGAAACAACCCAAGTGCCCAATGATGGATGAATGGATAAAGAATGTGATAGATCCATATGATAGAATATTATTCAGCCTTAAAAAGAAGTGAAATTCTGATACGTGCTACAACATGCATGAACCTTAAAGACATTATACTAGCTGAAATGAGTCAGATACAAAAGGATAAAATATTGTATGGTTCCATTTATCTGGGGTATCTGGAAGAGTACAATTCATAGAGACAGAAAGTAGAATGGTGGCTGGCAAGAGCTGGGCGGGGAGAGGAAATGCAGAATTCTCGTTTCAGTCAGGCAAGATGAAAAAGTTCTGGGCATGGATGGTGGTGATGGTTGCACAATAATGAAAATGTACTTAGTGTCACTAAATTGTACACTTAAAAACGGTTCAAACGGTCGATTTAATGTTACATCTATTTTACCACAATTTTTTAAAGTGTTGAGAAGAGGAAGGGCACTTGAGCCAGAGCACAGAAGTGGGAGGGATGGGCTTCACTCAGGAAACAGGGAGGAGGGCAATTTGTCTGAAAGATACTGGATTCAACAACAATAACAATGGTGGTAGCCATAAGTATAACTTCCAAATACTGTTTATTATCATGCCCTGGGCCCTGTACTACTTCTTTTGCTAGCATTATCTCATTAAGTCTTCTCAGTGATCCATAAAGCAGGTACTTTCATTATCCCAGAGTTAGAGCTGAGAAACCTGTGGCTAAGAGAGGGCAAATAATTTGCCCCGTAAGCATCAGAGCCAAGACCTGACTGTGCCTATCTCTCCCCAGAACCCACCCTGCATGTTGTTGCCTCCTGCCAGCAATGTGGGAGAAGTGGGTTGGACCCTTGAACACCAGATTAAGGAGTTGGGCCATCATGAGTAAACAGAAGGGATACAGGAAAGAATTCTGAACAGCAGAATTATGTAAAGAGAACTTCATTCAGGGAATATCAATCTGGCAGTGAGAGATAGGAGGCTAAAGGGAAACTTGGAATTTTTCCAGTGAATAAATAATGACAATCTGACTGGAGAGGCTAAGATGGGAAGAAGAGGATGGACAGAGACAGGAGATATCTTCAAGGGCTCGGGAACAGACTAAGTGTGGAGGATAAGATCAGTCTGATACTATTCTGTGGTTTTTAACACTGGGAAGATAGTGTAGCTATCAAAAATAGGAAGCCCAGGGAAGGAAACAGGACTGGGAAGGAAGAGAGCATACTGGGGGCATGAGGAGTTGAAAATGCTAGGAGATCTGATTGGTGGAGATGTTCCTCAGACTGTTAGAAAATGAAGATGTCTGATGTTAGTTTCAGAAGCTCAAGCACTCAGGCAGGAAAACTATGGCAGCTAGTGTGGAGGCTGGGACCACACAGCTGAAACCTCCCCTGGATTCAAGCATTTGGGAGTTCTCAAGATGCTGGCTGGGTTCCAGTCTACACTCCCCACCCTTGCACACCAGCCCCATCAATCACCCATTAAGTGATAACCAAGGAATATCAGACACGAGGAAATCACAAACACGAGTAAGAAAGACCGAGATGAACAAATACAAATGACCCCAGAGAAACTGGAGATAATTCAGTGAACCAAAATCACTTTCATTGGTATTCTGCAAGAGATTTGAGACAAAACTGCATCCATGAAATGAGATCATGTTGCTATGATGAAAGAAAAACCAGCAATCCATAAAGAATTCTTTGAAATAAAAATCATCAGTGTCATAGTAACAATATTTCCATAGAAAATGTGGAGTCGGGGAAATAGCCCAGAAAACTGACCAAGCAGTTAACAAGACCTAAGACTCAGTAAGAAGAGAGACCCAGATTACCAGTCCAGAAGGACCAACTTCTGACCAATCAAAGACACAATAAAAGAACAAAAGCTCATGAGTCTACATGTCAAAGCAGTCCACTGAGTTCCCAGCATGAGGAATGAAAAGAACCACACCTAGATACACCCTTGTAAAACCTCCACACCAACAATACAGAGATCCTGAAGTCTTCCAGAGTTAAAAAGATAGGCCACCTTCATGGATGCCATGGGCACGGGAGCAAAGAAGACAGTGGAGGCCACACGTGAGACACCGTCCCTGTGAAGGCTTCCGTTTAGAAGGCCTGCCTTGGGCAGCACAGGCAGTCCCAGTGAGCCAGAATTCAATTCCCTCCCATGTTTGCCCTAACTTCCAGGAGAGAACTTCCTATCTGCAGAGCAGTCCATGTGGGTCTGATGCTATCAGCAGGTCGGAGTGATCAGGGAATGAAATGAGAGTCTCTCCTCTCATCATTTCCCCAGGCTCAACAGAGAAGGGACGGACACGGGCTCAGTGGGGACGAGGCTCTGAGTCACTAGGGTGTCTCAGTGTCTGTGACAAAGCCAGTGACCCTTGAGAAGGTAAGGAACCAAGACAACCTTCTGACTGAGGCGTGGGGAGGTGAGAACCCCCTCTGAGAAGGGAAACACCTGCGTTTCAGCTGAGCTTCTCACACTACTGTAATTTCCAGTTCTTCTGTCTTCTCCATTCACCATAAGCTTTGGGAGAGCAAGGCCTGTGTCTTATTTGGCATTTTTTATCCTGCACTTACCAAGTCCTGGTACATAGTTCAGTAGATGCTGAGCGGCTGTCTGGACAGATGCAGGAGTGGATGAATTTCTCCTTTTGTTGGATAGAAAAGGTGACAGTGGCTGCTGGCTGGCTGTGCCTCTGAAAAGTAGTCACATTCTGCTCCATTATTAAAAGAAACTCTGCATAATTGGGCTCCGTTGTCACTCCTAACAACAGAGAAGACCATTTTGCCTGTCATTATTCAGAAAAATTGTGAATAATAAGTTCATATGGATTATTAAAACTTCACCTCTAAGAGAATTACACTGCAAAATATTTAAAACACAGCATTTTCCATACCGCTACTCTTCCTCAAATGGCGTCTTTCATTCCTGCTTCCAGGACTGTCTTTCTGTGGCTGTTCCTCAACGTCTTTGTTGAAATTGTCTTTTTTGCCTGTGGCTTTAAAATACACTGACACTGGGGCTTCCCTGATGATGCAGTGGTTAAGAAGCCGCCTGCCAATGCAGGGAACATGGGTTCGAGCCCTGGTCTGGGAAGATCCCACATGCCATGGAGCAACTAAGCCCGTGTGCCACAATTACTAAGCCTGCATTCTAGAGCCCGTGAGCCACAGCTACTGAAGCCCACGAACCTAGAGCCCGTGTTCCACAACAAGAGAAGCCACCACAATGAGAAGCCCACGCATCGCAAAGAAGAGTAGCTCCCGCTCGCCGCAACTAGAGAAAGCCCACGCGCAGCAACGAAGACCCAACACAGCCAAAAAAAAAAAAAATACACTGACACTCACTGTGAGGGGTTTCTGCTCAGATGCCCAATCTGTATCCCTGCTTTGAAGCCCCATGTGGGGACTCCTCTGACTAACTCATTTCCACCATTGTTTCCTAAGGATCCCACAATCCCACTCATCATCCTCATTCAAAGCCTAAATGCTGTCTCTGAATCTTCCCCTAAAGGACATCCTATACACAGAAGTCCAGTGCCCTTCAACCCACAGGCAAATATTTACCTCTCCTGATTCACACACATTACTGGCCGCTGGCAGGAGCTCAAGTCTCCTCTTTTCACCTCCCTTCCCTACACGTGGATCCAGATTGAGGTATTTCAGACCACAGCTGCTGTTCCTCACGTGCACCCCCAATGCCCATGCTCCCTGGGGTGCTGCTTAAGGTCCCCTCGTCAGTAGTAAGAAGGGACTCTCCCTTTGCTTCATCTAGTACGTGCATGAACTTGTCACAAGCACAGTCTCTATTACACTACATGTTATATTCTCCTGTTGCTCTTCCTTGTTAAAATCCACCTATTCTTAGGTATGATTTAGCAATATATAATGAGACAAGGAGGCTGTCTCCAGCTGGGTGTCAGAGTGACAGCGTTTGGTGAGGGAGGTGGGGAGGAAATGGAGAGGGAGCATCAACACAGTCCTATCTCTGGTCCTTAGTTCTGCACAGTCCAAAGATGATTGGCTCATCCAGAAATGATTGGATGGTTCACAGTAATCAAACTCATAAGAGATGGATGTATAAATCAGAAAGCCAGTGCGTTAATTTATAATGGTAGATAGAACTTTCTATCTGCCTATCGAAGGTCGTATCTACTCTTGAGGGACCCACCTTTCCAGGACCCTGTTGCCTAGGGTACCAAGGTAGGAGTCAGATAGTTGATAGAAGAGTACGTAATCAGGGTGAAAGCAGTGGTACAGTCTTGTGCAATATTTCGTTCAGTTTCTGTAAGGCCTGATGTATTATCCCTGCTCTTCTAAAAAAAGTTTATCTGATCAATGGCCAGATGACGCGAGTCCACTAAACACAGAGCCTTTCTCCCTTGAAGAAAACTAGATTGCACCCTCAACTCGGGATGCCCAGCTCAGTTTTCCGCACACTCTGCCTATCTTAGCACCATTGTGATTAACTTACCAAATGAATTCTTAGACGGATGTTTTCCGTTTTTTTTTCTTTAAAGATAGATTTTATTCATTTTATTTTATTTATTTTTGGCTGCGTTGGGTCTTCGTTGCTGCATGCGGGCTTTCTCTAGTTGCGGCAAGTGGGGGCTACTCTTTGTTGTGGCGCGCAGGCTTCTCATTGCGGTGGCTTCTCTTGTTGCGGAGCACGGGCTCTAAGCGCGTGGGCTTCAGTAGTTGTGGCACGTGGGTTCTAGAACGCAGGCTCAGTAGTTGTGGTGCATGGTCTTAGTTGCTCCACGGAATGTGGGATCTTCCCGGGCCAGGGTTCGAACCTGTGTGCCCTGCACTGGCAGGTGGATTCTTAGCCACTGAACCACCAGGGAAGCCCTGTTTTTCTCTTTTATATATATGTGGTAGGAGGTGGAGGGATTGAGGGTGGTCTTCCATTCAATCACCTAAATTCAAAGGTTGGCTGGTATCTTTGTATTTCACCACTATAATGTTCATACTGCATATTTGCTATATTTAGAACCACTGACATAATCTCTGCATCTCTGTCAGTGGTTGTGAAAAACAAAAAACCAACTCCCAATTTCCACATCCAGAGTTCTAGTCCTGTCTCAGCCATTGCCTTGCTGTGTGACCTTGAGCAAGTTGCACACCCTCTCTGTGTCTCCTGTATAATATCTACCGAGAGAGAGGGGACCAAGTGATTTCTAAGGTCCCTTCCAGCTCTATAATTCAAGAATTGTATGCCTGAGATCAGTGTCCCTCTCTTTAAAAATCAGATGATTACATAACACAATGGCTCCCTCATAGGTCCTGGGTACACAGCAAATGAAAATTTGCACTGAAACTGATTGCAGAAATTAGAAAAAGAGCAATGAGGTGATGCATAAGTGTCAAGAACCTTCTGAGAGGACAAGATCCTGGGCTCGACTGAAGGTCTGTCTCAGGTTCCAAGCTGACAAGTACTACCTACATGACAAGCTGTTGGGGGTGGAGGACTTTTTTATGACTAACAAAAAAGGCTGCGAAACAATTGGATGAAAGGTACTATATAAGGACAAAATACTCTAATTGGGCCTTTTCTGTCTCATTATTTGCCAGTGAAACTAATCCTGCTGATCTCTAGAAAATAGAGGAATTTAGAAATAGAATTCCATGCTCAGATAAAATCCAAGTACTCACCCTTGACCATTAGTAAGTGTTACATGAATGAGAATCAGTGTGTCCTCTTTCCGCTTAACTACAAAGTGTCCCTTTGGAGCTCACATTTCACACCCCCATATAAAATGCACTTTGCTAAAATGTTTACTGTAGAGTGGGGCTCTTATAGAAGGGAGCTGAAGAGGCGAGGGCTGTGTGCAAACACGCGGTGGGGAGTCTGGATGGGTTTACAGTAAGCGCAAGCGTCCCACTGGGACTGCAGCCTTTTACCTCTCACCAGGGGGAGGAAGGCTGGGGGGTGTCTGCCATTGACCAGGTGCTGCAGCCCCAGAGATCAATTCAACACTAATGAGGGCTGCAGCTGGGAACAGAGAGGAGCCAGTGGGGCTTTGCAGGTAGCTAGGCTCACTGCAGACACGACAGAAGCACGAGAAATGGCGACCACCGTGTCTGTCCACCTCACCTTTGGACACTGCCAACTCTAAGATGGGTAATACAAGCCAGTAGTGAAGGCCTAAAGCAGAGGTTTAGTTACAGGCTGCTTTCCTGGTTGAAATGGAGGTCTTAACTAATTCATCAGCACTGGGCATAACCAGCACCAGAGACGGCAAATAAGCGAAAGAAAGATGATTTTCTAAGACTACCTGGCCTTGAGAACACTGAAAAAAATTCAGCCAGGAAAAAGAAAAAGTGACATTACTTACAGCTACTGCTCATCTTTCGTAGATCAAAAATCAAGAACCCATGACCCATGGGAGAGATCTTGCCCAGTGCTGTGCTTTCCTTGCTTGACATAGTACTGGCTCTGTGTCGGGTTTCATTCTGTTCCAATTTCGAAAGTCTCTGGTGAGTTACCAGGGCTGCACGTTTGTGCACGTCACAGTGTGGCAGTTCCCAACTGCTCCCCCCATTCACCAAATGCCCCGGGGCCCCCTGACCCTCAGCGACATTTCTGCTACCTGGCTTGTCCCTACAGGTGTCTAAATTGTCTAAATTTGACACCGAGATGTAGAACATCAAGATTTCTCAGTGAAGGTAGGAAAGAGTCTATGGACTAGAGAATGACAGCGTTCTGCCCTTGAGGGCTGTTTGCAGGAGGTGGTAGATGTCCTTTCCCTGGGAGCCCTTCACATTATGGAAGAGTTTGGCCTTGGAAGGATGAGTTGTCCAACTGCATCTAAAGTGGAAGCCAAACTAGATGTATTCTTTTATATATATACGATATATATAGTTTTACTGAGATACAATTCAGAAATCACACAATTTACTTATTTAGGGCATACAATGCAATGGTTTTTAGTATATTTACAGATATGTGCAACCATTATCATAGTCAATTTTAGACCTTTCTCATCAACTGAAAAAGACACCCTGTATGTTCTAGCGCTCACTCTCCCTCTGCCCACCCCAGGCAATAATTAATGTACACTCTGTCTCTGTAGATTGGCCTATTCTGGACATTTCATATAAAGAGAATCACGTAATATGTGATGTTTTGTGGCTGGCTTCTTTCACTTAGCATACTGTTTTCAAAGTTCTTCAATGTCATAGCATGAGTCAGAATTTCATTCTTTTTATGGCCAAATAATACCCCATTTTGTGAATATGCTGGATTTTATTTACCCATTCATCAGTTAGTAGACATTTGGGTTGTTTCCATTTTTAACTATTATGAATAATGCTACTATAAACATCCCTGTATAAGATTTTATGTGGACCTATGTTGTCATTTAAGTATATACTGAGGAGTGGAGTTGCTGGGTCACATGACAACTCTATGTTTAACCATTTGAGAAACTGCTAGACTGCTTTCAAAAGTGGTTGCACCATTTTACATTCCCACCAGCAATGTGTGAGGGTTCCGATTTCCCCTCATCCTCACCAACACTTGTTATTATCAGACTATTTTTATTATACCCATACAACTGGGTTTGAAGTGGTCTCGTTGAGGCTCTGATTTGCAAGAGGTTGAGCATCTTTTCATGCGTTTATTGGCTCTTCGGATATTTTCTTTGGAGAAATGTCCATGCCGATCCTGTGTCCATTTTTTAATGAGTTATTTGCTTCTTATTATTGAGTTGTAAGAGTTCTTATATATTTTGGATCCAAGCTCCTTATTGCAAGTATAATTTGCAGGTATTTTTTCCATTCTATGGATTATCTTTTCACATCCTTGGCCGTATCCTTTGATACATAAAGTTTTTAATTTCGAAGACATCCAATTTATCTATTTTTTCTTTTGTTGCTCATGTTTTGGTGTCATATTTGATGTTCCATTGCCAAATCTGAGGGCACAAAGATTTACTCTATGGTTTCTAAGAGTTTTATAGTTTATAGCTCTGAAATTTAGGTTTCTGATCTACTTCGAGTTAATTTTTAGAGTATATGATATAAGGGTACAACTTCACTCTTCTGCATGTGGCTATCCAGTTGTCCCCGCATCATTTGTTGAAAAGACTATTCTTTCCCCATTGAATGGTCTTATCACCCTTACTAGGTTTCTTTTAAGATCTAAGTCTGTGACATAGATGTCCCCACATTCTTAACCTTCAGAAGTCATCCCTCCCTTTAATACCATTTAGTATAGCCAAAGTTCCTACATTTCATGAATGCACAAATGTCTTTTTTTTTTTTTTTTTTTGCGGTACGCGGGCCTCTCACTGTTGTGGCCTCTCCCGTTGCGGAGCACAGGCTCCGGACGCGCAGGCTCAGCAGCCATAGCTCATGGGCCCAGCCGCTCCATGGCATGTGGGATCTTCCTGGACCGGGCCACGAACCTGTGTCCCCTGCATCGGCAGGCGGACTCTCAACCACTGCGCCACCAGGGAAGCCCTGTGTCTGTGTTTTTTAATCCAGATAAACTTCTGAGTTATTTAGTCCAATATCATTTGGAAGGGAAGTGGAACTAATTTTTAACAAAATATATTTTACTTGGGCTGCTATAAAAATAAGTTTGAGGAAAAAAAAATCTTGAAAGTAGACAGTTAATGGCAATTATCTCCTAGATCTAAAAACTGCTTTACAGGCAAATTGAATGCTGGCAACTCTGTTAAAAATAAAATCTTTTTGCTCCAAAACAAGGATTGATCCACCTCAATTCTTCATTATTAAAATTCAGAAAAAAAATAGAACTACTTCCTATTCTGAGTAATTTATATCCTTACATCCCAAATGCCTTTAAGAGAGTATCTAGCATAGGGTAGAAACCTAAACAAGAAATTATTGATTTAAATAGAGTGGAAATGGGGATGTTCTCAAGTATGCCTCTGTGTGTGTGCTTGGTGGAGGTGAGGCAGCCCAGCTCCTCTACAAATTAGGCCTTCACCTACTTCCTGTGGGTGAATTTGATGTGAATGGTCCTCATTACCCAAAGTTTATATAATAATTCTATAATGTTTGATAAAATAAAACCTTCTTGGGCTGAATAGTTTTAAGAGCCAGATTGCTTACAAGATACTCCAGGCCAGCTAGGCTTTTGCAGGGATATCCGTGCAGATGTGTCACTGAGGAATGAACAAGCAGGAAGCAAAGCCTGTGCAGGCAGCAAAGGGTCTCTCCCTGGAATCAGCAGAGATGGAAGCGGGGCAGTTTCCCCTCTCACTCCTCCTCAGTGACCCCAGAGACCCCCAACACGACAGCTGCATCATAGAGAAATGGCTCCCATGGCCCTTTCCTTTCTGGGCTCCTTTGGTTTCCCCAGTCCTGACATTATTTGCATTCAAGTGATGTTTCCTGAACCTTGGCTCTGTAATAGGTTGTGGGTATACCTGGGTGCAAGTGCAAGCTCACAATATAGTGTTCATGCAGGATCTTAAGGCCAACGGTCAACCAAAACAGCTCTGCTCAAGGGAGCATGAAGCACTGAAAAAAGATGGGCCTGTAATCAACGGTGTAACATGGTATTGAAAGCCATGGACGTGGGTGAGTGTGTCTAAAAAGAGTATAGGATGAGAAAGACAGGGTTTCAGGATAAGGCCCCCAGGAATATCCAAATCTAACTGCTGATCAGCTTCCCAGTATCCATCCTCCCCTTCTTCCTTAGTAACAAGGCCCTCATTATTCAGTTAAAAGACACTATTTCCCAGCATCTGTTATAGCTGGGAGGTCAACAGAATGTGGACCAAGGGGTGTGTGGGGCTTACAAGAAGCCTCTCTAATGACTCACCTAGAAGGTACAACATTTTGCCTTTTCTCTCTGCCTTTAGATGCCTCCTGGCACATGGGTGTGATGGCGGCCATCCTGGACCATGGGGTGACCTTGAGGATGCTAGGATGCTGAAACAGAAAGATAGATATTGAATTCCTGTACGGCCTATCTTTGGGCTTCCTTGTTTGTAAAAGAATTACTCTTCTATCTTATTTAAGCTACTATTTTTTTTCTGTTAAGTACGTCCAAACTCGATCCTGACTGGAAAAGTAAGGCAGAACTGGATGAGTCAAGAATAAAGAAAATGAAGGAGCAGTCACTGAGGAAGGAGAGAAAACAAAGAGAATGTCACAGAAGCTAGGGGGACAAAAGTATTCCAAGAAGCAGTGAATGCTCAAAAGTGCCAAATCCTCCTGAGAGAGCAAATAAGGAACACTAAAATATGTTCCTAAATATCCATTGGACTTAGTGGCCTAGAAGTCATGGGTGACTTTTATGAGACTGTACAGGTTCATGACTGAGACGGAAACCCGTTTGGAGTGGGTTGAGTGATGAGAGGCAAGGAAATGGAGATCACGGTATAGACAAACCTTTTGAGAAATCTGGCTGTGAAGGAGAAGCCAAAGACAGAGTGGAGGCTGGACAGGGATGTGAATGGGGCCAAGAAAGGACATTTCTAAGATTGCGGGGACTTGAACCAGTCTTAAGAGGAGCCAGATGACAAGGAGATGTTAAATACATAAAGGTGGGAAGGAGTGTCAATCCTTGTCCCGACCAGGTGCTATAGCTCCTCACTATAAGCACCTCCTCACAAGTGCCCTCCACTTCCTTTCCTGTCTCCCCTTGTGTCTGGAGCAAACCCCATTCCAGAATGAACCCGACAATCTTCATGCCTTCACCTGAACAACCGCTGGAGAAAATCACACAGCTGAGCTGACGGGCTCCACCTAAGAAGCCATTCTTCCCCACTCTGAGATGAGTATTTCACATCTTCTTTCCTCTCCTCCAGTCTCCACAGTTCCTTCCCCACCTTCAGTTGGCTGATGGCCTGACCTCAGCTTTACTGGAAAATGGAGAGCATTAAAGATGATTTAAAAAAATTTTTTTCACTTCAAACCTCTTCAAGTATTAAACAGTTTGTTTTTCACCCACACCTCCTTGTCACAGATACACATCTTATTTAGGCAATTTGGGAGATGCACATTGCCAGAAGGAGGGTGGCACGCAGTAAAGTTGATTTTTTGTTTTTCAAAGGTATTTTATAGACAACAATCTGGAGAGAAAAGGCTTTGGGTTTGTAAGTTTACAAACTTTGAGTTTTACAGATCTTGGCCAGAGACATATGGAAATGTGTGTGCATGTTTTGGATTTCACAATGATGGCGGTTGCGGGGTGAGAGGGAGGCGGGGTGTGTGCTATGTGACTCCCGCACAATGAGAAATTATCCTACCCCTGCGGCCAATAGCATTCCCATTCTGGTACTTCCCTGCCCAGTTTTGATAGTGAACAGACAAGGGCCTGAGAAAGGGATGGTTATCAGAGGCTCAGATACCTCAGGAATGAGGATTTGGTTAACGTCACCAGATAAGTCATTGAGACCAGTAGAGGTGAGAGCTGAGGGCAAGGGGAATTTGGGACAGATAGGAGAGGAGGGAGAATGTGAGTATCACTTGCAGCCCTGAGTCCAAATGCAGCAACAGGGGCTGTAGTGTGTCCTTCTAACCTCATTCTTCTAAATTTCCTCTCCCAAAGAGAGGCCCACTGGCAACCTGCAAGAGATACTCTTTGAACATATATGAAGTGGATCTGGACTCTGGCAGCCAAGGAGGTGTTGACCTGCTCTCCCTTTAAGAAAGAACTTGCTGTTCTGATGCAAGGAGTCCTGGAACTAAGAGCCCCCAGCTGCTGGACCTTTGAGATCTTCAACAGTGCAGAAGGCGAGGCCATGCTCCTCTGGCAGCCCCCAGCCAACTGCTGAGCATGGTGGGGGTCAGAGGGTCTGGCCATCTCTGCCCAAAACAGGTCTCCTGTTAATAGGCGTATTTGCTCTAGAGCTCACGTTGGATTGGCTCTGTCTGACCTGCATGAGTTTGGAGTCTCTCCCTGCCTAGTCCTTCTTCACTTCTTTGCCTTCTCTAGGTGTCAGAATAGCACCACAGTCTGAAGGCTCCCTCCCCAGTCTGGCTCCCTCCCCATCGACCTTTCACAGGCCTTACTCCTCAATACATTTCTTGCATGCCCAACTCTGGCTCAGTGCCTGCTTCCCAGATTGACACAGATGGTTAAAGAATATGAGACCCAGGACGCAAGGATACAATTCCGTCACCCTATACCAATTCAGGACTAAGCCTTGTGGATTATTCTTTCTCAGTGCGTGATGTATCTGTTCTTCTGTTCCATTTTCATTACATAGTATGAGGCTTTACCAAAATTTGCCTTCATATTTATTTATTTAAGTCATGTTTAAGATTTAAAAAATAATATAATGTAAATTCAAACAACACAGAACTAAAATTATCCTTTTAAATTCCAGTCCTAATCCCCAGAGTTAACCATTAACTTGTATATCCTTCCAGATTGATATATATTTCTATATACAAATGGGATTACAGTAAACACTGTTATGCAACCTGCTGGGTATCTTTAACTTAAAACTATTATTTTGGACATGTGAACATCTTTCCATATCAATACATGTCTCTCTACTTCATTCTTTTTAACAGCTGTTATCATATTTAGTTAATAAGTCATGTCATTGAAGAACTTTTATTTCTAGGATTTGGCTATTATAAACAAGGCTGCAGTGAATCTCCTTGTATTTAGTTTCTGGGAATTGATGTTCCATGTCTACCCATATTTTATTGGAGTGTTTATCTTCTTCATACTGATTTCTAAGAGTTCTTTAAATGTTAAAGAAATTAGCTCATTTTCTGATATGTGTTACAAACATTTTTCTCAGGTTTGTTTTTTTTCTTTTTTTTTTTTTTTTTGTGGTACACGGGCTTCTCACTGCTGTGGCCTCTCCCGTTGCGGAGCACAGGCTCCGGACGTGCAGGCTCAGCGGCCATGGCTCACGGGCCCAGCCACTCCGTGGGATGTGGGATCTTCCCGGACCGGGGCACGAACCCGTGTCCCCTGCAACGGCAGGCAGACTCTCAACCACTGCGCCACCAGGGAAGCCCTGCTGTTTACCTTTTGACATTGCTTGTGGTATGTTTTTCTCTATAAAGTTTAAAATGTGTACACAGTCAAATTTATGAGTATTTTCTGTTATAGATTTTAGGTTTGGAGTTGTGCCTAGAATGACCTTTTCTTTTCTCCTTTTTTTTTTTTTTTAGAATGACCTTTTCCATGCCAATATTATGAAAGACAAATCATCTATGTATTTTTCTAGTACATTCATAGTTTTAAGTATTAAAGTTTTTTTTCTGGCATTTATTTCCACATAAGTGATCTAGTTTTATTTTTTCCCAAGTGGCTGCTAGTAATTCTAATGCCATGTATTAAACGATCTATCTTTCTCCAGTGATTTGAAATACCACCTTTACCACACTCTAAATTCCCATAGTATTTCTTAATTACTATGCTCCCCAGCCCCTTAGGATCCTTGCAGAACCTGTGTTAATCGGCCATATGTGAAAAAAACAAATGAGATAAACAGCAGAATGGAAACATTGACCTAAATGTAAGTCAATAGGCAAGTTCTCTGAGGTCCTCAAGACTTTTACAGAGTGTTCTGTCTAAAGTTGAAAGAGATGGTCCACATATTCAGTGGGTGCCAAGCAAGCAAGCAAGAGGGCACAGATAGGGGCAATCTGGGTTCTTGTTGCTCTCTTAATGTGAAATCCTTCCCATTACAGTTCTTGGATTGTATTAAAGCGTGGTAGTTTTTAATGAGTGCATAACCCCAGCAAAGCTTTCACTTCAAAGCATGTTGCTATTACAGCCGCTGCATTAGTATAGTAAGTAGGGGGATCAGTTGCACACGAGAACTTTGAGTGTCTTATGGCCTCCCTCTGCCGCAAGACAGCCTTTCTGAAGGTGATTGCAGACGGACATGGCCCCGTATCTTTGAAGTATGCTCAATGCAGAATCAATTCAGGAACTCACAGATACTAGTTATCAGCCTGTGTTTATTCACTGCGCAGAGAAGGGTTTAATTAATGTAATACTTACTGGTCAATGCTTTGCTTTTAAACTTTACCTCTGGCCCATCAGCAGATCAATACGTATTTTAATCTTCTTCTGTTTTAGAACTGGTTTTAAGACTCACGGCAGAGGCCCAGATTTCACAATCATTAATTGCTATTATCAGCCCCTTTCATTTCCTAAACATCAGCAGTTTCTTAAAATTCTGCTTTCATTCCTCTACTGAGTTATCCCTTCTTGTTCATCACTTGGTTCTGTGGTGTCTTTCAACCAAGTACAGAGTTTACAACTAGCCAATAATGGGAAGAAAAAGAATGGCCTGAAATTCTCCATTGATTAAACAGTCTATCTCAACAGCTGCACACAAAACTGAAAAAGTAGTCTGGCCACTTCTAGATGGATGTTATCAAGTACTTCCAAGGCTCCAGGTGGGTCTGCCCAACAGGACTCATTTCGTTATCTCTCTTTTAACTAATTACTGAATTATCACCTTTTGGCGGCCAATTATTCTACATATCCCAATATAACTTCTTTCTTCCCAAATTGTCAGTATTTTCCAGTATATCAAAGGTTGGGACAGCAGGAGAATCTGCCATTCCCTCACTGCCTAATTCGGGCAAGTCACAAGCTCTGTGGATCTAAATATCCTCATATGTAAAAGGGAATCACAATAGCAAAATTTTGGATATTATGAGATAATATGAATAGAGTATTTTTCACAGAGCCTGGCTGCCAGGACATATCCTAATAAGGAATTGTCCCTGTTAAAAGTATTGTTATCACTGGCGTCTTGTCGACTAAATAAAGGGTACTAACTGAATGCAGGAGTACTCTTACTAAATGGTCAGCTGCATTCCCAGCTGCGAACGCATCTCTCACTCGACTAAGGAAGAAAATGAATTTACGTGATGCATCGAAGAGTCTTTTTAGCTGGTGTATTGCATTATTTCAAGCAAGACTATTTCCATTTGCCATATTATAGAACCTCCCTTCTTATACTGCTCTTTGTATACAAATTCCTTTGCTATTATTATAGAGTTTATTTTATTCTAAACATAAAATTATACATGTTCATTGTAGAAAATATAGAAATACAGAAAAGTATGATAAAGAAAACAACACTTATAAATAAAATCAAAATTATTCATAATTCCACCTCTGGTAGTATTTTGGTGTGTTTTCTCTCAATTATATACCAATGCAGCTATATATATTATGTATGTGTAGAAACAAATCAAAATCATTTTGCATATAGAAGTAATGCTACTTAAAAATAGGCTTGGTTCTCAAATGTAAATCCATTTGTGCAAAAGTCCATAGTGACTTTAAACTTATCACAACATGTGTTGTTGTTGGGTAAAATCAGCCCATTTTGTTCTGTTGTGTGGCTTAGTTCACATCTATAAAAGACTGTGAGTGGGAAGTCTATAAAAAGAGCAGCTTCTATATACAGTTCTACGTCCTATCTTTTTGATCAAATACCAAATCATGAGAATTTTGCATGTGAAATTTGCATGAGAACAATGCAATAAGTATTCTATGAAACTGTGATTCTCAATATTGCAGAATACATTGTTCTATGAATACAAAATTTATTCGACAATCCCTTATTTTGCTTTTATAAATAACCATGTGACACACATCACACAGAGAAATCTTAGTGTATATCACCGGTCATTTCCTTAGGAAAGAGTCCTAGAAGTTGGAGCAAGGGTAAAGAAATCATTTAAGAATTATGATATATAAGGCCAAATGCTTTCCAGCATGATTGTACTCATCTACACACTACTCACAGTGGCACTATTACTGGCACAAAGTTATCATCATTTTAAAAATGTATGTATTCCCTTCCTTCCATTGTGGTATGCTTTTGGAGCCCTGGATGTCTATTCTTTCTCTAACCATTATAGGTCGTAGGACTCCAAATGATCTGTAGTAGCTCACATTTGTCCCAGGGCCATGGCTCCACTGGCTTTACCTTCTTTCTTGTCTTGTTGCCCACCTGGGCTCGACCATTCCAAAGCCGTACTGACCAGTTTTGCTTGATGTGAGACTACACAGCTGTCTCTTCTGACACCAAGGACTACAAATTCCCCTCGTTTCTACTCTGCCACAGATTGGAAAGGGCTACTTATGTTTCCTCAATGGTTCTGGATGGGAGGATTGTTTCTGAGCTGAGTTTCTGGTTTCCCTACTTCAAATTCCCTCCTTATGTTGCAGCAGAGGTGAAGTTGTCACAGTAGTGCTTAGTTTCCAAAGTCCAACACACACAAACACACACACACACACACACACACACACACACACACACACACAATTTCAGTTCGTGTCTTCCTACCTAGGGGTGAATAAACATAAGTGAAGTGATGTGTGTGAAGTGAAGTGATTACTATAGACTGCTCTGATCACAGGCAATCACATCCATCTCAATGAGCAGATTATTATAACTCCTTACACAATCATCCAGCACCAGTCAAAGAGATTTCCCAAACAGTATTCAACATGACGGTTTATCCAGGAACAACTGCCTGTGGGACTTTGGGAACCAGAACTGAGGATCCCTTAAAAGGTGCTAAATTCCTAATTGCTGCTTTCCTAGATATTCTCTACATACTTCAGAGATACACACACACACACGTTACAAAATCCATAATACAAACTGCATAAAATATAAAAAATATTGCATATTACCAGCATTAATAAGAGAGTGTCGAAAATAAGAAAACAGTAAAAGTTTCAACTCTTAAGAAAGAACTTAGAAATCAAAGACATAAGAAAAAAAGAAAGGAAGAGGACTCCCATTTGCCTGGCAAGTAATGTGTTCCAAGTACTCTGTGGTTGAGTTCACCAAGGGACAGACGACTGGGGAAAAGAGAGCAGACATGATGACACAACCTCACAAAGTATTCATTATTTATGGGAAAAGAGGAAGAGGAGCCAGACAAGAAGAAGAATCTATCAAGAAAAAGTAGGAGGGTAACCAAGATCGCATATTTACGTGGAAGTTGAAATAGGAACTTCAAGAAAGCAGGAACATATATATGTGTTAGCATGGGGATGTATGTATATGTATAGCTGATTCACTTTGTTATACAGCACAAACTAACACACCATGGTAAAGCAATTATACTCCAATAAAGATGTTAAAAAGAAAAAAGAAAAAAAAGAAAGCAGGAACAAGTCCATAGTTAAGCACTGCATAAGAAGTCAAGGACAAAACCTGACAGAATTAGGTGGGATATATAGGTAGGAGGTGACCTCCAAGGGAGGATGAAAGTTCACGTTTCCTGAGTGACTTTTCTGGAGATGCCCATGATTTCCTCTTCACCCCACACCACTTTCTCATAGAATCTACCGTGTTCCCTTCCATCTCCATCTCTTCCCGTTGCCTCTGCTGAGCAGGTAACAGCCCAGAGGGGCCCCCTCTCTGGACACCAATGACTATAGGGAAGTGGACCACAAGAATCAAGAGTCTCAAGCTAAGATCATTTTGGTTCCTAAACTGGAAAATTATGTGACGCGAAGCCAAGGTGGTCAGGCCTGGGCCACATGGAAACAGCTGAGACAGCCAGTCAGCAAGGGAGAGGAGAAGAAGCAGATGTGCGGAGAGCAACAGTGATGAGAGAACAGGGAGCCTCAGCAACAGATGAGAGAGAAAGACTCTGCTTCCTCTGGAGGCTGGGCTGCACTCCTTGCCCTGGAGTTCCATGAATTACCCCCCTTTCCTTCCAATGATTTTAAGTGGGATTTGGTGCCTCATAATCAAATTACCCATAATGGAGACAGTGACTACTCTGTACCATTGAGCTGTGTGCTAAGTATTCTCTCACAGAATTGTCACAAGAGCCCAGCAAACTAGGTGTCAGTAGCTCCCTTTTCCCTGAGAGGCATCTGAAGTCCATGAGGTTAAATGATGTGCCTAAGGTCACACAGCTGCTGAGTGACTTTGGTTCTAAATTCTCATACTACCACGCTGGACCATAAACATGACACAAGCTCAATTACTGCTGATTGAGAAGGAGTCCTCAGAAGTGCAGAAAGGCTGTCTGTGCTCTAATCTCTTCCTTTATATTAAGTTATAAACAGAACACCTTAATTTGCATTACTTATGCATCAGCATTCAGTATGCTGTATGAGAGAGGAAGTGTGTCGGAGAGAGAGACGGAGGCTCGGAAAAAGAAGTCTGTATTCTCCTGGTTCTCGGAAAAAGAAGTCTGTATTCTCCTGGTTCATGAAATACACTACAACTACAATATGAAATTTATCAGAAGTTCTTAGAGACTCTTAACAGAAGTATAAGGCTTTTCAGTTATTAAAAGGATTGAAAGCTTTTTATGGTGCATGAAAAAGACAAACTCCTCCCTTTCAAATTATTCTACTTTATAGTACAATTCCTTTAGCTGGGAGGACAACTTCAGACACTTTTTCAAATAACCCCAACCATTTAAAATGTACCTTTAGGAAGTCATGCTGAGAGTATATGGAAAAGAGACAGACAGAGTCAAAAAAGGGGGGTGGGGAAGGGGAAAGAAGGAAGAAGAAAAGGTAAGATATTGTTTCCGAAGTAGTAAGAATCTCCCAGTTGTTCTGGCCTACTTTAAAATGAGCTGGCTATTTCTATCCACAGAGAACACCTAACACTGTTTAGGTAGCTACAGCTGAAAAATCTTCTTGTCCACTCCAGACAGATCTCTCCACCTATCTGTCATCCCCATCACACATAAATCAGGACCACTTACATTAACTAGACACTTTCACTGAAAGTTAGGACGCTGTCTTAGCTCAGGCTGCTATAACGAAACACTATAGATTGGGTGGCTTAAACAACATTTACTTATCACAGTTCTGGAGGCTGAGAAGACCAAGATCAAGGTGCCAGCCAATTCAGTTCTTAGTGAGGACCCTCTCCCTGACTTGAGAGAGAACACTGTGTCCTTACGTGACGGAAAAAAAGTGATCTCTCTCTCTCTTCTTTTTCTTATAAAGCCACTAATCCAATCATGGGGGCCCTACCCTCATGAACTCATCTAACCCTAATTACCTCCCAAAGGCCCCATCTCCAAAAGATCACACTGGGGTCTATGGTTTCAACATATGAATTTTGAGGGGATACAATTCAGTCTGTAGCAAAACTTTGAACTATTAAAAGAAACTACTGAACTATTCAAAGAAAAAAAATATGTGAGCAACACCCCAGAATATCAGCCATGATATTACAACAGGATACAAATATCTACCCAAGTAGAATGAGAACCTTTAAACAAACACCAAGGAACTTCTATACTTTAGGAAGTTTGGAGAAAAGATCTTTAAAGATGGTTTTAGGCATCTTAAGCCATGAGAAATGATGTTTAAGCAAAGAGTTTTAGTAGATCTTCATTGAGAGAAGATCAAATTGGAAAACATGGGCATGGTGGGGGGAGCAGAGGCCTTACATGTAGGCCACTGTCCCAGGAACAGAATCCAGATGCTGAGGATGCTGAGAGGAGGAAGGTCAGCTGCTACATCCTCTCTCTGGGTCATGTGCTAAGGAGACCCCTGGGACTGAGGGAAGTTCAAAAACTCTGACTTGAGACCAGTTTAAAAATCGATCCTGTAACCTTTGAAATCCTGAATACAACATGTAACTTCAGAAATTCAGTTGTGGCTTGAATTCAGTTTGGGGGGATAATTGTTGTTGTTTTTGGAAAACCTCTTCCATTAGACCTTTTGGTTCTATAGAAGTAAAGCCAAAATCCTAATTTGAAATAAAAAAATTTCCAGAAAATATTAATTGCTTTGTATAATTCTATCTAAAACTCTCTTTATTATGTGTGCCGCCGTCTGTCAGCAGACTGTGGCTAGGAAGTAGGCTGGAAGGAAAGCTGAGATTACTTTCCTCACCCTTTCTAGGACTCACTGTACGGGTAGAGTATGTGGACTCCGAGTAAAGGAGACACACAGCAGAGCACACCCATTGTCAAGAAGTAAGGTGGCTTCTGGGACACGGCAACAGACCAGGAGAGTCACTCTGTGGCAGGGCTTTTCCTAAGAACATTGGGAGTCTTCATATTTATTACCATTTTAAGATTTTTCTCTTCTCTGATAAAATTCCCTTCAATTATTCTCACACCTTCATTAAAGTTTTGCTAAATATTATAGCTTGGTCTTAGTAAAGAGATTAAGTTAATAGTCAAAAAATTATTAAAATAGTAAATTTTATGTTATGTAGATATTGCCACAGTTTTATCCCACAAAGAAAAGCCCAGGTCCAGATAGGTTCACTAGTGAATTCTATTGAATGTATAAAGAAAAATTAACATCAATCCTTCCCAAGCTCTTCCAAAAAACAGAAGAGGAGGGAGAATTTCCCAATTCATTTCCTGTGAGTCCAGTATTAACCTAATACCAAACCAAAAAAAAACCCCCTTCAGACCAATATCCTTTATAAACAGAGATGCAAGATCTTCAACAAATCCTAGCACATGGAATCCAGCAACATTACCAGCTGAGATTTATGCCAGGGACACAAGGTTGGTTTAATATGTGAAATTTAATCAATGGAACACATCACACTAATAGAATAAGGGCCAAAATCACATGATCATCTCAATAGATGAAGACAAATCATTTGACAAAAAGCTGATCCTAAAATTCAGATGGAAATGCAAGGGATAGAGAATAGCCAAAACAATCGTTAAAAGAAAATTAAAGTTGGAGGACTCACATGTTTCAAAAGTTAATTTCAAAGCTATGGTTATCAAGACAGTGTGATTCTGGCTAAGAATAGATATATATAGATCAATGGAACAGAATAGAGAGTCCAGAAATAAGCCCTTATACTTAGTCAAATAATTTTTGAAAAGAGTGCCAAGACAACTTAATGGAGAAAGAACAGTCTTTTAACAAATGGTGCTGGGACAACTGAATTTCATATGAAAAATAATAAAGTTGGACCCCGACCTCACACTATATACAGAAATTAACTCAAAATGGATCACTGACCTAAATGTAAGAGCCCAAACTATGAAACACTTAGAGGAAAACATGAAGTAAATCTTTGTGAACTTGGGTTAGGCAATGATTTCTTAGCTATAACATCAAAAGCATGTGACAAAAGAAAAAAAATAGGTAAATTGGACTTAACCCAAATCAAAAACGTTTGTGCTTCAAAGGACTATTAAATAAGTGAAAAGACAACCCACAGAATGGAAGAAAATATTTGCAAACCATATACAAGGAACTTGTATCCAGATTATATAATGAACTGTTACAACTCAAGAATAAAAAGACAATCTGCATTTCCCTGATGATTAGCGATGTTGAGAATCTTTTCATGTGTCTGTAGGTCCTCCTCTGGAAAATGTCTCTTCAGCTTCTCTGCTCATTTTTTTTTAATTGGGTTGTTTGGCTTTTTGATATTAAGTTGTATAGGTTCTTTTTACATATTGAATATTAACCTTTATCAGATGTATAATTTGCAAATATCTTCTCCCATTCAGTACATTGGCTTTTCATTTGTTGATAGCTTTCTCCACTGTGCAAAAAGTTTTTTTAGTTTGCTGTAGTTCCATTTGTTTATTTTTGCTTTTGTTGCGCTTGCATGAGGAGACAGGTCCAAAAACTATTGCTAAGACCAATGTCAAAGAGTGTACTGTGTCTGTTTTCTTCTAGGAGTTTCATGGTTTCATGTCTTACATTCCAGTCTAATCCATTTTGAATTTATTTTTGTATATGGTGGAAGACGGTGGTCCAGTTTTCTCAACACCATTTGTTGAAGAGACTGTTCTCAATTGTCTATTCTTGCCTCCTTTGTCATAGATTACTTAACCTTATATGCATGGGTTTATTGGGCTCTCTATTTTATTCCATTGATTTATATATGTCTGTGATTATCAAAAAGATGAAAAATACAAGTGTTGGCAAGGATGTAGAGAAAAAGGAACCCTTATGCTCTGTTGGTGGGAATATAAGTTGGTGCAGCCACTATGGAAAACAGTCTGGAGGTTCCTCAAAAAATTAAAAACAGAACTACTGTATGATCTAATAATTCCACTTCTGGAAGATATATGCACACTTATGTTCATTGCACCATTATTTACAGTAGTCAAGATATGGAAACAATTTAAGTGTCCATTGATGAATGAATAAAAAGGATGTGATTATATATATATATATATATATACAACAAAATATTATTCAGACATAACAGAGAATGAAATCTTACCATTTGCAACAACATGGATGGACCTACAGGGTATTATGCTAAGTGAAATAAGTCAGACAGAGAAAGACAGTTACCTTATGATTTCACTTACATGTTGAGTCTAAAAGACAAAACAAACAAACAAAGCAAAACAGAAACAGACTCAGAGATACAGAAAACAAACGTAGTTGCCAGAAGGGAAAGGAGTTGGGGGTGAAATAGATGAAGGGGATTAAGAGGTACAAATTTCCAGTTATAAAATCAATAAGTCATGGGGGTGTAGTTTACAGTATAGGAAATATAGTCAGTAATATTGTAATAACTTTGTATGGTGACAGATGATAACTAGACTTACCTTGGTGGTCATTTAAAAAATGTGTATAAATGTTGAGTCGCTATGAGGTACACTTGAAACTGCTACAATACTGTATGTCAACTGTACTTTAATTAAAGAAAAGAAGATGAATAGACCAATTGAAAAACAGGCAAAGGACTTGAATAGGCATTTCTCCAAAAAAGATATACAAATGGCCAATAAACACATGCAAAGATGCTCAAAACCATTAGTCATTAGCAAAATGCAAATAAAAACCACAATGAGATTACCACTTCATATCCACCAGTATGTCTATTATCAAAAAGATGGACAATAACAAGTTCTGGCAAAGATGTGGAGAAATTGGAAAACTCATACATTGCTGGTAGAAATGTAAGACAGTGTAGTCACCTTGGAAAACAGGCTGAAAATTCCTCAAATGCTTAAGCTTGGAGTTATCAGTTATCATATAACCCAGCCATCTCACTCCTAGGTATTTACACAAGAAAATGAAAACATATGCCCACACAAAAACTTCTACATGAATGTTCACAGCAGTATTCTTCATAATCATCCCAAAGTAGAAACAAACCAAATGGCAATTAACTGATGAGTGGATAAAAAAAATGTGGTGGGGGATGAGGGGAAGATGGCAGAAGAGTAAGACGTGGAGATCACCTTCCTCCCCACAGATACACCAGAAATACATCTACACGTGGAACAACCCCTACAGAACACCTACTGAACGCTGGCAGAAGACCTCAGACCTCCCAAAAGGCAAGAAACCCCCCACGTACCTGGGTATGACAAAAGAAAAAAAGAAAAAACAGAGACAAAAGAATAGGGACGGGACCTGCACCAGTGGGAGGGAGCTGTGAAGGAGGAAAAGTTTCCACACACTAGGAAGCCCCTTCGCGGGCGGAGACTGCGGGTGGCGGAGGGAGGGAGCTTCGGGGCCGCGGAGGAGAGCACAGCAACAGGGGTGCGGAGGGCAAAGCGGGGAGATTCCCCGCACAGAGGCTTGGTGCCGACCAGCACTCACCAGCCCGAGAGACTTGTCTACTCACCCGCCGGGGCGGGCGGGGCTGCGAGCTGAGGCTCGGGCTTTGGTCTGAGCGCAGGGAGAGGACTGGGGTTGGCTGCGTGAACACAGCCTGAAGGGGTTAGTGCACCACGGAGGGCCGGGAGGGAGTCCAGGAAAAGGTCTGGAGCTGCCGAAGAGGCAAGAGACTTTTTCTTACCTCTTTGTTTCCCGGTGCGTGAGGAGAGGGATTAAGAGCGCTGCTTAAAGGAGCTCCAGAGACGGCCACGAGCCGTGGCTAAAAGTGCGGACCCCAGAGACAGGCA
>NW_020174922.1:3528790-3582876 GCF_003031525.2 Neophocaena asiaeorientalis asiaeorientalis | reverse complement strand
TAGCTAGTGGGAAGCAGCCGCATAGCACAGGGAGATCAGCTCGGTGCTGTGACCACCTAGAGGGGTGGGATAGGGAGGGTGGGAGGGAGGGAGACGCAAGAGGGAAGAGATATGGGAACATATGTATATGTATAACTGATTCACTTTGTTATAAAGCAGAAACCAACACACCATTGTAAAGCAACTGTACCCCAATAAAGATGTCAAAAAAAAAAAAAAGAAAGAAAATGTGGTATATCCATACAATGGAATATTATTCCACTTTAAAGGAATGAAATACTGATACATTGCTCCAATATAAATAAAACTTGAAAACATCATGTTAAATGAAAGAAGACAGGTAAAAAAAGTCAACACCTATTATTCTATTTACATGAAAGGTCCAGAATGGGCAAATCCATAGAGACAGGAAGTAGATTATAGTTGTCAGGGGCTGGGGGTAATGAGGAATAGAGAGTGACTGCCAATGGGTACGGAGCTTTTCTCTGGGGTAATGAAAATGTTCTGTAATTAGAAAGTGGTAATGGTTGCACATCCTTGAAATATACTAAAAACTATGGAATGAATTACACGATATGTGAATTATATCACGATAGAGCTGTTTATGTTTGTAAAGATAAGCATGTGCTGTAATCTAAGTGTGTGAACTCTTATTTGAATTGTTATGAAGTAGATAAACTTAGTCAATGTGTGACTGTAAATTGCAAAGTTGTTTAGTGATAAAGGGACACAGGGTTTCTACTCTGATTCACTTGATATTCAGGGAAGACTGTGTCAGACTTCCTCGGGACTTTCTCTTACGGAGAACAGGATTCTGCCTCCCTACAGATTAAAGAGAGTAAGAAGCCCTACAGATTATTAAGTGACTTTGAAGTTGAAAATGGCACCCATGTGCCAGGCCTGCTATGTGCAGCCCTATGGGTTGTGCACTAGTCATACAGATGATGTTGCAGTTGGTGCCCTCTGAAGGTGTGCTGGTAGCCCTGCTGTGTCCTTCAAGGAGTCTTGGACCCAGGCACACTTCAGTAATAACATCACCACCATTAATTACCTGAAAGCATAATTTTAATTCTCACTCCGAATATGAACTCTGCTTCATAGGAATCTCTCTCTAGTCTTCACAGTTTATATTTAGAATTATTTCTCCCCAGCCCAGAGGAAAACTTAAGTGTAATCACAGGTGATGCTTCTGGAACCATAAAAGGGCTCACAGTGAGTTCAGTAGTCAGCTGTACATCAAGGTCACTAGAATGAACTGTTGCCTTTATGCCTCAGGTCCTAAATGATTCTCATGGAGTGTTCAAGTGCCATAGCTTTCCATGCACAGTTTTACTGTGACAGCCTCTTACTGTCAGACCAGAAGTGAGCTTAGAAAAAGTAAAGAAAAATATATTTTGCTTATTGCTGGAAGGAAAAAGGCAAAATTAGATATCCTATTCTATATTTTAGATTTATTTCTTGTTTGGTGCGCTCTACGAGGCATTCAATATGATTCCATTCACTCTGGATTGCATTTAAGATTTTTCCCTTATATAAATACACCAAAACATAGAAGGGATCTATTGAGAACAGGTAGCTCCCCTTATATTCTTGTCATTAGTGAATATTTATGAATATCTGATAGCTCTTAACCTGTCAGCTGAGCCTTCTACAGATCTAAATAAGACTTTTTTATTTTACATAGTTTCCTACAGCAGCACAACATTTCTGGAGCCGCTTCACTGGGAGGACTCTGTCAACAATCAGCATTTCACTGGCATTAACATGCAGTAAAAGACAATGAAGCATGACTCAATTAAACAGCAAAAAAAAAAAAAAAAAAGTCTGTCTTCAGATAACATTAACCCAGTAGTTTTCAAAACCTACGTGGGGTTTCTGCTAATGACTAGCATTAAGGTCAGTACTTTGAAAACCTGTGCCCAAGCATCTAACAAACCTGAACACAAGAGGATTTAGAGGAAAGAGCAAAACTCTGTTTTGATTTATCTCCTTCTCATACTGTATCCAGATATTTTACAATTTATAGCATACAGTATCAATTAGATCTCACTGCTGCAAAGATTAAGAACAAATTTTCCATGTGAGATGTCAATGGAAATTTAATTTGCACAGAAGATACAGTTTGGGAGACCTGTTTGGGAGTCAGCTGGATTTAAAACAAACAAACAAAAAAGGCTTGTGCAGGGAGTGGTTCAGAGGAAATATGAAAGCACCCAGGTATGAACTCACAGGACATCTGACACTTGGGTACGCCAATCGACACATTCCATAGCCAGAAAAGAGACATACTACAATCGCCAAGGTTCAAGAGAAAAGATGGCACTCTTCTATGACATGTAAATGTACATACTTATATCTCACGTAACCAGGAGGGATGGATGTGTTCCTTACAGACCCCGAGGTTTTTTTCTTCGTTTTGTTTTTGTTGTACTTGAAATATTTAACACCTTAGGTTTAAGCCTTCAATATTTTAGGTTTCATTATATTGAACACAATCATTTCAGTTCAAGTTGCTCTCATTGAACTGCACCATTTTTAAAAAACTATATGATTTCACCAAAGTGAAGATAAAATATATTCAAATACTATACAACAAAATTTTTTGAAGATTTCACTGTTTGCGAAAATTATTAAAATTCTTTCACTTCAATGGTAACAAAAAGCATGGATAAATGACATATGTTGAACTCACAGGTAAATAGCAAAGAAAAATGCTCTGGCACACTTAAGATATGATTTATAATTTCTGAATCATTATTTTAAGCTATGATTAACATAAATTCTTTCAAGTTTGAATTTCTTTTGTAAGAAAGCTATAAAAACATGCCAACAAAAGGGGAACCAAATTAAAACAATAGACCTTTAAGATAAATTTACACATTTAAAGCATGATACCTTTTTAAAGTTGTAGACATTAAAATGCATACTGAAATCACAAGTTAATTTAAAAATCATCAAAAATGATGGCAATAGAATGTAACTAAATGTCCTAATTAGACAATCACTGTTTATTATATTCAGAAGCTAGGAATATAAAATGGAAACCTACAAAAATGGGAATTTCAAGTTATGAAAGCAACTGATCAGGATAATTTAAAAGAAGAAATGATTTTTCTGTTAGAAAATATTAAAAGATCAACGTATTGATCTTTCCAAAGAACACTAAAAGTTTACTGGTTGAATTAGTTTCCCATGGCTGCTGCAAAAAATTACTACAAACTGTGGCTTAAAACAACACAAGTTTGTTCTCTTACCTTTCCGGACCCTTGAGAGGAGAACCTGTTTCTTGGTCTTTGTTAGGCTTCTAGCAGCGCCTGTATCCTCAGCTCACGGCCCCGTCCTCCATCTTCAAAGCGCATTGCCCGAATCTCTGCTTCCATTATCACATTGCCTTTCCCTCTCCATAGTCAAGTCAGCCTCTGCCTCCCACCCCTAATAGGACAACCGTGACTGCATTTAAGGCCCACCCAGATTATCCAGGATAATCTCCCCATCTTAAGATCCTGAACTTAATCACACTCGTAAAGTCCCTGTTGCCATTTAAGGTAACAGACACAGGTTCCAGGGATTCGGATGGGGATATCTTTGGGTTCATTATTCAGTCTGCCACAACAGTCTAAAAAATGTATTTTAAAATCCCAATCTCCATCCTAGGAGTTATACAAGTTAATGCTTTCTTGATCAGCTTTACTTAGCATATGTCATTATTTTCCATTGGGAAGTTACAGCTTGGTCAGGCTGGCTTACCATCAATATCTTTCAACTGAGGGTCTGTCCTAAGAGCATCCATTTGGTCGCTCAGCCCAAGCTAGAGACACTGGGCAACATAATAAAGGGGGCTGGTTCCTTTGAAAGGTAGGGACATACATCACGATTCTTCCCATTACTAGTCATACAGATAGACGGATGTGTTTTATTTTGTTTTGTCTAATCACTGGATAAGTGATCTAGATTTCAAACTAAAACACACTTCTGAAAATTATTCCTTTGCTGTGCAACAGCTTTTAAGTTTAATTATGTCTCATTTATCTTTATTTTTATTTTCATTACTCTAGGAGGTGGGTCAAAAAAGATCTTGCTGTGGTTTATGTCAAAGAGTGTTTTTCCTATGTTTTCCTCTAAGAGTTTTACAGTGTCTGGCATTACATTTAGGTCTTTAATCCATTTGGACTTTATTTTTGTGTATGGTGTTATTTGTAGTGAGGTGGATGGACCTGGAGTCTGTCATACAGAGTGAAGTAAGTCAGAAAGAGAAAAACAAATACCATATGCTAATGCATATATATGGAATCTAAAAAAAAAAGAACAAAAAAAGGTACTGATGAACCTAGTGGCAGGGCAGGAATAAAGACATAGATATAGAGAGACTTAAGGACACAGGGGGTGGGGAAGGGGAAGCTGGAGCGAAGTGAGAGTAGCATCGACATATATTCACTGCCAAATGTAAAACAGCTAGTGGGAAGCAGCTGCATAGCACAGGGAGATCAGCTTGGTGCTTTGCAACGACCTAGAGGGGTGGGATAGGGAGGGAGGGAGGGAGGGAGGCTCAAGAGGGAGGGGATATGGGGACATGTGTATGCATATGGCTGACTCACTCTGTTGTGCAACAGAAACTAACACAGTATTGTGAAGCAATTACACTCCAATAAAGATCTATTAAAAACAAAAAACACAAAAAAACCTTATGTGTTACCTGGGAGGATTAGCTTAACACGAATCGGTGCTGCAAAGATGTAAGGTTTTAAAAGTTTATTTTCTTTCATTATTAAAATATATGTGTTCGTTGAAGAAAATGTGAAAGCTATAGATTGCAAAAAATGAAGAAAATAAAAATCACCTGAAATACTGAAAAAAAAAAAAAAATTATCCCTGGGCTTCCCTGGTGGCGTAGTGGCTGAGAGTCCGCCTGCCAATGCAGGGGACACGGGTTCGTGCCCCGGTCCAGGAAGATCCCACATGCCGCGGAGTGGCTGGGCCCATGAGCCATGGCCGCTGAGCCTGTGCGTCTGGAGCCTGTGCTCCGCAACAGGAGAGGCCATAACAGTGAGAGACCCGCGTACCGGAAAAAAAAAAAATTATCCCTAACTAGTCAGGAAAATTTTTAAAAAATTTGTCCTCTTTTAAAACTGCTAATTATTTCTGGAAGATAGGCCTAGTAAAGTGGAAATAATGTGGGCTTCAGAGTTATAGCTCTGGGCTTTACTAATTACTAGGTTCTGTGTGATCTTAGGTAGTCAAATGCTTAACATTTTAGATGCTCAGTTATTCATCTATAAGATGGTGATGGAAATACCTAAGAGGTTTATTGTGAGAACATCAGGGTTTTGCTGTAATAGCTGGCATAGAATAGCTGCTCAGTAAATATGTTACTTTCCACCTTTTACATGAGAAAACTTGTCTATAAAAAGTACATAGTAAAATAAGATCGATTTACCATTGTTCAGTATTGTCTATAGAATAAATTCAGATATAACTGGTAAATAAAGTAACATGAAAATAGTAATGCTCTCGTTGAACGCTTGATAACAGCATGTATTATAAATGTGAAATAAGTAGTGTTGCCAAGTTTAATAAGAGTCAGACATTCGGTAAACTAAAGTTATCATTCTACTATTTAAGAGGTTATTTACCTATGTCATTAAATTATCACTGAATTGGCAATTCTCCCAATTTCCTGCACCTCTCTGCATTTGCATTATGTCAGCCTAAAATGTTTATGTTAAAAATGCTGGCAAAGCCTCAATAAGTATGACTTAGGTGTCAAAACAATAACTTTAAGAATCCCTTTGATAGTGATGGATAATACAAGTATTTTTCTAGATCACAAAAGGTAAGAAAATCTACATACTAAGGTGTAAAGTAAAATTTCCTTTCCCCTCCAAAAATATTTGAAATCGTTCTCCTGAGAAAAGTCTACTTTATACATCATTCTTAAGGAAGTAAAGAAGCTGATAGAGCAACCGTCCTTGTCAACACAACACAGATCTCAAATATGCAGCAACTGGTCACTGAGGAGCTCGGAAGCAGTCTAGAGTTTCTCAGATCTCCATAGGATGTGTCATTAAATCTTCTCCTCCTGCTGGGTCTGACTTCTGGGGAAAAAAGCATACGGTATAAAAATTACTATATTTGGTAGTGAGTACTAATGATCACTCAAAAGCCTCATCCTTCAGTCTCTATGGCCTTTAGCATCTAGTTGGTTATAAATGTGACATGCTTTGATTTGATTTAATAATCTTTTTGAATTTATAGTTCAGAACTTATTGTATAAAAATTATCTGTAAAATCAGATACTCCCATATATGGAAAGACATATACATTTATTTCTGGTGTTATCCCATGAACAGATTGTAAAATTAAGGCAAGAAGACCAAGGTCTGTCCGAGGCAAAGTTTACAAAGGTGCTCCTTCCCCTTAAATTACTAGGATCTGAAAACAGATTTAACACAAACATACACACACAAACCAGACATATAAGTGACGTAAAGTAACACTGTTTTTCTGCAGTGTGAGAAGTGGAAGCTCAATGATGTCACATGAACTAAAAAACTGTATTTGATTTGTATATGGGCAATATCTTAACCACTGTATGGGACGGCAGAGGAAAGTATTTTGAAATGTGCAGGAATTATTCTATGATCCATACAAAAACTATAGCATTTTCTGTGTTACAATAAATTTTCAAGTTGAACTTCATACATGTCGTATTATATTACACAGGGCATATTCTTTAATATTCAAAACACAGAATGGTTAATAAAAAGAACTCCAAGGAAAGAAGTAGAGAAATTTGGTTAAAGATTAATGTTACTTCACAGAAACAGCTTTCGAAAGATTTATATAAAGCCTATTATATTGTCCCACTACTATAAGAAACAGTATTGTGCTACACAGTGTGACAGTAATAGTGCTGTTATCTCAGATGGTATAAGTCACTTGGTTGATTTGGCTAAAACATAGACACTACACCAATTTTATTTACCAAGTCCAATAAAAAAAAATTTTTTAGAAGTTGGGTATATTTGAATCAAATGTCACTGTAAAGTTACGACAATACAGATTACATAATACATACTGTCATTCTCTAATGCATCCATAATGAAGAACTCAAAAATGAAAAGTAATATAAAATATGGATTTTGTATTAAAATTCTTTGTCAAGAAGCACCATTCACATCAGAAGTTAATGTCACTGGGGAGTTAAACGATTAAGACAAAAACAAATACATATTACAAATATCCTTTTGTTCTTCACTTACCATGATGCAAACTGCAAGGATTTAACCTTTAAGGGTTAAAGAGTTTAATCAATGTCAATGTCTGATCTTCTGAAGGCAATAAAGAACAGTCTGCCTAGCGATACCCAACAGAACATCACTTTGTCAAGCCACAAAGCACCCAAAAGCTTGTCAAGTAAGTTACCAGAAACCTCTTTGTGGTTAGAACTCAGCTCCTTCCTGCTTGACCTATTATTTGATATTTGACCACTTGGTTGCAAGACACTTGCTCTTTCTAGCTGAAATGTCACTGGGGCATCTTGTCAGCTCCCCGACATCTCGGCCTGACATACAATTTTACTTTTGTGTGCTACAAGGCAGAAAATGCAGGGCAATGGCCTTGTTTTAAATTCTGTCAGCATCAAAGATGGGCGTCACTCTTGGGTCCTACCAACAACACAAACAAAAAAGGAGTCTATTTTGAAGGTCAAAACAGCTATTACCTTGAAGTTTTTCAGCTTATACAAAATATATTACCTGCTGTACTGGTGTGGGAACTGTCCTTAAAAAGTGCCTAAACACACCACAGACATCTTCCCAGCACAACTGCTCTACTTTCTTATCAAATGCAGGCTTGATAAAAGGATGAGTTTTCAGTGCCTGCAGGGACCAGATTCAGCAGTTAACTTAACTTGTTCAAATGGGCAAGTGGTATCATGTAGCTTTACAAGGAGCAACCTGACCTTCTCACATTGACCAGGAGTGACATTATTGTGCAGGAGGAGAAGCAGTCACATCATTTCTGTTTTGCACAACCCGCTTAAAGTTTGCAACTAAATGCTTGTCTTCAGTTGAGCTGACAAGAGAGAAGAGGGGGCTCAGTGAACCATGGCAGGGCTGCCATGAAATGACAGGAATCATTGGCATACATTTCAAATAGCTCTCTCAATCCTATTAAAGTATTGCAGTCCTGCTTTAAAACAGACAAGTATGAAACAACTTTGATAGATAGAGACTAAAATGGCTTATTGATTTTTTTTAAGTCTGAAGGAAATTACCCAAAATGTGTCATTCTTTAACATTTAAAAATATGTTACATAAAAATGAGCAACTGTGATAATAAATAAAACTTAGAGGGAAAAAAAAGTTGGTTATTTCATTATTCAAGGGACACAGATACCTGTACACATCAAGGTATCACACAATTTTTAAAAACCCACGGCCACTTGTGCTGAAACAAAATTCAACTGATAAGAAAATCCCCCTTCAAAACAATTTTAATTGTACTGTTAACTCTTCCTGCATCCTTTTTATTTCATAAAGTCATAATCCAATCTGAGCTGGTCTCTCGGCAGTAGCAGACATCATCACTGGAGAGGAGTGGGATGACGACAGGGGCGCAGGATTTATAAGTGTCTCCTTTAAGAAAGTGTAAGTTGTGTCAGGTTCAGCTTTCAATGGCAAAAAATCCCCAACGTCAATTGTGTCAGCAGGAAGAGCAGCTCTTGAAGGAATGGAGAGATTGGAATGGTCTCATGATCCTGTCTATGATATAAAAAAGAAAAGAATAATAAACATAGATTTGAAGACTCTTAAACAGACTCTGATACCATAAACAGAGAAGTGGACTAAGAATCACTGTAATATGGAATGGGGTGGAAACTGCCACTTAAATAATCTATATGATGATACATAAATATGAAATTATTTTCCAAGTTGTGATTGAACCTCATTTGTTCTATATCATAAACTTGTCAGGACATCAGGTGTTTGCCTAGACACTAAAACTTGGTATAAAACTTTTATCAAGTTATTGACTCAAAGGGTCAGTGCAATCAGGCATTTTTACCTCTGCTTCCATCCGCTGGCAAATGACAGAAACCAATGCTAATAATGTTTTCTCATTATGCTATATAATATATGCTATATAATTGGGAGATTAGACTGCTTAGAAAATGAACTATGGATCTTTATGTTTTTTAAGGTATCAGCCTGACTTATTTAATTGAACAACACAGCACAAAGAAAAACAAGTTAATCCTAGTGCCCTATAGAAAACGGCACACCAACATATAAAATGCCAGTGAGATGAACTTTTTGTCTTTACCTTTAATAATACTGCCACCACCCTGTTTTAATAAAGACTGTTTCTGTTACGAGTATTTGGAAATCATATATCAAAATATGGGAGTGCAACATGAAAACAATTTGTCACATATTTTAAAACATTACAGTTACCCAGAAACTACTGGAAATCAAACTTAAGAAACCCACACACTCATTAAGTACTTAAAAACAGAATATTTTGTTGAAGCTATAATTTAAGCCTTAAGTAGTACCAGTAAACAATAGTTAACCTTTAACATAAATGAAGTTTTACCAGTAAAGCAGATAGGTGCTATTTTATGGCTTTTATAGATAGTAGGAAAATAGTAGTCAATTGTATATCAGAGTTTTCCATGTTCCCAGCAAATAAATGTTGCTGAGATAAGTCTAGTCATAAGTGTCTCCACTAAAAAACACTTTTTATACTGAAGAGTTCTTTAAAAAAACACACAAACCTCTTTTTGGTAGATTCTCTTACGGTTTTGACAACAAAATAGCGTGAACTCTAAGGATCTGCTTTATTATGTCATGTTACACAAAACCGTTTCTACATGTGAAAACAAGAAGGAAGCTATCTCTGGCTTTAGGAACGTATTAGAAATTCAACTGTTGTATGTGTTACCATTTTTGTGGATTTTTTTTAAAACTACAACTGGAGAAAAATCAATGGCTGCATCTAACACCTAGTTCAGCAATTTTCTTTGATCTCCGTTCTTTTGATTTCTTGATACTCCACTGCAAGCCTACAGAAAATCATCGGAAATCATCTCTTGTTCCGCTGGAAGTTAAAAAAAAAAAACTCACCTAAAATGACCACTTGAATGGCTTTATGAAGAAGGAGAGGATTTAGCTTATCCTTGCAGAAGGAAAAGAACTCCTGAGGTCTTGTGTTGACCCTGATTAGAAGCACTGATGAAGTTTCACTTGCAGAACCTTAATGCTGGGCCTAAGCATATCAGTTCAGAACCAGAACAGAGGCATCTCATTACATCAGCGGCTCGAGGTGTAGATTCCTGCACTTTTCCTGCTGCTAGAACCATCTTTGGTGATTTTTTTCAGCTGTGTATCTGAATTGGAAGTGTTATTACTTGATTGATTTTGCTGCTGTAAAGACTACAATGCCATCTACTAACTGATTCTGCCAGACTTAGGGGTGAGAGGAATAATGGAAGAGCAGGAGATGGTGGGGATATCATACTATTTATTATGATAAAAAATATTGTCAGGCAGCCTTCAAAATTTTGTTGTTACATCTTTATAAATACTTCAAGTTCTGGTCTAAAAAAACTATATATGAAAAGAGAGGAGTGTGCAGAATCAGACCAAGGAAGGTCACCTACTCTCTGAGAGTATTTTCTTCTGGATGCTTTAGACTAGAGAAAGGCAACTGTGCCAAACTGACCAACCATGCCTGTTTTGCAGTGTTAGATAGATGGATATATATTTTACTCAAATCTATATTCTGTACTTGAAGTTTCCTTTTCTTTTCTTATGAGTCCATCAACCTAACTCGTTACACATCCTTCAGGGAAGGTCTCTAACTGCCCATCTCCCCTTAATATATTCAGTGGATCTTGGAACTCTACAAAGGGGCCCCTCTTTTGTCCTTCCTGATCTTACTTTTTCAAATGTCTATTTTCCACCATGTTGTCTGAAAGCATTTTTTTAAATCTAATATAACATTTTTGACCAAATAACCTTGAAATGGGGTATTGAGTATTTCTCTAGTATTTCAAGTCAGAGTCTCACTTTTTGCATACTGTCTTCTGACCTTATGTCCTAAACATGGGAAATAACACTTAAAAAAGAGATTTCTTTCAAGACTTGCACCCCCTCAAAAGATAGGCCTTCCATCAAGTAAACAGACTTACTTTTGTGTAAATGAAAACAATTATTTTTCTGGTACTGAGGTCATTTCCTACACTTCATACACTGCTAGAAAATAATCTTTTTCATGAAATAGGATAAAATTTGATTTTAAGTCACTTAATAGCTTAAAAACAAACCAGCAAAAATTCTGGTGAAATCTTGATTTGAAAATAGGATGTTAAAATAACAACTAAATATGAACTATTTTTCTTGTTACAAATAATATTCAGAAATATATCATAACACTTTTAATATAACACAAAGAGTAAAAGAGAGTTAAATAACTTTTTATCAGAGACCATTAAGAGTTAATATTCAGGGCTTCCCTCGTGGCACGGTGGTTAAGAATCCACCTGCCAGCGCAGGGAACACAGGTTCAAGCCCTGGTTCCGGAAGATCCCACATGCTGCGGAGCAACTAAGCTGTGCGCCACAACTACTGAGCCTGTGCTCCAGAGCCTGCAAGCTACAGCTACTGAAGCTCACGCACCTAGAGCCCGTGCTCTGCAACGAGAAGCACCGCAATGAGAAGCCCACACACCGCAACAAAGAGTAGCCCCCACTCGCCGCAACTAGAGAAAGCCCACGCGTAGCAACGAAGACCCAACACAGCCAAAACTAAATAAATAAAATAAATACATTTATTTTTTAAAAAGTGAATATTCACCATCTGATGTTATATTTTAAATCTGTGGTCATTTAAGCTACTTTTTAAACTGCTGAGGTGTTCTGGTAGTCTCTCATGTAAATCCAAATTTAAGCAATTTTTAAAAAAGAAATTAGTTACCTTAAATAAAAGCTAGGTGTCATGTGAATCTTTACGGAGGCACTTTTATTTACTCAATAAGCGGTAAATGATTCTATCTGAACTGTTACAGTCCATCAGCTAAATATATATTCACAATACAAAATGTGCCTACTAAATTTCTGCATTTTAGAAATCTTATGAAATACAGTAATTAGACATGCCCATTAACCATTTTTCAAGACTTTAATATCTTCATTTTCTAAGGGTGTTTTTTTCAACAACAAAAATAAATAAAGCATTAGTATAAAAATAAGATAATGACTCAATAAACTATCTATAAATCAAAGCCACTTTGCAGACCAAGGCTTCTGAAACAATGACACTAAGCCATTTGTCTCCTGTGTAGCATTTATGATCAAGTTAAGTCTTCTAGAATCTAGTATTATAAAAAATGAGGAGTAATGTGATTTAGTAAGCCTGAAGAGTATTGCAAGGAGATTATGCCAGTCACATAGTATGATGGAAAGAGTATTAGACTAGAGATCAGAAGACTATATTTCCCCTCCCAGTTCTGCTATAATCTAGCTGGGTCACTTAGGCAAGTGGATCAGTCTTCCTAGTTCTCACTTCCCTTGCCTATAAAATGAGGAGCTAGACTCTTTCCAGCTCTGAAGTTCTACAGGTCCACCATGATTCCAATCCGTGATGACATATGATATAAGGTTAACACCTAACTTTTGTGAATAATTTAACCCAGGAATCAGAGTTCCCAAACATAATTCTTAAGATTTTGAGGGGATACAGATGGGCCGTTCTTAAGGGGAAGGAATACATACTGCACGTGGTTCTTAAAAAAAGCCAAAGAGATGACAACATTAGCCACAGTTTAGATGATGTGGCTATATGCAATTAAATTCTGATACATTTTTCATTACTTCGACCTCCGTGATGATGTTTTAAGCCCTGTAAATCATTGACGGATTTTAAGTAGAGTGTGCAGCTCTACATAAACTGATGAAGGAATCAAAGTACCCACAAGAGGGCCTTACAATGAGGCTCCCTCGCCATTTCTGCTTTAGCTCCTTATATGTTCTTACCACTAGAGTCTTAGTACTCAGAACACAGAATACTTCGAGTTAGTTGACCAAATTTTACCTGTTTTCCAGTTCTGCTGTGCTGGCCTCATAGGATGCTGCCGTTTATGCAGACAAACCGAGTTGACAATAATTACATATACAGTCTTCTCTTGAGGAATGCTCAGTTATGTACCTGAGATATGTCTGCCTGTCTATCTATCTCTCCATCCATCCACACACACATATACATGTACCTGATAAATATATCTACACACATACACTTGCTAATATGCATATATACACCTGCTACCACATCATTAAATATTTATGCCTCGTAGTTATCAATTCTAACTTTTAGTTACCAATGCCAAAGCTGTAGAAGTATTTTATGCATTCCTCTCTCTCTGTTATTAAATCTTAGTACAGACCAGTCTGGCTCTTTAGCTCAGTGACAACAAGATAGGCTAGGTGGGGATATGTGAGTCAGTCAGCAGAGCAGTGTAAAGGAGTCTCCAGATAGAAGAAAACAACCTGAGAGGTCTGGGTACCTAGAGATCAAGAAGGAGGGGCAATATGGAGGTAGAAGCAAATCAGAAAAGAGAGGTAGAAGACATTATCAACTTGATTCACACCACAACAACTTAGTCCTCAAGCAGACATTCAGCATTGGTTCAACAGCCAAAGCTCTTAGGACAGACTGGTTCAGTTTCAGCTTTCAACAACATGGTTAATGCGGTAGATTAACTGGATTATGGCTTCGATTCTTCAGGCTTCCTTATAGGCATGCCCTTTGCCATGTGACACTGCAGCTGTGTACAGCCTGGTTCACAAGCGCTTTACTTCCTTGTCCAGCCTCATCGAGCATTTCCTCACTTGTACTCTGTAATCCGGTTACATGGAACTGTGAGTCAGGAAATATGATGTTCCATAGTTCACACCTGCCTCCGGTCTGTCCACTGACTGGGATACACTTCTACCCTATGTGGGGTAAATGCCTTTTACACCTTTCAGCCTCTGTCAAGGTTCCCCTCCTTGTAAGGCCTTTCCAGATCCTTGCCCCACCCTTCCCCAACTACAGTTAGCTGCTATATTCAATCACACGTTGGCATTCCTTCATGAATATTTATTTTTCTGTTTTCACTTATTTGTATACTTTTATCTCCCCAGAAAACAAGAGCACCTAGTGTAATGGAATCATGATTTTGTATTGCTAGCACTTAGCAGAGTATCTGGAAATAAGATTTCTAACTGAATGAAACCACTCATGCTATTACTTCATGGTTTTGGTTTGATATTTGGTTATTTCATGTATATACACATTATGTCGCAATTAAAAGTAGTACAGTATAGTGGAAAGAATATGGGCTTTGAAACTGAAGAGGCCTCGGGTTCCAAACTTGAGTCTGCCATGTATTCACTATGTGATCTTAGACATGTTACTTAACCTGTGTGAGCCTGCATCCTATCCACAACATAAGAATCATCCCTCATGGAGTTGTTATAAGAATTAAATGAAATAATATACACAAAAATGCATAACATACAGTAGCTTCCCTTCACCTCTCTTTCTACTCTTCTCAAGTGATAACAAATTCCAAATTTTTAATTATAGCTAACATGTGTGAACATATATGTCAGGTACTGTGCTAGGTTTAGCTTTATAGGCCTTATCTCAATTCTCAAAGCCACTCAATGAGAAGGTATTACTATTACCCCATTTCACAGTCGAAGAACTAGGGCTCACAAGAGCGGAAAAAACTACTGCACATTGCACAGACGCTTGGTCAGTGGTGAAAAGGGACATGATTCTTGATCCATGATTCTTCTCCCCTTATGCTTGGCCACTACCTTATCATGCCACCCAAAGAAGACATGGCCTCAGGCTTATTTATATCCAGAGCTGCTTCATAAAGACAGTAAGGGCTCAACAAATCTCTGTGAAACTGGAAAATAAAAGCACATACATTGTACTAGAGATTAAAAGTAGATGTTTATATTTTTGGTAATATATTTTCTCATAGTCCATTTGAATGTCCATGGTACCGGAGTAAATAAATAGATTTTATGACATTTACATAAAATAAAAGTTCTAGCCCTTTCACCAAAGAAGCTTATGTGTTGTTATATTCAGAGATAAAACTCAGCACTGAAGTTTTAAATTACATTAGAACATTTAAACTTTATTTTTAAATTACTTTAAAGGTGTCTTATGCCTGACAAGATAACGATTCCCATTTTCTTCTCTTAGATGTTTAGATTTCCTGACATGATTGAGGTTGGAAAAAATAGTCAAAGAATTTTCCCAGATGGCTTTTGTTCTTTCTTTTCCTACTTTCCTTCACACCCCTGTGCTCCCAGTCTGCTCCTTTCCTGACAATTCTGGTATACCTGACGGTAGAGAATGCCAGAAATGGACAGAAAATGCAAAAGAGACCATTTTCCCCCTGTATCTTAAGAATGTATCTTTTCAAACAAACACAGAGAGAATGTGAAATGTAAATATCTCCATATACTCAAGTATACAAAAAAGGGACAAAATTGAATAAATAAAAACTTAAGCACACTATACAGAAAAATGCCATTGCAAAACTGAAATGACAAGCTGATAAAAATATACGCAACACACATGATAGCCATAGAGTGACTTTCTTAATTTACAAAAGGCTCATGCAAATCAAGAAAAAGAAGAACCTAATTGGAAAATAGGCTTGGGACAGTGTATTTATTAATATTGGGTTCAGCTGTAACAGAAAACTCAAAATGTTGGTGGCTTTAATAAGACAGAAGTTTATTTCTCTCTGATATGGCTATATGAAGCTACCAGGAATCCAGACTGCTTCTATCTTGGGCTCCACAGCCTCAGTACGTAGCTTCCACCTCAGGGTCCAAAATGGTTGCTCAAATTCCAGCCATTATATCTGCATTCTAGCCAGAAGAAAGAAGGATGGAGTAAAGGAGGAGGTATCACTTACATTTGAAAACACTTCCTAAAATCGGAGTGTTTCTGTTTACACCCCATTGGCCAGAACTTAGTCATATGGCTAACTTAGTTTCAGGCGAGTCTGAAATATGTAGCTTTCTCCCCCGACCCCGAATGGCCTGGGTAATAGTCAGAGGTTTCGCTACAAAGAAAAGAGAAAAGAGATCAGGAAGCCACTGACAGCCTCCGCCTCAGATATATATTGGCTGTTTGGTGGAGGACACAGAAATACAATCACCAATAAACATATGAAAAAGAGCTAAACCTCATTCATAATTAAAGAAATGCAACACAAAACATGACAATGAAAGCTTACTTTTCACCTATCAGATAGCCAAAAATTTAGATGTCTGATGATACCCACTGCTAAGAGAGGGAAACAGGCAAGTTCCTACCACGCAGGCAGGGCTGTACGCTGGTGCAACCTTTCAGGAAGACAAAACTTAAATTGTACCTGCCTTGATCCAGCAATTCTACTGCTGGGCATTTTTTCTATGGCTACACTCACAAAAGCTCACCAAGATGAGCATACTGATGTATCATCGAAGCATTTTTTAGAAAAACATTTGATTAATGAAACTAAAGTGTCCATCAACTGAGTGTTATTTAAGTGAAGTATGATACAACCAGATCATATAACAATTTTCAAAACTGATGTAAATATGTAAGTACTGATGTAGAAATATGTCCAAGTGAAAAGAGAAGGTTCAAGACAGTGTGTGTGTGTGTGTGTGTGTGTGTGTGTGTGTGTAAAGAGAAAGAACCCATTTGCATTAAAAAAAAATAAGTATAGGGAATTCCCTGGCAGTCCAGTGGTTAGGACTCCGTGCTTCCACTGCAGGGGGCCTGGGTTCGATCCCTGATCTGGGAACTAAGATTCCATAAGCTGTGTGGAGTGACAAAGAAGAAAAAAAGGTATAAACACATACATGCATACACATATCATTTTTTCTTTCTAGAAAAGGAATCACAAGAAAACTGTTAATTATTTTTAGAAAAAGGGAATAAATTCGAGCGTGCATTATGAGGAAAAAGCCTTGAAAGCCCAAAATTTTCTTTCCATGTTTTTTATCTTTAAAACTACTGAATCATGAACAAAGGCTATGAGCTGGCGGTTCAGAGAGGTCAAAATACAGCTGATTAACAAATGGGAAAAATGGTAACCGCCAATGGTAATCAAAACTGTAAAGGAAAATGAGATGTTTATTGCCAATCAAAATTTGATTTAAAAAATTATGATACTAGATGTTAATGAAGGCATTATAAAACAGGCATTCATAAATTGCTAGTGATTGTATAAATTGATAGAACCATTTGGACTATAACTTTGGCAACTGTCTTGAAATAGTTAATATCATTTGACCCAACAATTCCATTTATGATTAGTTTACTAATATTAATAGCAGACAAAAATTGGAAATAATCCCATATTCAACAACAGAAGTACATTTAAGTAAGCTATAGCCACTTGATGGAGTATTATATGGCTGTAAAATTTATAGTTATAAACGGTTGGATAACATGGACAAATGCTTAAGCTTGACCAGGGGTCAGAAGCCTTTTTCTGTAAAGGATCAGATAAATATTTTATGCTTTGCAAGCCATATGCTCTCTGTTGCAAGTACTAACCTCTGCTGTTGTAGCCCCAAAGCAACTATAGACAATATATGCAAATGAATTAGTCTGGCCATGTTCCAATAAAAGTGCATTTATGAAAGCTGAAATTTGAATTTAACATATTTTTCACATCGTGAGATATTAATCTTCTTTTGATTCATTTTTCAAACATTTAAAAATGTAAAAACTGTTCTTACTTCTCAGGCTATACAAGAACAGGTGGAAGTACATTTGGTCCACAGGCTGTGCTTTGCCCATCCCCGAGCAAGACTATATGAGTGAAAAGGAGACGTGCAAAATCACATACGATACTTTTGTGAGGTACTGACATTGTAGGAATTTTTTTCCCTAAACTTTTGTATTTTCCAATTATCTACAACAAGCATGCCTTACTTTCGTAACTAAAAACCCTTCATTAAAAAAGACTAAAATTTTGTATACACTGAAACCCATATTTTAGTATAGTTAGGACTCCGAACTGTGTGGTCAAAATGAAATGTAATTGGTTTGTTAAAGGTCTCAGAGGGGAGGTTTTGAACCAAGTGTTTTGCAAGTTTTGAAAATCGGATTTTAGTTTAGCTGAGAACACTCTGTTATTTCAACATTTTCAGTTATCTAACTCATATCCACAACCTGACATTAAGTCTACACATACACAAATAATTTGATGAAATAACTTGTACCTCTACTCTGCACAAACGCAGCTCTTTATGTAGAGTGGCTACTTAACAACTTGTGTGCCTTCATTTTACTCCAAAGAGCACTTCCAGCTGCCAAACTACAACTTCTGTGGTCAAAATGTACACATGTCACACTCTCTCTGGGAACTATTAGGCAAAAGTTTGCTGACCACTTTTTCATTACTGAAGAATTTCCTCTTAAAGTTATAAGCCCTTTTTATCCAAAGTCAAAAATTAGTAATAATCTGGAAGCTATAAACTTAGACCTTTTAGCAGCATGTTTTTCTCTGAGTGGAGTTACTGACCATGCATGCACTCAGGTAAAGGGGGCAGAAGGAAGGAAAAATCATCTAAAATTTAAAGGTGTTTGAAAGACGATTTTCCTAAATCTTATAACATTGTATCTGTCAGTCACGTATTTCAACAAAATTAGCAATGAATTCACATTCTAAAAGTTGAAACCCATTTTTTCCATGCCCCTCCTTTCCACTGCTGGTTTAAACCATGTTCCCTCATTACTCCACTATATCACACCTAGAATCCCCAGCAATTCTTCACGAGATGTTGCAAACAGTCTTGATTCCCCCACTGACCACCAAGGGATCAGTCCTATATTCTCCAGGGCTGTTGACCCTCTGACGAGTGCCACAGCTGGGCCTTTCTGGAGGGACTGGTTATATTCAGTTGAAAGAATGTGGCCTCTCTATTTCTCAGTGAGAGAGGGGCACTTCAGAAGCAAGAAAAATCATGTGATCTGGAGTTCACATGTATGGAATGCCTTCAAATCACAGCAAGCACTGGGGAGTATGTTCCAAAACAAACCACTTAGCTGGCAATGACATTTCCTTTACATGACAGACAGGAATGTTACTTCTGATAGAACCAGGCCATTTCCAGCAGTCTCAAACCGAACCCACCTCTAGCGAGAACATCTTATTGAATTGTAAGAATAATGCAGCAACCACAAAATTCCAAAATAATATAGCTATAGGTTATATCTCAAGAATCTGCTCCCTACATGACCAATTCCATATGATAGACTTTCCCCATGGTTGCATAAGGCATAAAGCATACCTAAACCCACACTCACCATTAGTATCCTAAATTAGCTCTATTCATTAATTCTTTCAATAGATATCTATTAAAAGAATAAAATCAAATAATTAACTACAAGTGCCTATAAAGTGTCAGACACTGTTCTTGGTACTGGGACAGCAGTGAATTACACACCAAAAAAATTCTCTGCCCTTAGAGAATTCACCCTGTCCTTAACTACCTGTGTCCTGAGCCAGTTCTCCTTAATTTATAATTTTCTCAATGCTCTAAAACCACACAACTGCTGTTTTCCTAGTGTTACGTTTTGATGCACAATGGCACTGAGAGTTTGCCAGACGCATTGTTCCATGGACACAAATAAGGTCCCAGTAATGAGTCATATTTCCCTGGTTCTTCCCTGACCCACTTACACATGACCTCAACCTCCCCGTCAAGAGTTGCTGGGTGCCTGCAATCCCTCCATCAGGCTCTGCCTCCAACATATTAAAGGGGCTCACAGTGCCATACGGGTAACATCTCTACACAGCACTGGCCCTACACCCACCCTTCCCTCTCTGTCATCTGAAAACTGTGGCAACTCTGACTGGAACCCAGTGTCTCACACTGTCCGTCGTAAAACATTTCTTTCAGCTTCCACCTGTAGGCATCTATTTCCAGATGTCAGTCCCTAGGCCTGCACGGAGGAGAAGCACTAAGACGTTCACTCCATTTCCATCGCCATCTCTGGGCACCTGCCCACAAAACCTCTGCTAGTCCTTCAACTGTCACCAAAGCCCTCGCTCACGTTAACTCCCGAAGAGCCTGCACACCACTTTTTCACAAGGTCCTTGACTTTGAAACGCAGCTCAGGTTCAGGGTAGGGTATCCACAAGACAGCGATTTTGACATAGGTTTCAAAGCTCTTTATTAAAATTTTTCATCAGTTATTTAAGTGCCTTGTCACTTTCTCTAGCCTATAAATGCACTTTTAATTTTTGTAAACAAGTCATCCCTTCAGGCTTATCTCTATCTCCTACTTCATGTCTGCGTTATTGTAATACATGCTTATTATTTGAGAATATTCAAAGTTGCTCTTGAAGACGAGAAAAAATAGGATAGATGTTAACTCATAATAAGTGTTAAGCACAGAGAATGAATCAGCCGGTAGTGTCGGGCAGAGGCAGAATCCACACGATAGGGAGAGATTGTAAATTAGTACCCTGTAGGACAGGCTACTAACAGATAGAAAGGGAAGGAAAGAGGGAGAGATGGGTCACCTCCAGGCTAACGTCATCCTCAAACTGCCCCCAGAACTGCAGATAAAACCCAAAGCTGTCCAGCTACCTAAGTGGCAAGCTACAGCGATTGGCCAGGAGTATTTGTCAAGGCAAGTGTGGATACGTGGTCCCAGGCACCTTCGGTCCCCCAATCCCCGTTTCTCAAACCTCCACCCTGGTCCTCATAACCTCACAAAGAATGGAGAAGGCTAATGTGGCCGAGAGAGAGGTCATATGAACACCATAAAAGCAAGGCATCAGGGAGTATGGTCCGTCTCCCTGCTGGCTGCCTACCCTCCACTTCTTACTGCGGGTTTCATCGACAGATTGAAACCATGTGATCTGAGGAGCCTAATTCCGTCAGTGAGACCTGCTCTGCGACCTCTGGGGTAACCTGCTTGGTAGAGTACTCAGTGGCTACCATTGCATTAAGACAATTTCTCATAAGACACCTTTGCCCCCCAGTACTAATCAAAACACTGATCCTGAAGAAAGCCCTGCCTTCTCCTATCTCAGAGACTTTGCTTCACACTGCTTTTTCTAGTTAAAAGGAGACTTCTTCGTCAGGCTTTGACAGTTTTCACAGCTCACCTCAGGTATCACCTTGCCCTCAAACTCCCCCTGCCTTCTAACCCCCCACATTTGGGTTACGTGCCCCTTCTCTGCACTATGGAAACATCCCACACATACTGCTTTTATAGTAGCACAGCGTCACAATCTGCTGTTTGCTTAACTTTGACCTCTGGGGTAACCTGCTTGGTAGAGTACTCAGTGGCTACCATTGCATTAAGACAATTTCTCATAAGACACCTTTGCCCCCCAGTACTAATCAAAACACTGATCCTGAAGAAAGCCCTGCCTTCTCCTATCTCAGAGACTTTGCTTCACACTGCTTTTTCTAGTTAAAAGGAGACTTCTTCGTCAGGCTTTGACAGTTTTCACAGCTCACCTCAGGTATCACCTTGCCCTCAAACTCCCCCTGCCTTCTAACCCCCCACATTTGGGTTACGTGCCCCTTCTCTGCACTATGGAAACATCCCACACATACTGCTTTTATAGTAGCACAGCGTCTATCTGCTGTTTGCTTAACTCGTGGTGTTTAACACAGTAGCCACTGGCCACATGTAACTGTTTAATTTTAAATTAATTAAAATTTAATTTAATGTAAAATTAAAATTTAGAGCCCCTCAGTCACACTAGCTGCCCTCCATGTGCTCAAAAGCCATGTCTCCACCATCACAGTAAGTCCTAATGGTCAGTGCTGCCTTGGAGTGTCCCTTCCTTGGAGGCATAGGCTAGTTTGTTTGTTTGTTTGTTTGTGTATTATCAGTGGCTTGACTAGTGACCAGCACATCACAGGCACGCCGTATGTTTGCTTATTGTTCACCAAATGGACTGCTTCTAATTCCAAAGAAAGCCAACAGGAGGGCATGTTTTGATATAAAACTTTTCTCTCTCTGAAAAATATTTTTACTTCACAAAGTTTAATTTTCATTCTTTAATTCTAACTTTCTCCGATTTCTCCTTTCTAAAGTGTCTAAAGTTTCAGAAGGAACCTCACTGTTCCTTTCTGTGTTTATCCTTCCCAACTTTCTGGTGAGTGTCATTATGGCATTTCACCTTAGGCCGCTCTGAAAATGAAGGAAAGAAGCCTGGGACAAAAAGACAAGAGGACAAGTTACCTTGGCAAGTGTCCATTCACAAGACACCCAGGCCAGAATTCTAGCTCTCTTGAGCTAGGTTTTCTATATCAGAGAAAAATGCATTGCTTATCCTCTTGCTTTAATTTTCAATTTTTATACTCTCTTGAGAAAAAGATTCTATTATCAGCTAACTTTGGAGGCAATCTAATTGTTTGATGTAAACCTTCAAAGTTTCCTTTGAGTTGAATGTCTATCTGCTTGGGCAGAAAAGGGGAAAAGAGGGAATTTACATTCACTTTGCTAAACATTAGCATCTTTTGTTCAATCATTTGAATGCAGGACAGTTCCGGGAAACAGCTTAGAGAACAAGAGTTGACACATACAGTGGAAAATCTTTTAAGGTGCTTGGATGCAATGAGGGAGAAAGTGAGACGGAACCGTATTTCAGCTCCCTAACTGTGCTGCGGTCTGCGGGAACTTTGTGACAGGTCTCTGTCTCTCAGCTACACTTGACTGGCTCTTGCTGACATTCAGCTGTCAGACAGCAACCCTCTACCAGGCCCCTAACATGCTCCACAGCTTCACCCAATTAGCTCGCTTTCACTTGACATGGCAGCAAAAAGCTTCATAATAGGTGGTCAAGGTGCACAGTGTCTGCCTGCCCTCGCACTGCTCACATACAGCACGATGGTTAACTACTTTCTTCTTGCTCGTGAGCTCAGAACTAGGAGGACTACAGTTTAGTCATTCCATCTATTGAATTGGACGGGAATCTCGGAAATGTTACAGTGATGCACTAAGCTGCTCAAAAACAGGCCTCCCGATGACTAAAGTTAAATTTCAAATCAGTTCCTTAGGCCCTTCTGAGAGGAAGATATGATTGGTGGGTTATCGAAACTTAATTTCGACTAGCCATCAATTTACGGTTGTTTTTCCACTATATCACAAATAATAGGATTGTATAAAGATGACCTGGGATAGAAAACGCATTTGACAGGTAAGAGCAGAAAGGTCTAGGCACAATTCAGGAGTATGGAATTTAGCCTTTGCTCATAAAAATATACTTTCTTGACAAGCTCAACAATTTTTCTATAAATTTTTGTCATGCTACTTAGCCTTTCCGATGAAATACGTTGTACTTGAAAATACGTTTGGCTAAGCAATAAAAACTCTTATACTTATTTTGAAAAATGATCTGAATAATTTACACATTTTCTCTCATCTCCCAATACATTCAGACCTAAGCATATAATCAGTTTTCACTTATTTGCACTCTGGAGATCTGAAAATTATTTTTTTAATGTTACGTAAAGAAAAAGAAAAGTAATATAAATTGTACCTCCTTTGGTTTCCTGCATTTATTAAGCCATGTGATGAAGAGGCCACCAAAAAATGTCACTTTATGATAGGACCCTTCATTATTGACATCCAAATGCAGATTCTTGTAGCTATTACCAAGATAGAGTTACAATTTCAATTCCAAGTATCCTATCAGTAATCAAAGCTGAAAATCTAATTAAAGGAATGGGAATTCTAGCCTCCAGCACCATGAACTAATGCTAGTAGAGATTTACCACCACTTTACACCAGGCAAAGTAGAGTTCAAGTATGCTTTGCCATCCTATATGAGTCTGAGATGACTCTCGAAGCTTCTGGAGTCAAGTCTGTAAGTAGCAGTGTTTCTGTGACATGCCTTCAAATTGAAGGAAATCTTTCTCTACATAAAATGCTTACTTGTTGTTTTGAACACTGCTCACTTCTTACCAGAAGCTCAAGGCAGGGATAGATCCTAACTGAATTGCTGGGCAATTAGGAAACCATCCAGCATCCATTTTATTCATTAAGTCCTGTCAAGGTTTCCATCTATATCTGGCCACAGCCTAATCCTTCTCCATCTCCACTGTTACTACCCTCACACAGGTGATTCTCACTTCTCACTTGGACTTCTTTATTATGACTTACCACAATTCATTACAAGTATTCATGTATATGTCTGTCTTCTCACAAAACCCTGCAGATCCCTGACAGAAGGTCTCTTATCTCATCCTATTAGGGGTGAATATAATACAATGCCTAAGAGTGAGGACTTTGGGTTCACACTGTCTAGGTTCAAATCTTGGACTCTACACTGGTAGTTTCTTCCTCTGAAAGGAGGAGATAACAACACAGCTTAGACAGGACAATTAGGATTAAATTAGTAATATACATAAAGTGCTCAGCACAGTGGCTGGCACATAGTAAGCATTCAATAAATACTGGCTGTTGTTGTTATTATTCTTACTACAACATCCTTAGAACTTGGCAAAGTACATAGCACAGAGCAGGTAATAAATGCATGGTAAAGGAATAATTAGGTATTCTTTTTGATTATTGTTTCATTTCAGGATGATGTAAAGAATAAAAATTGTTCATGAACAAGATAGTGATCCTCTCAGCCTGAACCAAGATGGCGGAGTAGAAGGACGTGCTCTCACTCCCTCTTGTAAGAAGACCAGAATCACAACTAGCTGCTGGACACTCATTGACAGGAGGACACTGGAACTCACCAAAAAAGATACTCCACATCCAAAAACAAAGGAGAAGCCACAATGAGATGGCAGGAGGGACGCAATCACAGTAAAATCAAATCCCATAACTGCTGGGTGGGTGACTCAAAAACTGGAGAACACTTATACCACAGAAGTCCACCCACTGGAGTGAAGGTTCTGAGCCCCACGTCAGGCTTCCCAACCTGGGGGTCCGGCAACGGGAGGAGGAATTCCTAGAGAATCAGACTTTGAAGGCCAGTGGGATTTGATTGCAGGACTTCGACAGGACTGGGGAAAACACAGACTCCACTCTTGGAGGACACACACAAAGTAGTGGGCACATTGGGACCCAGGGGAAGGAGCAGTAACCACAGAAGAGACTGAACCAGACCTACCTGCTAGTGTTGGAGGGTCTCCTGCAGAGGCGGAGGGTGGCTGTGTGGCTGTGGCTCACCGTGGGGACAAGGACACTGGCTGCAGAAGTTCTGGGAAGTACTCCTTGGCATGAGCCCTCCCAGAGTCACCATTAGCCCCACCAAAGAGCCCAGGTAGGCTCCAGTGTTGCATTGCCTCAGGCCAAACAACCAACAGGGCGGGAACCCAGCCCCACACATCAGCAGTCAAGAAGATTAAAGTTTTACTGAGCTCTGCCCACCAGAGCAACAGTCAGCTCTACCCACCACCAGTCCCTCCCATCAGGAAACTTGCACAAGACTCTTAGATAGCCTCATCCACCGGAGGGCAGACAGCAGAAGCAAGAAGAACTGCAATCCTGAAGCCTGTGAAACAAAAACAACATTCACAGAAAGACAGACAAGATGAAAAGGCAGAGGACTATGTACCAGATGAAGGAAAAAGATAAAACACCAGAAAACAACTAAATGAAGTGGAGATAGGCAAACTTCCCGAAAAAGACTTCAGAATAATGATAGTGAAGATGATACAGGACCTGAGAAAATGAATGGAGGCAAAGATCGAGAAGATGCAAGAAATGTTTAACAAAGACCTAGAAGAACTAAAGAACAAACAAACAGAGATGAACAATACAATAACTGAAATGAGAACTACACTAGAAGGAATCAATAACAGAATAAGTGAAGCAAAGGAACGGGTAAGTGACCTGGAAGACCAATGGTGGAATTCACTGCTGTGGCACAGAATAAAGAAAAAAGAATGAAAAGAAATGAAGACAGCTTAAGAGATCTCTGGGACAACATTAAATGCAGCAACTTTCACATTATAGGGGTCCCAGAAGGAGAAGAGAGAGAGAAAGGACCAGAGAAAATATTTGAAGAGATTATAGTCAAAAACTTCCCTAACATGGGAAAGGAAATAGTCATCCAAGTCTAGGAAGTGCAGCAAGTCCCATACAGGATAAATCCAAGGAGAAACAAACAGAGACACATAGTAATCAAACTGGCAAAAATTAAAAACAAAGAAAAATTATTGAAAGCAGCAAGGGAAAAATGACAACATACAAGAGAACTCCCATAAGGTTAACAGCCGATTTCTCAGCAGAAACTCTACAAGCCAGAAGGGAGTGGCATGATATACCTAAAGTGATGAAAGGGAAGAACCTACAACCAAGATTACTCCCGGAAAGGATCTCATTCAGATTCGATGGAGAAATCAAAGGCTTTACGGACAAGCAAAAGCTACGAGAATTCAGCACCACCAAACCAGCTCTACAACAAATGCTAAAGGAACTTCTCTAAGTGGGAAACACAAGAGAAGGAAAGGTCCTACAAAAACAAACCCAAAACAATTAAGAAACTATTCACAGGAACATACATATCAATAATTACCTTAAACGTGAATGGATTAAATGCTCCAACCAAAAGACACAGGTTCGCTGAAGGGATACAAAAACAAGACCCATATATATGCTGTCTACAAGAGACCACTTCAGACCTAGGGAAGTTACAACAAGCACTGCAGAAATACAAAGCATCCTAAGAGACTACTACAAGCAACTCTATGCCAATAAAATGGACAACCTGGAAGAAATGGACAAATTCTTAAAAAGGGATACCTTCCAAGACTTTAAAACTCTTAGAGGAAAACACAGGAAGAACACTCTTTGACATAAATCACAGCAAGATCTTTTTTGATCCCCCTCCTAGAGTAATGGAAATGAAAACAAAAATAAGCAAATGGGACCGAATGAAACTTAAAAGCTTTCGCACGGCAAAGGATACCATAAACAAGACGAAAAGACAGCCCTCAGAATGGGAGAAAATATTTGCAAACAAATCAATGGACAAAGGATTAATCTCCAAAATATATAAACAGCTCATGCAGCTCAATATTAAAAAAACAAACAACCCAATCCAAAAACGGGCAGAAGACCTAAATAGACATTTCTCCAAAGAAGACATACATATGGCCAAGAAGTACATGAAAAGCTGCTCAACATCACTAATTATTAGAGAAATGCAAATCAAAACTACAATGAGGTATCATCTCACACCAGTCAGAATGGGCATCATCAGAAAATCTACAAATAGCAAATGCTGGAGAGGATGTGGAGAAAAGGGAACCCTCTTACACTGTTGGTGGGAATGTAAATTGATACAGCCACTATGGAGAACAGTATGGAGGTTCCTTAAAAAGCTAAAAATAGAATTACCATATGATCCAGCAATCCCACTACTGGGTATATACCCTGAGAAAACCATAATTCAAAAAGACACATGCACCCCAATGTTCATTGCAGCACTATTTACAATAGCCAGGTCATGGAAGCAACCTAAATGCCCATCGACAGACGAATGGATAAAGAAGATGTGGTACATATATACAAGGGAATATTATTTAGGCATAAAAAGGAATGAAACTGGGTCAGCTGTTGAGATGTGGATGGATCTAGAGACTGTCATACAGAGTGAAGTAAGTCAGAAAGAGAAAAACAAATATCGTATATTAACGCATGTATGTAGAACCTAGAAAAGTGGTACAGATTAACCGGTTTGCAGGGCAGAAGTTGAGACACAGATGTAGAGAACAAACGTATGGACACCAAGTGGGGAAAGCCGCAGGGTGGTGGTGGTGGTGGGATGAATTGGGCGATTGGGATTGACATGTATACACTGATGTGTATAAAACTGATGACTAATAAGAACCTGCTGTATAAAAAAATAAAATAAAATTCAAATATTAAAAAAGAATATAGTGATGGATTTCAAACTTTGAGTTCTGATAGTATCACTTTATAGAAATAAATAAGAATTGAAAATACCTAAATTTTTAAAAATCACTAAGAATTTAAGAAGTTTCTTAGACATTTTTTCTGAGCAAATAACATGCTCTTCTCATCCAATATGAGAAAATCTCATTTACAGAATTTTTAAGGAATGTGAATAAAAGGTTTATTTGAAATGAAGGTTCTACTTGGATACCATTCAAACTGATTTTAATTTTTTTCCCCTGAAAGTAGCTTTACATTTTTCTATCTCAAAGCTATTGAACATCTTAACCAGAGGAGGAATTTGGATTGATAAAATATAGGCGTACTTCCTGGGCTGAAATGCATACGAAATAACAGGCCATGTTTTATTAAATATTTTATGTCCTTTAAGTAAAGACATCAAAAAACAGAATTATCCTTTGCAATTTTAAAAAATGACTAGTATTTGAAGTATAAACAAAAATTTGCCACACTTTTTACCTTAATTTCAGTCTACAGCTACCCTAAGTAATGCCTTTTATAAAACTAAACCCCTAGGACTTCCCTGGTGGCGCAGTGGTTGAGAGTCTGCCTGCCGATGCAGGGGACACGGGTTCGTGCCCCAGTCCGGAAAGATCCCACATGCCGCGGAGCGGCTAGGCCCGTGAGCCATGGCCGCTGAGCCTGCACGTCTGGAGCCTGTGCTCCGCAATGGGAGAGGCCACAACAGTGAGAGGCCCGGGTACCGCAAAAAAAAAAAAAAAAAAAAGTAAACCCCATAGTAAAGTTACCAACTTTATTAGTTTCCTAGGGCTGCTATGACAAATTGCCACAAACTCAGTGGCGAAAAACAACAGAATGTATTCTCTAACAGTTCTAGAGGCTAGAAGTCTGAAGTCAAGGTATCAACAGGACAATGCTTTCTCCAAAGGTTCTAAGGAAGAATTTTTCCTTGTCTCTTCTAGCTTCTGGTGGTTACTGGCAATCCTTGTCATTCCTTAGTTTGGCGCTGCATCACTCCAATTTCTACCTCTGTCTTCACGTGGCCATCTACCCTCTCTGTCTTTCTGTGTGTCTCCCCTTAAAAGGACACTGGTCATTGGATGTAGGGCCCCTTCTAATCCCGTATGAAGTCATCTTAATTTAACTGATTTTATCTGCAAAGGCCTTATTTCCAAAAAAGGTTACATTCTATCTGAGCGAACATCAATTCTGAGTGAACATCAGTTTTCTAGAGGACTCCATTCAGCCTACTACCCCAACTACTAGCAACATAAGAAGGAATGAATTAGGGTTATTACTCTTTTAATTTTGGGCTTAGGGCACCTATGCAGTTCTACTTCAGACTGTTTTAGATAATAGCTTAAATATTAGTTCAGCAAAAACTCATGGATTTCCTAAGCCCTATTAACTTTTAAAGGTCATTGTTGATGAACATCTTCTCTCATTAAAGCTATATGTTTAGCCTTCAAATGTTACTAAGCAAATGGAGCAAATATTTTTTGAGGCCTAGTTATACCTTAAAGTGACCTAAACTTTTTCCCCTTCATTTCCAATTGCTGAATATTTTACTTTCATTATAAACAAAATATTCAGAAAGTGGGAGGGTATTTTTAAAGTGTATTAAATGATGCCATGATAAACATAAGCTTTTATCCAAAAGTTCCACAAACACCCTATGAAAGAAATTTTTTAATGTCTGTAAACATTAAGGTCTCAGAATCTCTATAATATATGTGCAACTATAATTTTCTAATAAATACATGCAGAAATGGTTTATAACAATGGTGATACACATGGGTTGTGGTTCCATTATTCAAATTCATGTTATAGCAATTTATTGCCTCTCCCAGATCCCAGAGTAGCTTGATTTGCTAGGATCATGTTTTTCACTTTTTAAATAAATATAATTGTATTAATAATAAGATATAATTTATGCAAATAAATGAGACAGATTAAAACGTTAATTTTACAACCTATGAAATAAAACCCCTGTATTCAGGAAAGAAAAGTATTAAAATACAAAGCTGTTATCTCCTCCTGCCATCAATAAGCCAGGCATTTAACAATGTATCTTGAAACCTAACTAAATAAGATGATTTTAGGCAAAGATACAAAAATGCCAATCAGAAGGCATTCTAATGCTAATTCCAGTGCTCTGCCTAGAACAGGGGAGTTACTCTGACGCCTTGGTGCTTCCTTCCTACGTTGGAAACAGGTAACAATTGTAATTCTACACTCAACCGATTAGAACATGATAGAAATGGCATTAATCATAATAGCAGGGACTTTACAGGTATCCTTACTTTTAATCTTCATACAAGCCTAGAGAGAGAAGCTATTATTATCCTCATTTTTATACCTGAGGAAACTGAAGCACTCTTGAAGAGGCTGTTAAGTGAACCAGGTTCACATGGTTAGCAAGAGGTGAAGCCAGCATCTGAATAATCATACTCCAGGGCCCCCAAACCCAGCTACTGTGAAGGAGCTCTTGAGTTGGACTGTCTGTGTTCAAATCTTTGCTTCAGCACCTGGTAAGCTGTACAATATGGAGATAACAACAGTACCAAAAAATAATATATAACCACAGGGGTGTTGTAAGTATTAAGTAAATTAACACATATTGGGGCTTCCCTGGTGGCACAGTGGTTGAGAGTCCGCCTGCCGATGCAGGGGACACGGGATCGTGCCCCGGTCCGGGAAGATCCCACATGCCGCGGAGCGGCTGGGCCCGTGAGCCACGGCCGCTGAGCCTGCGCGTCCGGAGCCTGTGCTCCGCAGCTGGAGAGGCCACAACAGTGAGAGGCCCGCGTACCACAAAAAAAAAAAAAAAACACATATTAAGTTCTGAGAATGTTGGTTCACACATGGAAAGTACTGGATAAATGTTAGCTAATCCTCCTCCTCCTCCTCTTCCTGCTCTATACCAACCCTCTGGCTTGAAAACCACATATATATCCATAAGCCCTGTTCTGTTTCACGTTTACAGACTGTGCCTTTACCTGGAAGATACTTTCTCTTGGCCACAAGGGGGCTTCAATAAGAAAAGGATTTAGGCCAAAAAGAAAAGTACTGGCCACAGTGGCTTACAAAGAGCCCGTGGTCTCAGTTCCTTGGCTTACTAGCTGGCTGATGCTGCACAAATCACACAACCTTTCTGAATCTCATAAATAATAACTTTGTCACAAGAAGTTATAAGGTTGTATACACAGGAATATTTTGAAAACTGTAAAGAATTGCAGAAACAAAATTGTCATCATTATTGGGAAAGAAGCCAACTCATACCTTGACCTTGATTGCATATAGCTCAACAGCATCCTGTTTCTGCTCACACAGTTCTCCCTGTCCAGAATTCCTTATTCATCCCTATCATTGCTTCAAAATCAACCTCAAATACAAATTCTTAAGAACATCCTAGCCACCCCAGTCTAAATAAATCTAACTCTTCAAACTCTATGAATATTCATCATCTTATTGCTTTATGTGAGTCTGTCCTGACTCACCAACTAGATTATATATTCATCAAATCAGTGACTCTTCATTATGCCTTTTTTTTTTTTTTTTTTTTCCGGTACGTGGGCCTCTCACTGTTGTGGCCTCTCCCATTGCGGAGCACAGGCTCCGGACGCGCAGGCTCAGCGGCCATGGCTCACGGGCCCAGCCTCTCCGCGGCATGTGTGATCTCCCCGCACCTGGGCACGAACCCGTGTCCCCTGCATCAGCAGGCGGACTCTCAACCACTGTGCCACCAGGGAAGCCCTATGCCTTTTTGTATTCAAAACTCCATATGCAGATACAACTATCTTTCTTACATAAAATATGGGAAGAGAAAGAGGTCTAAAAGATTTCAGAACTCTTCAAAAAGGAATTAACCTCATTGACTGATGCAACAAACTTTTGTTGGTCACTTAGTAATGAGTCAGGCACAATGTGGGGACTAAGGATATAAGGATGATTAAACACAATACCTGACTTCCAGACCCCAAGCTTAGCAAAATCAAAAATGTACGTAGGCCTGAAGGCCTTGATCTTGATCTAGTGCTAGATGTACATGTCTGGTTTGAAAGAGCAGCAGTGATTTGACGTACTCCTTGAAGGTATTAAGTTGATTCTTGGGACCTGACCCTTTTTTATCTCTTTTCCTAAATTGTTAAGAATCACTAAAGGAAAAAGTTTACCAGTGCTCCCAAGATTTTTCCAAACCAAGGACAGTCCCTGGATCAGGCTGGAACCTTGGAAGGAGCTGAAGTGGGAATAGTACAGTCTGATAACTTAAAAATAAATTCATAAGCCCAACTGCATAAAAAATTCCATCATAAGTAATTGGTGGGATATATCTCAATTCTCCTATATGATCCCAAAATAAATATATGATTTTTTTAAGACGGGATTTATTCATTTAATAAATATTAACTCATTGTTATTACATGCTTAATTGTTATGATTTCATATCAATGAGCCTGTTTTTTAAAACATATAGTGTTCTCACCATTTATAGAAATAAAAGCAAGCACAAGTTCTTATCATCCTCTATATGATGTACTCCATATGCATCTCAGAGGTTCTGAATTCATCAGTAAATGTTTGTGTCTGACTTCTGCTCCTCTTGTCCTTAAACTAACGCTCAACTGCCATCATGCCAATTCTAGGGTTACTGAATTAAATGCATCAATGACAACAGTGACAAAGCTGTTAACAATGCTGAGAAACACATGTGTACTACTGGATCATTATTATGTTGCCATGAACCTGATAGAAAACAGGAAATCTTCAAAGGGAACACTGACATCAAACAGAGCTGACAAGACAGCCAGCATTTTAACTCAGGATCTGTCTCCTTACTCAGTTTGGTCTGGGTTCAGCAGCTACAGCTCAGGGTTCAGGGCTATTCTCTAGTGGGCTGACATTCCTACCACCAGATTCTTAAACTGTTCTTTTTCTTTCTTTCTTTTTTTCTTTAATTTGCTGTTCTACATTGCTACTAATGTTGTAGGAGCTCTTTATCAGAGTTTAAGATTTCTATCCATAAATAAAGCAAAGAGCAAGTTAATATAAAAAAATAAATAAAATAAAATTTCTAGAATACCCTATATCTTTCTTACGGTATATTTCTTATGGTAAAGAAACATAAATAGGACTTCCCTGGGGGTGCAATGGTTAAGAATCCGCCTGCCAATGCAGGGGACACGGGTTCGAACCCTGGTCCGGGAAGATCCCACATGCTGTGGAGCAACTAAGCCCGTGTACCACAACTACTGAGCCTGAGCTCTAGAGCCCGCAAGCCACAACTACTACTGAGCCCGCGTGCCACTACTACTGAAGTCCACGTGCCTAGAGCCCTGGCTCCACAACGAGAAGCCACCACAATGAGAAGCACGCTCACTGCAATGAAGAGTAGCCCCTGCTCACCGCAACTAGAGAAAGCCCGTGAGCAGCAATGAAGACCCAATGCAGCTAATAAATAAATAAATAAAATAAATTCTAAAAAAAGAAAAATAGTGTTTTTTTCCCTTAGGGATATGGAATGTTAACACATAAGGATTATTTGTTGCAAAATTATGATTTCTACTAAACTAAAACATGTATCCTAAGCACTCTCTTTACTTGAACTTAGACCTTAAAAGAACAGTTCTTCTATTCTTTGTATTATTTTTAAGGTCTACAAGATGGTCAACTAGAATATCCCTTACCACCACCATCATTACTTATTTATTATACTTCAGTAGTATGCTAGCGACTGAATAAGATAGAAACAAAGACACAATCCCTGATCTCAGGTGAACAGTTCAAATACAACCACATATGAGAAATTTCTTTCCTTTCCCATTTTCCTTCCCTTAAGAAAGGGGGTTGGGGAGACCACAGAAACAACATTTTCAATAGTAATTTGACATAACAAATGATCTTAATAATAAAGAATCTCTGAACCCACAGAGGCAGAGGACCAAACACAACCACAAGCTTGGCTTTTTGATAACTGGACTCCTGAACAGGCTGGTAAACTTTAAGCTGGTCTACGTAATTTGGAATTTGTGATGGAACTTTTAGCAAACAATTTCTGTATTCCAGATATTGTGCTGATATCTAGGAATAGAACAATCTCCTATTCACATGGCACTTCTAGTCTAATGGGGTTAGTCAATTAACAATCAATTACAATATGGTAAAATTAATGTTATAATAGTAATATAGGGTGTTTGGGGGGAGACTTGGACTTTAAAACTTGGGGAAAAATCAACTAGGCACAAGGTAGGAAATAACATTACAAACAAAGGAATCAGCATATATCAAGGCTTGTGAGAGAGACAACCTGACACTAATGTTTACTAATTTAAGTAAAAAACAAACTAATTTAAGTTTAAAAAAACCCCAACTAATAGATTGGTAATGCTACAAATGCCATAATTGATAACCTTATATTAGGTCTTTGCATTTTGTGATTAAAAATGAATTAGCTTATTTTACATAATATTTGAATATTTTGTTTCTAAATCACTAGTTAAAAGAGGGTTTCGGGCTGCTGCTTATTGCCTAGGGTGTTTTTCAAGCTACACATTCTGGGTCTTTTCAATAAATGAGCAGCCAATTTGAATAAAATTTCACAATTTTTTATTTTTAATACTGGATTTGAAACACTAAAGATACCAAAACGTTGGTATAAGAATTTTGATCCAATGAATGGAACTTATGGTTCTGGTGAAGATCAGCTGAAATAAATTTCCATAACAATTTTTCCTTTTTGATTCCTTACTACCGTTGTATTTCAACATCAGTGTTCCTTATGCCTCCCTATCTTATCCAGTGTTACCCTATGGGTGCAAATTAAATAAAAATAAGAATAAAAAGTTAACCTATAAAAATGGTTAAAATCACAATGGTATTCCAGAATTGCTCAACCCAAGTAATAAATTAACCAAGGGTCAAATCAGGAGTACTACCTGTGAGTTCCACTAGCCAACATTCTAATTTTTTATGCATTCAGGGGCTATCAATATTCCGTAACAAAGGTGAAAATATTTAAATACTCGTTTTATTTATTAATGTAAAAAACAGAAACTGAAACAGATGCCATTATCATCATGAATGTCCTGAATCGTCTGAAAAACCTGCCAGATGGGGGAGGTAACATAGAAGTGACAAAAACCCATGAGAAGACAGCCTTTAATTTGTACCTACATGCTTTGGAATGTTACCAAGTAGGACGGAAGGTTGTGACAGAATTAATAAAGTGAAAGAGAAAAACATTTGTTGAGTACTGGAAGGCACCCTAGAGATCATCTGGTCAAATCTCCTCCTTTACAATTGTGGGAACTCCCAGAGAGGTCACTCGCCCAGGACCATACAGACAGTATGGCAGTGCCAGGAGTAAGTTCCTAACTCTTGACTCCTCAGTCCAGTGTGTTTCCATAGCACTGAATTAGGAGCACATCCCTTCAAATCCTCTGCGCCTCAAAAATCACAGGTAGATATGCTGAAGAGGTAGAGCAGTGAGTACATGTGAGTTGTGATGAGAAAGACAGAGAGGGAAGATCAGTGAAATGTTTGATAGACTGGACAACTTTTACACCTTTGTTGGCTCCCAAATTCAGTCTGCAAGGTTGGCTTTATGTAAAGGGTCCTCCCCTTACTCCCAATAAGGAAATTCTGTGAACGTCCCTACCAAAAAGGAAGTTGAGGCATGAAGTCAACTACCTTTGCACTTCTGCTCCCTTGTAAATTTCCTTCAGTCATTGAAAAAGAGAAATGACCATAACTGACTTAGAGCTTAACTGGATAAGGTGTCGAGATGTACAGGTAGATCAAAGACTGCATATAGGAAAGCCATGCTTCAGTGCGGTACTCTGAAGAGTCTTTATTAAGTTTACTGAAGTCAAGTATAAGATGCAGACTGAAAAATACACGTTAACATGTGCTAACACATGATTTTATTTCTTTAAAGGTTAACTATATGCTTTTACCCAAAATATGTACATCACTATTCTCCCCAAAACAAATGATATAAAGTTATATATTTAATGAAAAAAATCAGCATCAGCAATCAAAATCTTATAACAGTTGTTCCTTAAAAAGTTTATACATAAAGTAAAGCAAAAAGGTTTGTTGTTCCTGTCTTCTTGATATGACAGGGGCTCTCAAACTTTTTTAATGCAGAAGTCTTTTGTTAAATTAAATCTTACTCAGAAATTTAATTTCTAAATAAGCTAAAAGTAAAGTTACCCTGCTTAGAATAGGGGTGGAAGTGAGAAATCTGTTCTCTAGGCTTCCCCACTCCCACCCTGAGGTACCCATATGAAACAGGGATAAATACGACCGAGACTTACTAAATGGCTGTTTCTAATAAATGATAAACCCCTCTAAATCTAGCTTTCTTAGTTCTGAAATAGGGACCAATTTAAACTCTTTCAAATATAGCTAAAAAGCATTACTACACACCTGATGCCTTTGGTTATCAGTGTCATTAAAAGAAGAAACAACGTGGTTATAAAATCTGAATTTAATAACCTTACTTTGAATTTCTTGGTTTTTTACCTGCTTTAGGAAAAACACTTAGCTTATTTTAAAGAATTGGAAGATTTTATATTCAAATAAATATGAATCAGGAAATATAAGTACATGAACCAAGATATTAAACAAAGATTACTCCACAGGCAAAATATAACAATATATAAATAATGAATACCTATTTCTATATAGGATATCTATATAGGTATACATATATATATATATCTAGATTCAAAACTCCTTCCTAGGCTGCCTTCTTTTCGCCAAAACTATGGTTATACTATCAAGAAAAGCCAAAAACGGAATACATAAGAATCTATAATAGCCAGTATATTATTTAATAAAATATTTTAAAATTTGTCATAAGCCACCAGGAGGATTATCATCACTTTATCATGATAAAATTAGATAGAATCTATACTGTATACAATCTATATGATACATTTTTTTCAACCAAGTTCATATTTTCAGTTAGAATTCATCAGAAATAAGATGGTGGAGACTAGATACATAAAGCTGTAACCTTAGCTGGCCCTTACGTTCTGGAAGGGTATCTTTCCAGTTGGTGTCAGACAAACACTGAGAACAAAAGGACATCCAAAGGAATAAGCTGAATTCAGATTCTATCAAAGTATGCCCTAAGCCAAAGTTCTAGGAAACCAAGACAGCTATTTCTTCCCAATTTCTCAGCTAACATAGAATCTTAAGAACAAATGCAATATATCCAAACTTCAAACCCGTATAACATGGAAGGGTTACACTTTCAACTCTCTGTGCAAAACACAACTTCAAAAGGAAAGAGGAAGGTCCTTTGTTCTAGGTAAAAGGCCTAAGGCCTTAACCATAGACCTAGTGAATTTGCCACTCTTCATACACACTTTTTACTGAAAGAAAAAAAATTAGCTTATTTTTGCACAGAAAACTATAAAACTTTTATTAAAGTTTAAATGTTCTTGTCTCTTAACAGCCTAAAGGCACACTCAACATAAACTTGGTCATTCTTAATGTTTCTCTTCATAACGTGGATTCCATTTTCTACGAAAAATGTCTACTTCCATCTTTAGTTCAAGCACGGGCTTTGGACACACAGAGAGTAGTTCCCATCTTGGATCCCACACAGCATGATCTTAGGCAAATTACTTATCCTCTCTGGGACTGAGCTGCCTTATCTGCAATATAGGGAAATAATATTTCTCTCATAAGATTGATATGAAGATTAAATAAAATAATAAATGGAATAGATCTAGATAGAACATGTCTCTATAGCACCTGTCAATTAGAATATGCTACTGATATTATTTGGGGATTATTAATTTAAACTCAACTTTGAATTAGCTGCCCAGCTTTCTCCTTCAAGACATGTGTACTGTATCACCAACACAACTATTCATTCACCCATCCATTCCTGACAATCAACTACCTATGCATGAACTCTTCATTCAACTAGAACAAAAGTTTCCTTGTCCATACATGGTTCGGAATGAGTCCCTTAATTGTTCAATGAGTCTGACTAGTAGAAAAAGATGTGCCTTGACCACCCACTTGGTTGGATTTAATGTCTTGGATGTGGGAGATTTCATTTTAAAGAAATCATTTAGCTCTCTCTTGAGTATTCGGTTTGGCATAAATCATGCATTTTCAAGCAAAAGTTTCCTCCAAAATTATTATGAGAATTATGACTCTTTATGTTTGCTGTTCAGCTGCCCACCTTCCTTTTTTGTATTGCTTTCTATTTAATGGCCACTTTTTAAATACTGACAAATCTAAAAAAAAACATTCATAGCATGTAAGGGGAGTTTTAGTCATCTAAAATACAATGGAACTAGAACTACTTTAAATATGTAGCTCTAAAATTTATGATATCAGTGACAATTGTATTGAAAATCCCAAAGTATTGGAACCATCTAATTGTTAAGACTTTTACTTTCCCTGCAGGTGTAAATACGTGATTCTAATAAGCTTCCTCACTATGAAAAAACATACTTACATTAAAATATTAAAAACTATTTAATGAGGTCCATTTCCTTCCAAAAGTAAACTAAGGTTGTGTCTGAACCAGCTTGAGGCAAGGCAAGTTTCAAACATAACGTTTTTAAAACTAGCCATTATTTCCCCCATTGAAAAAAAAATTGCAATTTTATTTCCTAACAGCAAATGAAACTGTCAGGAAAATTTAGGTGTAATAAAATTGGGTGGTTAAACCAACATGCTGGACTTGAAATAAAACTGAATTAAAGGAATTAAAATTAATTCTTATGTCAGTCAACCCTTTAAAAATACGATTCAAAACTTACTGTTTTTACAAACAGAACTTCCTTTTTCTTCATAAAGTACAAAGTTAACCATCTCCTTAACGACCACTAATAGTGCTGCAGCTGAAATTGTGCATCGAACAATATTTTGCATAAAAATGTGTTGCTTGCTTCTGGCAACTTTTCTGCTGAAATAAAAAGTTGTCAAGCAGGGTGACTTTAGTGGTACAGAGTTTGAAAATGGTGGATTCAGTCCAAGGTTAGCTAATAACGGCCGACATGCCCTGGAATCTTGAGGGCTAAATCAACATTGTTTTCACAGCTGTAATTAAGCCACCTAATCAGAAGCACATTTTGACGGGACAGTTTCTGGAAGCCAGACATTACAATTTCTTATGCCTGGAGTGCAGTGGCTCATGAGAGGTCCTCGTTTAATTTCAGGTTAAAAAGGGGGGGGGGGCAGTAAAATAAAAGGACTATTTTTTTTTTTAAGCAACATACAACTGTTGAAATGAAGCAGGCCTACGTGTTCATGCCTTGACCAGCCTTGCATCCCACCCTCCTCAAGCTCTCTGCTGAGTCCCCCAACTCTCAAGTGGCAGCTGCACACAGCGAGATGAAGAGTCTCTGCCAAGATCAACAGATGAGCTGGTCTAAACTGGCTCTCTGTGTGTTCTGACTGTAAATTGTGCTGGTGATGATTAGAGAACTCTAACACAGGATGTCAACTCTTAAAACTGTCCAGAGAAAATAATTTTTTTTAAGCTCAGGAAAAAAAATTTTTTTAACTTTTTTTGTGGCTTGGTGCATAGTGTTGTGTCTATAACTTTCATATGATTCAAATGAATTCACCCAAATTAAGCAACTCTATTATTAAAAAAGAAAAGGCCATGGCTTGGCTCATAGCAAGGACCTTCGTCTGGGGTTGTTTATGTGACAGTGCTGTAGAGGGTGGTTCTCCACCAGCACACCAGTCATGTGTTTCAACCACCTGCCAACTGGAGATATCCCTAAAATGATGGAAATCGAGGATGTGATAGCCACATCTTACCAAGTAGCCATGTGGATGTCTTTAAAACAGCTAAATTGCCAGCTGAGTTTGCTTTCTGCAGTGTTGTTGCATTCTGTAACATTTAAACTTTCAACCCCAGAGGCCACTGTAAAACTATCAATATGAAGGCACTAGTGGCTGGAGTCTGATTACGTTTAGTTCTGCATTTTAATTACATATGGATTCTATTAACTAAACCTTTTGCCTTACAGGCAACATTTTAATCAAATTACTATAATTTTCAAATATGTTACAATAGTTTAACAAGTTAAAAGTTCACATTCCAAACATATTAAATATCAAAAAAACTTTGCATAAAAAAAGGAAATACTCCTTACAGATACTCTATTATATTTTCATATTACTTTGGGGACTTTTTGGCTACCTGGTTACAAGTTATATTGTGAGATTTATTTAACTGGTATACATTTGTAAATGGGTTAGTGGCGTTGAATATAACCAAATTCAAAATACAACTATGTTATTATAAGTTTAGAAACATGCTCTCACTTTATTGTTGTAAATTAAAGCAAGAACAAAATAAAGCACGGTTAGAATCTTAGTACTAAAAAGTATGTATAACTTCAGTGAAAGAATTTTTGAGCTGAGAGGGAATTGAGATTTCATCTAGTTGAAACCCTTCATTTTACAGCCAGGAAAAACCAAGACCAAGGAGCTTGTGTGGGTTATTTCCCAAAGCTTTTTGAGTTGATAACAGAGGTTGTTCTAGAATCCAAGTTTCCTCTGACTCTCTGTCATGCTACTTTCCAGTGCAATACACTGCCATTCTGTGTAAGCAACAATCTAGCTGCCTGTTCCATGCCTCCCAAGAACTAAAAGAAACATTTTGTCAGGTGGCAAAACACACTGGACATAAAATTAACCACTTTAACCATTTTAAAGTGTACAGTTCAGTGGCATCAAGTACATTCACAGTGTTGTGCAACCATCATCCCCATCTTAGCTCTAGAACTTTTCCATCACCCCCAAAGTAAATTCCATACCCATTAAACAGCCATTCTCCATTTCCTATTCCCCCTGCCCCAGTCAACCACTGATCTGCTTTCTGTCTCTATGGAGACAGAACATGTCCATTCTGGACATTTTATTTCAATGGAATCATACAATATGTGGCCTTTTGTGTCTGGCTTCTTTTATTTAGCAAACTGTTTTCAAAGTACATCCACGCTATAACATGTATCAGTACTTCATTCATTTTTATGGTTGAATAATATTCCATTGTCTGGCTATAACACATTTGTTTACCCATTTAACAACTGATGGGCATTTGGGTTGTTTCCATCTTTTGGCTATTTTGAATAGTGCTGCTCTGAACATTTGCTATTTTCCTTTATTTACAAAATATTTGTTTCATAGCATTCCTAGTACTTGTAAAGTGGTATCTCATTGTGGTTTTGATTTGCATTTCCCTACTGACTAATGATGTTGAGCATCTTTGCATGTGTTTGTTGGTCATTTGTATATCTTCTTTGGAGAAGTGTCTATTCAAGTCCTTTTCCCATTTCTAAAATTAGGTTGTTGTCATTTTGTTGTTCAGTTGTAAGAGTTCTTTACATATTAGACCCTAATCAGATATATGAATTATAAATATTTTCTCCCATTCTGGGGTGTGTTTTTTTAATGCACAAAAGTTTTTAAGTTTGATGAGCTCTATTTTTTATTTTCTTATTTATGCTTTTAGTGTCGAATCTAAGAATCCATTGTCAAGTCCAAGCTCATGAAGATTCATATCTAAGTTTTTTATCAAGAATATTAGCTCTTATATTTAGGTCTTCGATCCATTTTGAGTTAATTTTTATATATGGTGTGAAGTAAGAGTTCAAGGAAATATATTTTTGAAATGAGCTTTTTAACGATTTATGTAAATTAGACTTCTATTTCTGAAATAAATCTCACATACTCTTACTTTTTGCTAGGCCCAGGCACAGTTAATTTTAATTTGGTATATCACTGTTATCATCAAACACTTACTGAGTACCCACCGGGTGAGTAAAAGGCATTATACTGGTCATTTTATGGTCTATGTGAGTAAAGATATACAGTCAGGGGCCCCATAGATCTGACAAAGTTTAAAATTATTTAAGTGGTATGCTGAAAAGAATGTTTTTCTTTGTCAGAAATAATTTTCAGTCTTGGGTTTTTTTGGTTTTTTTAGGAAGAGTAGTAAAGAGGAGAAGAAATATGCAATTTGGATTACCTGAAAGTATTTACTTTAAATTTTACGTTGGTATAATAATATATAAACTATTCGTTCTCATTAAGTGTTTGCTAGAGACATACATGAAATATAGTTTGATGGGAATTAAGAAAATTTTGTGTGGGAAAATCTGAGGTGGAACTATGGTTTGTGCAAAGTATAAGTGCCATAACAAGTGTGTACTGAAAAGCAGCACTGAAGGAGTGCTCTTCCAGTTAATTTCAATTTAAATAAGCCAGCATTTTATTGAGGTGAGACCATTATAATGAATTGTAAAAAATATCACCTCACAGACTCACAATATGGTAATCCATACACAACTAATTGATTATATAAGTCAGACTACTATATAGCTCTCAGACAGGTAAATTCAGTGATGAATGAGCATAACAAAGGGAACCCTTAATTCTGCCAACTGAGAGATGAACTAAAAAACCAGATGGAGTCAGGATATGCCTCAATGCCAATGATAAAGAATTTTTGCTTTCATGAAGAAAGTGTAGAGCCAAAGTATGTTTTGGGTCAAGCTATGGTCTGACCTTATCTGTGTGTTGGAAAGATAACTGGCACTAACGTGGCAGACAAGATGGAAGGGGAAAATCTACACATAGGGAAATGCATTGGAAGACCACTGCAATAACCCAGGGAAAACTTAATGTGAACACAAGGGTAGAAAGGAGAGACTGGGTCTGAGAGATCCTGTGGTGGTGGAAACATTAAGACTTAGCAACTGATTAAATACTGGTGGTGGAGGGAAAGTATGTAGAACAAATGTTAAGGGTGCTACGCTGGGCTGCGAGGTGAATAGCTAGCTATGTCAGACACAGGGAACATAATGAAAGGAGAGTTTGGGAAAATGGGGAGTGGTGGAGTTAGGTAACATGTTCAGTTTGGGACCTCAGTGAGTCTGAGGTTTTTGCAGAAAATCAGAATGGAGATTTCTGAAAATCTAGCAGGTAACTGAAGCCTTCAAAGAAATCAATTTAGTAAGAAAGACCAAATAGCAGAAGAGATACTCAGCATATTTAGTTGCCACCACTCTGAACAACTGGTAGGACTATTGAGAGCATTAGATTGCCAAACTGCCATCTCTATTCTCTACAGCTTAACTGCTAATTGATTATAATGATCAGAGTTGGACATTTTCGTTCTTGCTACTCTTTGCTCCACCCTTGTAACATTTCATCACTGAAGAACAGAATTATATACATATATTTATTACATATAAACATATTTTATATTTATACTTATATATAAAATATATCTAATATTAAATGTTTATAAAATGTTATATTGGGTTGGCCAAAAAGTTCGTTCAGGTTTTTGTAACAGCAAAACCAAAACCCAAACGAACTTTTTGGCCAACCCAATATATCAATTATATATGTATATACTTAATATACATAAATATAAAATTTATAATATCTTGCCCCTACAGTCACTATACAGATATCATTCATCATAAAAGTAGCTCCTCTTAAACTGCATCATACAAAAACTAAAAGGCTACAGAAGAGGTGTGAGGCCAGTGGAATATACATTATTATTATCTCTAGGCCCCTGTTTACTGTATAAAAAAAGCTTGAGTTTCTGGACTATGGAAAACCTTTAAAAGCTTGGAAATTTGTGTCAAGGATCAAGGAAAATGTTTGCATATTGACTGGGCTGTCCCACCTTTTGATGTTTTTTGTTTCCCTTATTTAACTCTGTCAGTATCCAAAGGCCAGAGCTGGAGCTCACGATTAAAATGTGGAAGAATTTAATGAGCATCTAAGTAAGCAATATTTAGCAAAAGGGTAAAACAAGGGCTGTTATGACATAAAATGTCAGTGAATTTTGAGAATTAAATGGAAAAGAATTAAATGTGCAGTTGGGAAGAGTAAATACATAAAGCAAAGGGGGTAGATGTTTTCCAGTGCCATTAATGGAGACGTATGAGTCAGAGGACTTCTCAGAAGGCTGAGAGTCACAGCCACAGTGCTCCTCCACAAGTCTGCATCATCTCTCACCATTCTCCACCTGATGCACGCTGCTCAAGTCATACAGACGTCTGTCTTTCCATCCCTTCAGCATTCCGTGCTTTCCCTTGTCAACTCCTCCTTAACCTTCCTTATCACAACTAAGATCTCCATTCCTCAACTAGACCACCTGAAGCCAAGGTCAGATCCCCAGTTAGGTGCTCTCATAGCACTCTGTGATTCCACTTTAATGTCATTCTTTTAATTATCTGTATAATGGTTGTAGTCTCTACTACACTTGAAAGCCCTTGATGGCAGAGATTTGTTTTAACCCACACTGCAGTCTCATAGGAAAGCACCAGACAAGAAATCAGAGGCCTTGTTCTAATCTGATCGGGTTCTAATCAAAAACCTGGGAGTAAGACTCGAGAATCTGTACTTGATACCACTGAACTGCACTGTACAGCCTATCTCAACAAATTAAGGCTTGGTTTATGGCTCATTTTTAAAGATTATTTTTCTTGAAAGATTAAAAACCTCAATAATAAACATCAGGAATCAACTGAGATAAAGTTTATGAAAACAATTTACCTAGAGTAAGTTACTTAAATTCTGTCAGTTTCTTTATCCATACAATACTAACAAACAATACTTCCTCTCTCAAGAAAATGTAATAAAAATAAATGTGACAGAATTTTAATTGAGAACTTAAGATAAAGGGCTCCTTTTTTTTATCTTAACAGATAAAAATAACATTAACCAAAGTATCTAAACCCTTCTGCTTGATTAACAATATAACACCACTTGACAACTATCGAATCTGACATAATCTGAAAAATGATGCAACGATCTCTCCCCTGCAATATACTAAATGGAATGCTCCTCTGATTTGTTACTCACTATTTTCTCACAAATAAAGTACTGTAGAATCAAAAACATACTGCTTAAACATACAATGGAAATGAGGCAAATCAATACTGTAGCTTGAAGCACCATAACTCACAGCAAAGTATTTGGGTTTGGCATTCTATCTCTCACAGACTGAAATATCATGTGTTTCTCCACAGTTGTGGGTGTGCCGGTCTCCAAACACCCACAAGTAATTGGTTCTGACTGCTGTACTGTTCTCTACTGGGCTGTACGGGATTCAAAAGCTCTTTACTCAAAGCTCTTTCTGGTTACTATTACTCAAGATAAAAGCTCTAGAACAGCCCTAAGTTAATGGGTCAAAGACCAAAATGCTGAAAGTGTTAAAGTCCTGGCAAGTATACAATTGATGAGAACTCTTAGATGAACTCCAGCATCACTATTACATGTTACTGAACAAAAAATGAAAATGTCACCTAAAGGGGGATAAAGCTTTTAAAGATGACTATTCATATCTGCCATACAATCCATCTCTTTCTATGCATTACCACACCATGGTATATTAAGTTTTTTCTTAACTAATAATGAATATTTGTTTTTATTCTTATCTAGTGAAATGGTAGAAAATTTAGAAATGAGCATATACTGACTTGCCTGAGTCGATTAAGTAAGTGATAACAACAGCAGCTGTATTTAGTATTAAATGTGCTAAAAGCACTGATTTAAGTGTTGTTTTGGATCTTTTGCCTACTCATAAAAAGATTTCCTCATGCTTACATATATTTCTTAAAGCTACAAGCATAGCTTAGCTGTATGATATATACGTAACTATCAGAAAAATTTGTGTGTGTAGGGAAGCGAGCCAGTATTTACTGAGGATCTACCAATATGCCAAACACTGTATCTTTGTTTAATCCTCACAACAAGCCTACAATGTAGGGAATTTCACCCACATGTTACAAACACTGAAGCTGATGCTTAGAGTATTGTGTGGGTAATAAGTAAGAGTGCCAGAAAGCACCCCCAAGTCTGCCTGACTCTAAAGCTATATATGAGGGGAAGGAGGTGATGGTAATTGAAGCAGGTACTAGAGCAGAGAGCTAGATCATCTGAGGACCCAGTAATGGAGTTTTGAGAATGGACCAAAATAACAAATACAGAGACCAAATAAGAACATCAAGAGCAAAACAGTCAGAGACAGAACCAAATTAGGTTATAAAGTAAGAAGCAGGGATTGGATGGTGCAAGAATGGATTGCAAACATGTGAAGGTAGGGTTTGGAGTGACTGCTGCAAGCAGTCTTGGGCTCCAGCAGGTACAGGCTGTTTGGGTGAGTTGGATGTCTTTGATTCAGAGGGGGAATGGAACTAAAGTAACAATACATTTCTATTACACAAAAAAACTCATAATTTAATTCATTAAATATATGTATTACGGATGAGGCCTATTCCTCAAATCAAAATAAAGATTTTTTACTGCTCTTCTCCCTTAACAAGGTGTCAAATTGCTAGACATCCTTCAAAGACTCCTGCAAACATTTCATCTTCTCAGTACCTTCTTCTAACAATGTTAGGCGGAATGAACTCCTCCCTCATCTATGTTCCCACATACTTTATACATGCCTATTTTTAGTATTGATATTTGCTTATGTGACCATTTCCCTTGCTAGAAGAGGAATCCACAAAAGCAGAGATCATGTCTTCACCTTCATCCTCATAAGAGAGCTAAAATGGTAGACAAAAATCCAAAAATGTCAATAATTATATTAAACTTAAATGATCTAATCACCCAGTTAAAAGCCAGAGATTGTCAAATGGATAAATACAACAAAACCAGCTATCTCTTTCTACAAGAAACCCACTGTAAATATAAAACATAGGTTAAAAGAAAAGAATGGGAAAAGATATATCATGCAAACACTAGTCAAAAGAAAGCTGGAGTTAAAAAAAAAGAAGTAGAAGAAAGGAGCAGTATGAAAAAGGTGATAATTGAAATTATAAAAATGGACAGTATAGTGGACAGGGTCAAAACCAGACTGTGGGAGGCCTATTTTAAGAAGATACTGAAACATATTTAAGTCATTCCTGTCTTAGAACTCCCTGAATCCTCTGAACACTCCACTCCTATTTTTCACACTTAATAGCTAAATCTTTGCAGCAGATGTCTAAATTCACTTCTTTTGTTCAACTTCCACTAATTTCGCCACCTCTTGCTGAAAGAGCCTTTGTTAAGTTTACCAAGGGCCTCCATGCACTAACTCCAAAGGCCATTTTTCAGTCCTCATTTCACTTGCTTTTCAGCAGTATATGACACTATCGGCATGTCACCCTTCTTGAAATTCTCTCTTCTCATGGCATCATACTTCCTTGGTTTTCCTCTTCCTTCTTTGCCTGTTCCTTCACAGCTTCCTTTGCAACGTTATCCTCTTGTACTCAGGCATTATATGCTGGAGTTTTTCAAGCTTCATTCTTAGGCCTTTTTCTCTTCTTACTCTATAAACCGTCCCTATGTCGTCTCAGTCTTGCTGATAGCTTCAAGTCCTACCCGTATAATAGTGACTTGAAATTGTTATCTCCAGCTTGGCATCTTCCTTGAATTTCACATCAAGCAGCCTTTGTGACATCTCCAGTTGGATGTCTCAGTGGCACCTCAAACTTAACATACTCAAAATTAAACTCACAATATCCCCTCCTGTTCCATTGTTTCTCTCAGTAAATGAGATCATTAATCCATTTCCAAAAGCAAAAAAACCTAGGAATTGTTTGACACACCCCTCTCTCTTGTTCTTCACATTCAATTATTTCTTCACACTACAGCCAAAGTGATCTTTTAAAAAAAGCAAATCCGAGCATATCAAAGTTTTTCAATGACTCTTCCTTTGCTCTCAAAACAAAGACAACAAAGTCTGACCTCTGCCCTTTCTTATCTCAGAGTACTCTTGCCTTTGCTCTCTTTATTCTAGCCATACTGGTCTTCCTCAATTTCTTCAATTTCTTCCTCCCACCACAGAGCCTTTGTAAATATCTGTGCTCCTCTCCTCCTGATCTGGAACACTACTCTCTTCCACCCCTGGGTACCTTATACCCAGTCTTAAGATATTAGCTTAAGCATCACTGACCCAGAAAAGGCTTTACTGATACCTTAGTCTAAGGCAGGCTCATTTGTTTAAAAAAACTCTTATACACTTAAGTTGTTCTCTTTCGGTGAACTTATCCTGGTAAGTAATTACACATTAACTAGTGTGATTACATGAAAAATATTTACTTTCATTATTAGATTTTAAGTTCATGAGAGTGAAGATTGTCTGTTTAGGTTCACATGACATCCCCAGGACCAAAACTAAGCCTGTCACAGACCAGATGCAGAATAAATATTAAACTAATGGGTGGAGAAAAGAATTAACACACAATAATACAAAGAAGGCAGAGCTCAACTAAGTAGAGGCCAGAGAGCCAACGAAGAAAAGTCGATAACAAGAGAAACAAAGGAGATGAGTATTTAAAGAAGAAATGTCTGAGAAAGATGAAAGGAGATGAGAAGGAACCAATGGATAGGCAGAGCAAGCAGAAAATTATTGGTGACCTTTAAGAAAATAGTTTCAGTAGAATGAGCACATAGAAGAAGAAAGTATAGACTGCTTTTCAAGAATGTGTCAGTGAAAAGAGGGGCAGACAGGCTGCAGAAACGGCAGAGAGCTCAGCCACGGGAATATACTGATGGTGATCATAGAGCAGGAGTTACATGCTCAAGGTTACAATATGAAGCAGAACAAAATGACACAGTTTGAAACTGAAGATGTTATGTTAGTAAATAATCTTTCCCTGTTGTGCAATCCAATTACTTTCTATAAATATAATGGTAGGGCTTCCCTGGTGGCGCAGTGGTTGAGAGTCCGCCTGCCAATGCAGGGGACGCGGGTTCGTGCCCCGGTCCGGGAGGATCCCACATGCTGCGGACTGGCTGGGCCCGTGATCCATGGCCGCTCCGCCTGCGCGTCCGGAGCCTGTGCTCCGCGGTGGGAGAGGCCACGGCAGTGAGAGGCCCGCATACCGTAAAAAAAAAAAAAAAAGATGTAAATATAATGGTAACAAAAATAATAGCTAACTTTTTTTGGATTATTCACTAAGTGCAAGGCAAAGTGCAAAGTACTTTAAGACTTCTCACTACCTTTTTTTTTTTCTTAGATTCCACATATATGTGTTAGCATATGGTATTTGTTTTTCTCTTTCTGACTTACTTCACTCTGTAGGACAGACTCTAGGTCCATCCACCTCACTACAAATATCTCAATTCCGTCTCTTTTCATGGCTGAGTAGTATTCCATTGTATATATGTGCCACATCTTCTTTATCCATTCATCTGTCGATGGACACTTAGATTGCTTCCATGTCCTGGCTATTGTAAATAGAGCTACAATGAACATTGTGGTACATGACTCTTTTTGAATTATGGTTTTCTCAGGGTATATGCCCAGTAGTGGGATTGCTGGGTCGTATGGTAGTCCTGTTTTCAGTTTTTTAAGGAACCTCCATACTGTTCTCCATAGTGGCTGTATCAATTTACATTCCCACCAACAGTGCAAGAGGGGTCCCTTTTCTCCACACCCTCTCCAGCATTTATTGTTTGCAGATTTTCTGATGATGGTGTGAGATGATACCTCAATGTAGTTTTGATTTGCATTTCTCTAATTATTAGTGATGTTGAGCATTCTTTCATAGGTCATGAAGAACCTAGGGTTAAGACGGGAATAAAGACACAGACCTACTAGAGAATGGACTTGAGGATATGGGGAGGGAGAAGGGTAAGCTGTGACAAAGTGAGAGAGTGGCATGGACATATATACACTACCAAACATAAAATAGATAGCTAGTGGGAAGCAGCCGCATAGCACAGGGAGATCAGCTATGTGGTTTGTGACCACCTAGAGGGGTGGGATAGGGAGGATGGGAGGGAGGGAGATGCAAGAGGGAGGACACATGGGAACATATGTATATGTATAACTGATTCACTTTGTTACAAAGCAGAAACTAACACACCATTGTAAAGCAATTATACTCCAATAAAGATGTTAAGAAAAAAAAAAAGACTTCTCACTAGACCTCCCAACATCTCTATTAGAGAGTAGTACCATTATCCTCATTTTACAGATGAAAACCTGAGACCCAAGTCACCTGATTAACAACTGACAGAAGTTGAATTGGAATCCAGATATATCTGACTTGTATGACAGGTCAGATATACTATTAATTGGTTAACCCGGTATCTATTCATTCCTCATTTCCTTGTCCCTTGACTCATTATAGCTCAAGGTGGCCACACAACCGATTTCCAGCTGATGGAATATAAGTGGAAATATGTTTGGAACTTCCTTGGAAGGCTTTTTCTCTTTTAAATATATAAACATTTAAATATACATTTAATATCTGTTGTCTATTAAATTTATATTAAAATTTCTAAATATTTAAAAAATAAATGTATGGTATAAAAACTTAAATATTTTCTAAATGGAAAGCCTTGCAATGCTTTATCATATATATAAAACAGGTATTGCTGGGCCATCCCATTCCTCTGACTTGAATGTGATTCCAAATCCTAGAGCTGGCTTCCATCTTATGACAATCAGGGAGTGGCAGAGAAATTACAGAGAAGCTGAACCACTAAACCAATGACAATAGTCACCTACTTCTAGACTTCTTGCTGTATGAGCAAAAAAAACTGTCTTAAACATGTTAGTCAAGTTTTCTGTTATTTACACTTGACTGTACTTCTAATGGTTGTAATTCCAAAGCCAATGCTCTTATCTACCAAACTATATATATCACCTCTCATCTATGAAATTAAAAGATTAATCTCTCTGAGTTCTTAAGTAGTTCAAGTTAGAAAATACATATTTAAATGTCTTGAAAAATAGAAATTAGTATACAAATTTATTATTGTTTTCAAAACAATGATTCTCAACTAAGGGAAGAGCCTGGAGAGCATATATCCCATAGAAACATGGGATTAGGCAGCAGTGTCCTAGAAGGACACATCAGAATCTCATGGGGAAAATTTTCACATTACACACATTCCCTTTTGAGAATCACTGCTAGAGTGAACCTCCTCTTACTAATAAGATGATGAGCATATCCCGTATATCTGTTCAGAAGGTTGAGAAGTGGAGCTTTATTATGATAGTGGGGGACATTAAGCACACCTCCATTAAGACATCAATAGCTTAATAATTGGTAAACAATTTTTGAACCCATGGGAAACAATCCCACCTTACCAAACTTTCTCAGAACATAAGCAATTATTTTTATATGAATAACAGTAATAACCAATAATGGTATGACCCAACAAAGCTGACATAGTATAATGTAATATTAACCAATGGGATCAGAGAGTTAGCAGGAAAAAATGTAAATGTGTTTCAGAGAAAGACTAGAATGAATTCCAAATACTTACTCAAATCTTTATAAAGGTTTCCTCTTCATCTTGATTTCTCTTATTTGAGGTCAAATTTACTACTCTCTCACTAAGAAATTAACAAAGTAATTTAAAAAATTGAACTCAACTGAATCTCATCTCAGGTCCCAAATAACTAGTTAGTTCATTTATTGGATTAGGTCTCAGTATGTTTCATTCAATAACCATTTGTTGAACACCTACTGTGGGTCGGACTATTCTTGGCACTAGAGTGCCTTTACAGCTGTGAAGAAAATAACCAAAATAGCTTGTCCTTATGGAACTTATACTTTATGAGGCTAAGGAGCAAACAGACAAAAAGCAAATAAATAAAATACAATATATGTAAGCTGGTAAGTGCTATAGTGAAAAAAATAAAGCAAGGAAGGTAGAAGGTAGATAGGCAACGTGGGGTGAGAATGAGACAGAGCTTGTAGGGTGGGGGAGGGTTAGTGGTTGCAGTTTTAAATACCATGGTCATAAAGCTTTCATTAGGACGCTGACACTTGAGCTATGACCTGAAGGAGCTGAAGAATCAAACCACAACTATGCATCTATTTGCTTTAATGCTAACTCTTTTTCTGTTGAATACATCATTTGAAATTGGTCAACAGCTAAATGGCAAAATGATACTGTTTTTCCTTACAAGTCACCCAGATCCATTCTAATCAAACCAAATAGGGAAAAAAGACATTCTAATTATTGGTAACCCTCTGAATCTCACTGTTGAGATATGTTGACATACCTGGCTTTTGAGGAGAAAGTTTAAATGTGTATTTTATTCCTTTATGTCACAAATATATTCATTTTTTGATACTCCCCAAACACGTATTTCAAATGTAGAAAATTTTGTTTAGTCTTAAATGAGCCCAAATTTCATCATGGGCTAAAATTTTAAGACATAAAATGACTGCTGAAACTGAATCTTAATCCTATAGATGAATCACAACGTGCAACTTTAGCTGGACATGTATTATGGATAAGACTAGCTTTCTACAGAGAATAATCACATGTTCTAATTACCATTCTGGTTATACGCATAATTAATAATATTCTGTCTTAATGGGACACACTGAATCTTCAGACAGTTGCAAGCTTTAACTATGCATACTGCCAAATCCAACTGTCAGCTGCACTGCCAAACACAAAGGAATCTTGATGTAGTGTTTTAGCATTGATAACAATATGCATATCTTTATACATGATACAATGGAAAAATTAATTGCTTTTCTTCCTTCAAAATTTTCTCCACACTTAATAATTTTACGTTGCTTGATTGATTACTCACCCTAAATTATATATACTGGTGAGTGATCTTATGAACAACAAAAACATGAATGTAAATGTGACCCAAGATTCAAAGAAGAGAACAATATTGCAGGACTTACTGATTGTAAACTTTCATTTTCACGTAAACAAGCTGTGTGAAGTTCTGATTTCAAGGTTGCAATGTGACTTCGATGAGATGTCATTTCCTTTTCTAATGTAGCAATTCTAGTGCTTGCAAGCTGGTAGACATCCACGAAACTTTTAATCATAGCCTTAAGAAATAAAAATGCCACATACAATTCAAATAAAGCTGTCCCCAAAGGAGAATTTCCATAATTTGAAAGCAAAATCATTAAAATTTTAAAATAAACAACTTTTCATCCTCCTTTAAAATAATAAAGCTAAACCTCACATTTTATATTGAGAACCGTGACTATTTTAAGAAAGTCTGGGAGAAAATAATTGAGACTTTTTTCCAGAATATTTATTTAAATAAGGTGTACTTTGATCTATTGCGCTTAAAATTTAGAATGCAGTTTTTAAAGATGGCACACTTATTACCTTTGTAAAGTTAAATTCAAGTTGCAATTTGACCTAAATTTCAATCTTAAGACACACAACAGATGGATATATAAGCAAGATATTTCAAAATGAGCTCAGTAAAATTTTCAAACCACCTAGAAAACAAATGTTTTGAAACAAAAGGAGCTGAACTAATCCTATGATTTTTTAAGAGTAAATAATATGATTCCTATATTGTAAGAAAAGCGTAATTATTTTCATTCATATAACAGAGGAACACCCTTGCATTACACTGGCTATAATAAAATAAATAACATAAGCAAGTGCTGGTGATTTTTTCTCTTCCCTAAGTAGTGTAATATTTGGGAGAATTGTTGGGCCTCTGTACCACAGTTTAATCATATTTTGTAGACTTTTGCTTCTAAAGCAAGCTGTAGTGAATTTTAAGTCCAAGAATACTATTACACCTTTGAAAGACTAAAAAGTCTTTCAAAAGACTTCAAATACAGTAAAGTAAAATCAAACATTTCAAAGACATATTCAAGTATAATTTTATGTTATTTACAAGAAAACCATGTTCCAACTGCAGCCACAACTTAGAACAATGGTAGACAGTCTGAAAATTTCCAAATTATATTCAATCTGAAGAGTCTGGTTTGAGAGGGCTTTAAGAAACTAGATATTTGGGCAATTCTGAATGCATATGAAATAATGTGGTGAACAAAAAGTAAGAAACAACATACACAATGTCTGAGAAAAAGAGTTATTTGTAGTTAAAAGAAAATTCATAGATTTTTGCCTAACCAATTCCTATTTGCCCTCAAAAACCCAGTTCAGAAACCACCTCTTTAAACAAGGCTCTTTTGAGCCCAAAGGCAGTGTTAACTTCTATTCTGGTTCTCTGTGGGTCCCTCATGCTTGCTTCTACTATTGCATTTATTGCTTTGGCAGAAATGCATTAATTTACATGTTTATAGTCACTACACTTAGGAGCTACCTAGGCCAGATACTGTGTCAAATCTAATCATCTCTGTATCTTCAGGGATGGCTTGAATGAGT